>NC_044259.1:1484508-1784508 GCF_003957555.1 Calypte anna | reverse complement strand
AAGCTTCAAAATCCAAACTGGATTTTTCATGACCCAGGAATGTTTTAACACTAAACACATCTCAGGACCAGAAGGTTGCAAGTTCTGTTCTCCCCCCTCCCTGCTCTCAATTTTTTCACTAGTTTTGCCATGATCCTGGGTGCTCCCAGGAGCCAAGAGGCTGCTGGCATTTTAGTGGGAAATCCTTCCCTGCCCATAGTGGTGTTAAGTGGGGATAATCAATAACCCCAGCAACTCAATGCTTTGCCTTGGGTGTTCACCAGAGTTTCAAACCTCTCCCCTTGTCATCTCAGACAACTTTGTCATGGGAAGGAGTGTCCTTTCCGAACACCTGAAGCCAAATTCAGTCATTTCTAGAGGAGAAGCTGGCCCAAAGCAGCTCCTTCCATGTGCAAACATCCAGAGGAGGAGTGGGGCAGCACCAGGAGGTTTTCCAGGGATTTGTGCTCATGTTGTCATCTTTCCAGGGCAAAAAAATCACCTGTGCTTGGCTGGCCATTACCTTGCTGCAGATTGATGCTAAGTAGGTAGCAGTCTGCCACACAGGGAGCTGGAAACAGAAGAATTAAAAGAACTGAATGACATTGGTACCAGGTTACTGCCTCAGCTGCTCCCAGACTTCAGTGTGGGTGGGAGAAAATAAAGCAGAGTGATCAGCATCTCCTTTTGGTTTTGGTTGAGCTTGTTTCCTCTGGGGCAAGAAAGGGCAGAGAGTTGCAGAAGGAGCTGTCTGGGGTCCACTTTGGATCCCTGGATTGACAGGGAAGTCTGGGTGTAGAGAAATGCAGGGTATGGGTGCAGAGAGGCAGCAAACCATCATTTTCACTTCCTTTTCAGCAATGAGGTTGGGAGACAGAGCAAAGCACATTTTTGTTGTCCCAGGGTGTAAAATCAGAATATCCACCTCAGTCTGCAGACTTCCCAGCTGCAGCTAAACCTATCTCAAAGCCTCCTTAATGGGCAAGAGAGCTGCTCCCTACTGGGCCAGCAGGAATCCAGTTCCCCACTGGTTGTTTGCCACCTCCAAGCAAAGATTGTCACAACTGGAAGGACTGGGCAGCCCTGGCAGGGAGGGCACTGGGTCCCACAAACCAAATCCCTGCAGGGCAGCTTCTGATCTTCTCCAGACAGCACGATGAGAGCATTGCTGCCAGCTTTGTAGCTGTTCCCAGGGGGAAACACATCCCCAGCCATGAGGAGTGATGCTGGGGTTGTGTAGTTCTTGCTCTGGTTTTATGAATCTTCAATTTATTGGTTTAGGAGTTGGATTATGGCTTTTGGTCAAAGGTTGGACTGGGTGATCTTGGAGGTCTCTTCCAACCTAAACATTCTATGATTATGTGTCAAATGTTATTTTAAAAGCTTAATCACCATCCAGGTTTAAAATTTACCTTCTGCCTGGTATTTCTCTTTTTACCATTTCCAACCAGCAAGGGTTGGTAACAGATTTTGTGTAAACTGCATCTGGGTCCTTCAGAGCTCTGAGTTGAGCTCAGCCCTGGCTGGAGATCACTGGTGGTAACTTCACTCTTATTTCCCAGGGATTTTCTTTCCCAGTTTTTCTTTCTCCCTGATTTCTCCCTAAATTCAATACCAGCTTAAGAACTCTTCACTGTTCCTTCACATGGAGTGAAAAATCATCAGGGGATGGAATGTAGATAAAAGCAAAATGTAGGTGCTCCTCCCTCATATTGGTCTTCCAGGCAGCCTTGGGGTGCACTTCATTTGTGCACAAAATGAGACCAAAAAGCCATGAAAAGGTTTAAAGTGTCTCTTTAAGAAGAGCTGCAACAGCCTTGTGGTAGCTGGTGCTCAGTACAAAAGTGCTGCCAAGTTGGCCTGCAGAGTTGCTAGGAAACCAGAATAAAAATCCCTGCTTTGTAAAGCACAGGGATATCACAAGCATGACAGATTTTTGCTGCTATTCCTTTTTTTTTTTTTTTTTCTTTTTTCCCCCATGGTGTTGGTTAAGCAAGGCTGTGGAGGATGATGGAAGGAGGCTGCACAAGCAGAGTTGGGAGGAAGCACGAGGAAGTAGATCCCTGTTCTGTTCTACCTCTGTTACAGGCTTACTGAAAGTAATTTTAATTAAAAAAAAATGTTTGTTTTGAGCTTTAGGACAGTGGAACACTTCCCTGCTCTTACCCAGCTTGTATTCCAAGAAACATGGCAGGGAAAATAGGGAAGCTTGGAGCAGGGAAGAGCTTGCCAGCATTCCAGGGGGCTGTGTGGCTTAAAAGGATGAGGTTTGTGAAACTCTAAATCAGTTTATACCATGCTAAGTCTGGGATTTTTGGTGCTGCTTTTTCTCTCAGTTCTTGCCATACATTCCTGGCAGTGTTGGTTTTCCTTTGACTGTAGAGTTAGCTGGCTCAGGGAGCTTGTGTAAACTTAAATTTCAAGTCAGTTGCTGCTGAGAACTTATCCTGGCACAACAAGGGGATGGGCTGTGGAGGGATAACTGCCTGGAAGTGCATCTGCAGGACACAGGATTGCTGGGTTTGTGGAATCAGCCTTGGGAAAATAGGGTGTCAGGAGGAGGAAACAAGAAGTGACCTCCTGGAGCTGAAGGTAAGAGGTAATAAAGAGAAAAGGAAGATAAGGGCTTTGATTCACTGGCTGAGAACAACACAAACAATGAAAGAGATGCTACATCTCAGAATAATGAAGCACTTGATAAGGGGGTTCAGAAGTATAGTAATCCCTTTACAGAATGGATTCTTGTAAAATAAGCTCATTCTGAAGTGTCTTTCTGAAGTACAATATTGATTAGCTGCCTGCATAAAGAGCATAGAACTCCAGTATTGGGGAGGCTGATTTCAGAAATGAGAGATGAGCCACAGATGGGTTACAGCTACCCCAGGACAACTTAGATAATATTAAGCATGCAAGGCTCCTCCAGAATGCAGCAAGTCAGTCTGGCTTTGGAACCACCCAAAAAAAAAAAAAATCAGAACACCCAGATACAACATGAGAGAAATGCTCAGATGGATCAGTGTTTGACTGGTATGAGCACAGGACAAGTGTACCAGGTGAATATGTAAGAAACTAAGAAAAAAAATAACAGAGGGTGGTATTTTATTTGACTTTAGTCACCTGTGGAATAAGTGACAGCATCCCAGTTGGTCACACAGACTTGTGAGCTCAAGTGAATTGTGGTAGAGAGAAATGAAAGGACATTTTACCATTTAGTTTGTCACTTCCTAGGGCAGTAGCTAAAACAGATCAGCTGAGTTATGTTGACCAGTTTCTTTTTTTCACTGTGGTTTGAGTCATGCCCACCAGAAATGCTGAAATCTGTGTTGTTGGAGGGCAAAATACAGAGAGCCATGAGTTGGGAGATGCTCCTGGTCAGGCTGGATGGGGCTCTGGGCCCAATAAAGTGATGCTTTATTGGTGGTGCTGCTCATTGCAGGGGGTTGGACTGGATGGGATGGAAAGGTCCCTTCCTACCAAACTATCCTATGATTCTGTGTTCCCAGACTGAGATTACCCTGTGATGGGAAACATATTTACTCTAAGTCTGGATATTTTAACCTAAGAAAAGGTAGAACAGTCCACCTGGTGATGTGGAAGCTCCCAGTGAAGCTGAGCAATTTCTCATGCTAATAATATGGTAAAGTTTTCACAGACCCAGTCATTCCCAGTGGATAGACTGGTCAGGAAGAGCTGCAGGCATTCAGCTGCCATGTGTGCAGCTGCTCTGGTTGATCAATGACCAATTCCATCTCAGCTGGGTTGGGCTGCCAGCTCCAATAAAATCAGCAATAGTGTGATAAGCAGCAGTATTGGATTGGGGAAGATGAGTAAATGCTTGTGTTGTATTAACAGAGCTATTTAATGGCTAGTGGGCAATTGCAGGTGGTGGAGAAGAAACCCACAAACCAAGGGAGATGCTTGGAACTCATCAGAGTAGGCAGAGTAAACCTTGCACGTGGTTGTAGAGTTGCACGAGTGTATTCACAAGAAGAGAGGAGGGAGAATTCATCGTGGATTCTTCCTGCTCTCCCTACTCCCTCTAAGGATGTGTAAAGACCCAAATTCCCTGTGAAGTCCATGGAACTGTGGGAATGCAGATGTCCAGCAGATGGAGTAACCCTGGGGTAGAAAGAAAGGAGTCCAGGAGGAAAAAAAAAATGCTATACCCACTGAAATCAGAAAAAATAGATCCCCAGCTAAGTAATTATTTAAAACCTTACAGACAAACTAAGAAACAGCATTGCCAATTCATTGAAAAAAATTCCAGCTGTTTCTACCATCTGAGGACAAAACTGATCTGCCCAAGGCAGGCTCTGCTGATGGTGGTGCAAGGGCTGAGTTCTGCCAGCTGGAGAGAGAGGAGGACTCAGACTGTCTGCCTGCCCTGGGGAGATGTTTCTGGGAGTAAATGCTGAAGGGCATCAGAAAGAGAATTTTTTTCTTTAAGTATTGATTTATGCAGACTCCCAGAATCTAGATGGCACCCATTTAGTGAAATGGCACTGAATTAGCATTTTAGTGGAAAAGAAAGAAAGCCTGGAGAAAAAAATCCCCAAATCATACCCTAGAAATGATTCTTTCTGGTGCATGTAGGAAAGATGTAGCCAACTCTCTCCCTTTCATTGAAGACTCATCTTTCCAGTGGCTCTAAGTGAGCTGAAACTGCCTCAAGACAGGAAAATTTGGCCAGGCAGAGAAGCTGAAAATGAATGAGGCAGAAGAAATCTGAAGAAGTCTTAAAATTCTGAAAATTCCAGTAGTCTGCAGGAGCCTGAGAGCCTGGATGCACCAAAGGACAGGTAGGGAGTTAGCAGTCACCTTTCCAGATTCTCTACTTTCCTATCAGTGTCCAGGGGATCCTGATCCCTGACTTGCAATAATGCAACAAGAACAGATTCTTGAAAGGGTTAAATCCCCCCCCCCCATCTCCATAAATCAGATTTCTTGCCTGCATCCACTCCTTCCTACACTATTAACCCTTTTTAGCTGCAAGTTTTCTCATTGTTTCTCAGTGCAGAGGAGATCCTTGTGCACTGGTCCTTCAGTTCTAGTGAAATTCTCTCTTTCCTCCTCCCTGGGGTAGTGACAGTGCTGTTTGCAGGCACTTGTGTCTCACTTTCAGATGATCAGTGTTGTTTTCATGTACTGAGCTTTTTGCATCCTTTTATTTAAAAGAGGGGAGAGCAAAAAACCTGATATTTATGTTTTGTTTTCTTTGAACCTTTTCCTTCCCAAGCCATAGTTGCCTTTGGGGTTTCCTTTCCAAGCACAGGGACTTCCACTCCCTCTGGAGAGATGAATCCCTTTCCTCCTGGCATCTTCTGGTTCCTACTGGCATCTTTCAGCTATTGTGGTTCCTGCAGTGCAGACCTGGACTCCTCTGAAATGGTTTTCTGGTTGCATGGAAATTGTTACCCACTGGTGGAAGAGCCCCAGAGTTTTCTTTCAAATCCTGGAAATGAGTGAAAATCTGACATGGATGTTTAGCCCACGGGCTCTGTACTGCTCAAGCATTTCCTTACCTGTTCCTGCTCCTGTTGAAGAACTAAAATCCTGAGGTTGTGCTGAGGGTTGTTTGGAGACTCCTCGTTACTTCTATCTTTTATAACTTTAGTTTAACTCATTTCTGGGATGCAGATTTCCCAGTCTAGTTCAGCATACACAGTGCCTGGATGGCCAAGCTGTTTTGTTGGTTTTTTCCCCACACATCTCAACAGTTTTTGGTAGAACTTCCTGGGATTTGGTGTGCTGAGGGATTCCAGAAAAAGTGGGCAAGGTTGCATTGGGCTGGCCATACATCTGCTTCTGAAGTACAGGTTGGGAATGGGACAGATCAGTAATGAAATCATTGCTTTGCCATCCCAGCTTCACAGCAACAAGCTTTTCCTTTGAGCTGGGCAGAAAATGACACTTGAGAAATTAAATTACTTGCAAGCTAATTAGTACCAGTCTTATGTACAGAACTCAGCAGTCAAACATCCAGAGAATATCCCACTCTTAAAAAATTAAACTTGTTTTCTCTCCATCATCAGAGCTATGGTTATTTTTTAATTCTCCCCTGCCCCTGGCTTTTCCTAAAGCCATGAGGATTATAGATTTGATTTTATTAAATTCAGAGATTATATAATGCTGGAGCAGCCTTCAAAAAGGGTAGCAGCCATCATGTAGCATGCACAAAACGAGAGCACTGCCCATGGGGTGCACTTCAGAGTAATCACTGGGAAAAAGTGGAGCTGTGTTAAATCCGTGGCATTAATTTTTCTCAGCACACAAATGTAATTTTCTGCAGCAGTTTTGGCACCCTCCTCAAACATCCATTCAACAGAGAGTGCTGCTGCTGAACTTGGAATTTCTAGAGGTCCCTAAGTCTTACTTTTGGCTGCACAACTGCTTGCTCTATCTGGTGGGTTAATGGTTTAGGTCATCTCAGGTGCTCAGCTGCAACTGGTGAACAGATATTCCTGTAGAGCAGAACTTGCTTTTTGTTCTGCCAAATACTGAGTTTGTGGTTTTCTGGGCTTTGAACAAATTCCTTCTGCTCTCACAGAGGAACTGAGCAGGGAGGGTCTTGTTTTGAATGGCCTTTATTTATTCCCTGTGAAAAGAGACTTCAGGCTTTTTCATGTGGAACATGAGGGCTGAGACTGCAATTCTGATGGCAAATATAAAACATTCATAACGTGGATTGAGAGAAGGGGAATTTCTGTTTGCTGAGATAAATTTAGGATTTGCTTAAGGGGTGTGGGGGCAATTATTGCACCTGGCAGTGAGGTCTCCTCTGGACTGCAGAAGAGAAGTGATGGGTGGAAATTTTGACCCCTTTTGCAGACCTGCTGGTGTTTTGTCTTTGGTGTGGAAGAATCAAGGCTAAGAGCCCCTGGTTATTTATTTATGTGTTAATCATTCTTTTATTTCTTTGCTGAGGCTGGCAGGTAGGGAAAAGAGATGTAAATATTTATTGTGCTGGGGAGGTTTGTGCATCTCCTGGCTGAGACCCAGCACCTCCTAACACACAGGGTGGGAGGTGGATGTGGCAGGAGATGCTGGAACCTGGAGCTGAAAGCTTCCAAATCAGCTCAAGTTTTGGAGATGCTGACAGTCCATGCCAGGAAACGTGCAGCTGGGTTTTCAGACTACACCTTTGTGCTGAGACAACAGTTTGAATGTACAGACAGAGTTTCCAGCTGAGAATGTCACTGCCTAATTGAGAGAAACATATTCAGGTCAAGTGCCAGATATGGTTATGCAGAATAATGGTGTTGGGCCATGCAGCCTTCAGGGAAGCAGCATAATACTGAAAAGCTGAAAAAGAATCCAGCAAACAGTGCACCCTTCAGAAGGAAACCATCAGAAAATGTTTTTCTGTCTGGCAGAGCATGGTCATTGAATACTCAGAGCTGTGATTTGCAGACCCCAGCTCTTCATTGGATTTGGGAAGGCAGCATTGGGTCAGTCTGCTGCTGATCCTGAGCACTCAAAGCTCAGTCCTCAAGCAGAGGTTGTTTGAAAAATTACATTATTTTTTTTTCTAAAGCAAATACTTCCTTTTATTTGCTTTCTGGTGTACTAGAAGGCAAAAGTAACTCTTCTTCTATCTTTGGGAAACCTGAGATTCCCACCTTAAGTCACTGGTGCTTAAGGAAGGGGACAAATACTCTGGGAATTGGCAGGGTGACCATTCATGCCGTGAGCCCACAGTGCAAAGCCCAGAGACACAAAAATCCCCCCTGGGGAGAAAAAGCCAGATGAGCAAATTAGGGCTGCAGTTTATGCTCTTTCATTATTTAACTGTGATTCAAACCCAGCAGCCACAAGAGAACAAGCTTGGTTCTGGTCTCTGTGTATTGGACCTGCTCAGCATTTTCCTTGTTTACTGCAGGTTTTGTACTGAGCCCAAAGCAGAAATACCTGGGGGAGCAGCAGAAAACCTGGAGGGGGTTGTGATAGTTGAGGATTAGGAGGCAGGGAATGGGGGATTCACTTTGGCTTCTGTAGAGAAGCACAAAACCAAAGCTGGAGGCAGGAAGGTTGTTTGGGAGGAGTGTGAACTGGTTTCTAAGTCAGACAAGGGAAATACTGAGGTTTGCCTTAAAGCTCTGCAGGTTTGGGTGCTGTTGCAGATGTAGTTGTCCAAACAGGTGAATTTGGGTTCCATTGTGGCTTTGGATGGATGAGTTTATCTCAGCTTTTTCAGTGAGGGGAAAGTCATCCCCCCTGGCACCATTTGGTGTGATTTGGTGAATGTCTGAGGGCCTGAAAAGAGCAGCTGGGCAATTCACAGATTATTTTCAGTATTTCTAAACAGTTGTTGGCATTTTATTGGCTTCTCTTTTCATTTTATTCTCATTTTAATATTTTTTTTCAGTTGTGCTCGGACCACCAGAAAGTATTTCTGTGCCAAAGGGAAAGCTCTGGCCCCTAAAAAAAAAATAATAAAATAGTAGGGATGTCAAAATTTGCATTTCTCAGAGACAAGGCTCTCTGGCTCATGTCAGCATTTGCTGTTGAGCCTAAATATTTGTCCTCTCTCCAGGTATTGTCCCCTCCTGAAGGCTGCCACATCAGCAAGTGGCAGATCTGCTTCTCTGCAGCCACTACAAATCTGGTTCCCTGCTCACTGAGCTGCAAACTGGGTAATTCCTGAGACACAAAATGGTTGAGAGCTGCTTGCTGCAGAGCTGCACACGTGATGCTGCTCTTCTTACAGCAAGAGGTGTTAAATATCATTTATTGGGGTGACTTTTGGTAAGTTTGCACACAGGTTACTGAACAGAAAATTCAGAATCGTGTGTCTGCCTCTCCAGGGGAGCATTTTTAAAGCATCCTTTTGCTGTCTCTTCTCCTTGGCACGTGGTTTATGTGCTCTGACTGCTCTTCCTCCACTCTCAAAGCCAGTGGTGGAAATTCCAGGCACTGAGCAGCTGTGTGTACAACCAGCTGAAGTCTGTGCTCTTCCACGTGTCAGCAGGAAGACCCAAAACCAGAGCTTTTCTTCTCTCCTGGTTGTCCCAAGCTGTGTCTCTGCTGGCTTCCCCGAGCCATTCCCACTTCAAGGCTGGTGGAAAGGGAATTCCTTGGAGTTGGGTCAGTGGAATAAGAGGCAGCAGGGTCAGGTTTGGAGCCATTTACACCTTGTGCTTAGGGGGACCAAGTGTTTCAAGAGCAAGGAATAGATGCTCTTGCTGCCTGGACACTGGCATTTTGCTACAAAAATTGCCTTCCCCACCCCCTTTTTTTTTTTTTTTCTCAGTGAAGGAATATATAGAAATAGCTGATAACATTCTCCCTGTGTGGCACTGCCTGGTTTTATAGGCTGAGCATGAGGCTTTGTTGGGTCTCTGCTCCTCTGTGGACACGTGCAAGGAAGAGTTGGTGCTTTTGCCCCCTCCTACACCAACAATCTATTGGGGGAGAGATCTGGTGGATGAGTTGGTTGGAATCCCTGGCAGAGGGAAGAGTGTTCCCTGGGATAGCAGGAATATTCATTGATAGGTAAGCTGCACCACAGACCAGGACCCTGTGAACTGGGGTGGTTTGCTTGGATGAAAACGGAGCAGGATGGGATCCCCGTGAAGCCACTGATCCAGACACTGAGTTTGTACTGTGGTTGTTATCCTGGTTGTTATCCTGACCTGTTCCATGCTGTTCTATAGACAGAACTCCTGAATCATGTGTTTCTTAAAATGGTGGGGGTTTCTGATCACTTTTATTTCTACATACACACTTGTGCACATAAAGTCTCTTGTATTTCTTGGAGCATAAAATCTACTGAATTCTCGTCTGGCTCCTGGACCACGAGTCAGCAGTCTCCAAAAGTCTGAATTAGACTTTTCTAGACTGCTCATATCATGAGGATTATGCCTCTCTGCACCTCAATACCAAACAATTCACCTCAATAGGACTCAGGGGAAAGTCATGATGTTTAGAACAGGTATCTTTTATTTGCAATATTATTTGATTATGGAGCAAACCCTGTCCTCCTGATCTGCTCCCCGTGGGGCTGAGGGAAGGTGCTGGGAAAGCAGAATCTGAACTGGGGTGTTGGGGAGTTTGGGCCACCCTGAGAAACACAAAGATTGGTTCAGAAGGCTCTGGTTGCAAGGGTTGTGATGGAAATGCAAATAATGTGGCCTCACCTCATTTTCCCAGCTCATCTTTCAGTGTTCTGAGGTGTAAAGCATCTGCTGTGGCTGAGAGATTCTTAAAAAATTATTATCTGTACCTTATATCCACCTCTCTGCTGTGGCCATCATTTATTTCTAAATATCTGCATGCAGATCCCACCAGATGGTGATGTAAAATTCCTTTTGAAGTGAAGGGTTCCAGAAGCACCAACATTGCCTTTTAGCCTGTGTAATCACTGGGATCTTTCAAATGTCTCTCTTCTTTGACAGCTTGTCCTACTTACCTGGGCATGTGACACATTTCCTGGAAGGAAAATAACTGTGCTATCAATCCAGATCCAGGCTGTCCTTAATTCTCTCCTTGCTTTTTCATTTAAAGGATTGGCAGCTGTAAGAAATGTGATTTTTCTAAAATTGAATTAGAATAGGATTTTTTCCTCAGCCAGCCTCCATCAAGCAATAATGTAGAAATGAAGTTAATTTTCCTTACTTTGCTCTCAAACATCCATTTAAAGTCCATTACACTTTATGTGTAATAATTCATTTCCTAGATTTGATCTTCCTGTGCATTTCAAGCCAGTTCTTGAATTTTTCATATTTCCTTCAGAGAAGTGAAATGGAAGGCATAGGATAGAAATAACTTTCTGAGACATCACTAAAACTGTTGGAGCAATGTCTTTCTTGAAAAAGAGGAAAGTTCATTAGCAAGTGGGCAGGTTTGAGTACAATTAAAGCATCATTTTATGTGGAAGCACAAGCCTGAGCCATTTCTCCAATTGTTTCATGGAGGGAGTAGTTCTTGGTGTAAAGCAGGCCTGGGATTATAGAATTAAAATCAAAATAACTGAAACTTAAAGAATATCATCTACCAACTCTTAAACTTGGGGTGTGAGGGCTCCATTCTGGAGTGGTTACAGTGATGAAAAAATCAACAGGGATGGCTCTGTCCATTTTCTGTTCAAGTTTTAAGCCTCTAAGAATGAATGCCTGCCATCTGATGAATAATTAAGAAATGGTAATCATAGAATCATAGAATTGGCTGGGTTGGAAGGGACCTCAGAGATCACCAAGTCCAACCCTTGATCCACTCCCCCCGTGGTTCCCAGCCCATGGCACTCAGTGCCACATCCAGGCTCTTTGGAAAGATCTCCAGACACGGAGAATCCACTACTTCCCTGGGCAGCCCATTCCAATGCCTGATCACCCTCTCAGTAAAGAAATTCTTTCTAATCTCCAACCTAAACCTCCCCTGGCACAACTTGAGACCCTGCCCTCTTGTCTTGCTGAGAGTTGCCTGGGAAAAGAGCCCAACCCCCCCCTGGCTCCAACCTCCTTTCAGGGAGTTGGAGAGAGTGATGAGGTCTCCCCTGAGCCTCCTCTTCTCCAGCCTTCTCCTCTTCTCCTCACAGGATCTGTGCTCGAGTCCCTTCACCAGCCCAGTTGCCTCCTTTGGACCTGCTCCAGCACCTCAATCTCCTTCCTGAGCTGAGGGGCCCAGAACTGGACGCAGGACTCAAGCTGTGGCCTCACCAGAGCTGAGCACAGGGGCAGAATCCCTTCCCTGGACCTGCTGGCCACGCTGTTCCTGAGCCAGCCCAGGATGCCATTGGCCTTCTTGGCCACCTGGGCACACTGCTGGCTCATGTTCAGCTTCCTGGCAATCCAGACTCCCAGCTCCCTTTCTGTCTGGATGCTCTCCAGCCACTCTGTCCCAAGAGACAGGGCACAAAAGGCATCTGCAGCTTTGTTAAAATGGTTGCTGCAGGATGGTGCCATCCCTCCCAAGCATCTGCCAACTTTGAGCTCATCTTTACTCAGCTAACCAGACCCTAATGATCCATCCCTGGGTGATCATCCCTCCTCAGATAATCTCAGAGAGGGCACCTCTAGGTGCAGGGAAGGGCAAACAGGTAGAAGGAGTCATAAGATCCAAACTTCCAGTCTGCTTCATCTCATCAGTACCAAAATAATCAACTTATAAAGGGTTAAAGAACTCAGATGGCTCCAAATGATCATAATATCTGGATTTCCCTACAGCCTAAGAAAAAACCCACCAGTGGACCTTGCATCCATCAGAAAGAGCAAAGCTATTTCTGCAGTAGGGGAATGGACCCTTCACAAGGTCACCTCCATTTTTCCCTTGGAGAATGTTTAAAAGATTCTGGAAAAGAGAGAAAAGAGAGAAAGAGAAAGAGAAAGAGAAGAGAATTTGAGAGAAAAGAAAAAAAAGAGAAAAGAGAGAAGTTGTGTAGGGTGCTGATCATCCTGGATTAGCAGTTGCTCCTCACATTTAATTAAGATTCCTTTTTAGCTGATCTGAAATATTATTAGCTCCATTCATTCCCCTAGCAGGGAAAAGGAGTCATTATGGGATGTGATCCAAACAGGAGATGATAGGAAGCCTTTAATGGGATGTTGTGGAAGGGAAAGGGGACAGTGAGTGCCAGAGTCTGCTTTGAGGTCTCCAAGGTTTTACAGCCCCTTCCTGAGGAAGGTTTTACAGCACCACATCTCTTTTAGGGCAGGTTCCTGGCTCTCAGCCACTTGGTGAGAGTCAAATACTGGGCAGTATTCAGTTAATTGGCTTTTGGAGGAGAAGTTTGTGGCAGTTTGGTGATAAATCAGAGTGGGTCAGCTAAGGGTAGGTCTGAATTAATTTTCTGTACCTGTGTGATGGAGTTTACTTCTAAAATTAAGAAATACCTTGAGGATAACTAAGCCAAAGTAAACTAAACATTCTTGGTACCTTTTCTTCCCCTTTGTGTTCCAGTTTCATCTTTCATAATAGCAGTAAAATTATTGCTGTGATTGGAGCCAGGGACCAAGTCCCAGGTCTGAGGCTCAGAGCCACCTTCAGGCTCTGAGGGACAATTCCACTGAATTTGTCCACTCTGTGGAGCTTTGAGTGGTTTTTGAAAGGATAATTCAGGTTGCTGATGTGGGAACATCTGCAAGAGGAATGGCTGAAGCCCATGAGATAAACTCAGGTGATGAAACTCATTTTTTAAATTCTATTTGAAGACCTTTGGTGCCCATGACCCATCAGTCTGCCATCCTTTTGCATCATGGTTGAGCTCACACATTTATTCCTGTTTAAAATAGAACCACTTGAAAAGCACTGATATAAACATGTCCCCCTTTTTTCCAGTACCACTTCAAGCACCCAATTAGCTAGTTAAAATTAGATTTTTGCCTCAAAAGACTAAAATTGATGCTTCAGGTTGCCATAGTTACTGGCTTTCTATTAATTGTGCTCATTTATCAAGTGGGATTCTCCCTGACTGTCAGCACTGGGCTTTGCAGCCACACTGGGCTCCTTCCTCTTTAGGTACCACCAGGAGTGGCAGGGACTGTGCAAAGGGAAGGTCACCTGCAGAAGGTTGTAGAGACAGGTACTGGGTGAACAGTTTCACTGGGGGTAAGCACAGAGCACTGAATTCAACAGATTTCTCTCAGGAGTGTTCAGTCTCTGAGGTGGACACAAAAAAAAAACCCCAAACCAGTCCTGTCCAGGAGCTCCAGTGCTAGGAGAGCATCCAGTCCTGCCTTCTGGCTTCCCTTCATGGAATTGTTTTAGTTGGAAAAGACCTTTCAGAGCATCATGGCAAACTGTCCCCCCAGCCCTGCCAAGGCCACCCCTGCCCCATGTCAGGGTTTAACACTGGGCTGGCAATTAAACCGAATAACAGATGCTCTCTATTAATCTCTCTCTCCTCCTTGATAAAGAAAGGAGAGAGAATGAGGGAGAGAGACTTATGGGTTGGCAACTGAACTACACAGCTTTAATGAAACAGGAATGATAAATAGGAAAAATTACTAAATCTATACAAATATACAGGAAAATTGATCCCACGTTTCTGCCCCCTCTCCCCCAATCACTCTCACGTCACCCCCGAGGCTGCAGGGCAGCCCTGGGAAAGTCCAGGCTGGAATCCTGGGGTCAGCAGCAGTTGGGAGCTGGAGGCAGGAACACACAGATATGGGCTGGGATGGATCAGGAGCACAGGCAGAGGAAGGGATGGAATCCTCCCAGGATGCTGGGTGAAGGAAGGGAAGCAGGAAAGGCAGGAAGGGCAGGCAGCTGGAAGCAGGAAATCTGGCTTGGCCCTCGTGATCCCTCAGATTTATACTGAGTATGACATGTATGGGATGGAATCCTCTGGTCAGTTCTGGCATCTATCTTGTTCGTTTCTCCCCAAAGCAGGGCTGCAGGTGGGATCTCTTTATTCCTTCTGGAGGGTAAAAGTTTTCCTCAGAGCTGAGCAGTGGCCTTGGCTCTGCACACCAGGCTCCAGCAGTAACTATAAACATCAAGTGTTATCAGTCCTAGAAGCACACACTGTCTGAGAAACTTGCTGTTAATTTCAGCAAGTGCAACTACTTACAAGAGACTTAGCTAAAAGCAAAAGTACAAGACAGAAAATCACCTTTATCCTGGCCCAAACCAGGACACCCCAGGTCCCTCATCCCCACATGTTCAGGGCTTGCAAACCCCTCCAGGGATGATGGGGACTCCAGCCCTGCTCTGAGCATCCTGGGATAGTGCCTGAAAATCAGGTGACCTGAAATCCCTGACCTGAAACGTCCCTATTTTTTGGAGAATCCCTCAGAACCAGGCAGCAAGGTGGCAGAGGTGGAAGGTGCTGGTGCTGTGAGCACCCCCATAGATGCAGAGTGGCCCCCAGTGGCAGGAGACAAGAGACAGAGAGCAAGCCTGGGCTCTTGGCATCAGCTCAGCAGCTCATCTGGCTGCAGGATGCTCTTCCAGGCAGCAGCAGCAGCAGCCAGGAAATGTTTCCTCCTTTTCCCCTTCCCAGCAGGGTTTAGGATGCTCTGGGAGCCTCTTCTCTTCCACAGGAAAATGCTTGCCTAGAAGAAGGAAAATATTTTGTATTTAAATTGGGCAGAACACAGTACCTACAACTGGCTTTTGGCCACACAGCCAAAGCAGTGCTCAGGTCTCTCCCTCTCTTCTGCAGGGATTTGGCTCTTTTTTTTTTTTCCAATATTTCATGTCCTTGTGGAACAGAAGCAGCAGACCCCACCCAGCACCCACTGGAGCTGCTGAGAGCAGTGGCACCACATCCAGAGGGAGATTTCAGCCACAAAGCAGATGTCCCAGTTCTTTAAGGATTTGTCTCAAAGTCCCCATTTTTGGGATGTGTCACCTAGAAAATTCAAGAAGCATCCTTCAGCCTTGGGAACTGTTTGCTGCTCCTTTGGAGCATTTAAGGAGGTTACACAGCCCTGGGCTGGCATGAAGGCAAAGAAAAGCTTTTTCTCTGGTGAAGGGAGGGTGGGCACTGTCCCCAGCTGCTGCCCACACCCCCTCTGCCTTCCAGGGATGGAGGGGCACAGCAGTCACCCCAGTGCCAGCTCCAGTTTTCCTGCACTCTTCTGTCCTTTTCCCTTACTCTGGAGCAAAACATGCTCTAGGTGCCCACACTATATTTAAAACCTGTTTATTTAATCTGTAGTTTTCTGGGGTTTTGGGGGTTTTTTGCCTGTTTTCAACCATGAACTCTTAAAAATGGTCCCTGAGGACCCTGCAGATCTGGCAAAAATGCCTCCCATAAAAACCCCTTTCCCTTAGTTTTCAGGAGCAGTCTCTTCCTACCAACCCCTGGATGTGGCCCAAACGTTCACAGGTTGCTTCCCTCAGAATCTAGCATCCAACTGGAACTGGAATGCTGATCCAGAGGATCCTGGCTGTGTTTTGCCCCAGTGATGCAGCAGCTGAGTCCTCAGTGTGGTGAGAAAAGGGTTAAAGCTTGTGCTGAGCAAGCACCAAGAGGGGCATCCCAAGAGAGCAGGACTGGGCACAAAGACAGCACCAGAGGGATTTTTCTGACAAGGTTGATGCTTTTTGGGGGGGGCAGAGCTGCTTTTCAGTAAAAGGGAGGTGCTTGAGGCTGCAGCCTCTGGGCTCTGCTTTTTCAGCAGCTGCCAGAAGGCACCCAGCCTGCATCATGTCCTGGCCACAGCAGCCTGTGCTAGCAAATGATTCATTTTTTGCTTTGACATCTCTCAGAAGATGCTGGCAGAGGTACTGAGACTATTGCTTTAATACACAGCCATGGAAGATGTATTTTTTTTTTCTTCTAATGAGACAGATAACTGCTAATTAATTTCTATTTCAGTGTCAGCAAGGACAGGAACCTGGGACTGAGCTGGCAGTGACCCCCCTGCCACCCCCTGGGTTGTCTCTGGCTGTCAGAGCAGCAGGGGGTTGCAGATCTCCCACAACATATGTGCTATAATTACCCTGCTTTATGTTACTGACTTGAAACCCAAGCCATCCATTAAAGCCACAGGCTCCTGGGTGGGCAGAAGTTTGCATTTTGTTTGGTCCTCATGGCTCTGGATCCTTACTGGAGGGCAGGACAAGCAGATGGAAGGGCAGACAGTGAGAATTATTTATTTGTTGTGGTTTTGGTGGTTGGTTTTTCTTTTCTAAGGGTTCAGATTGACCTCGTCCTTAGAGACAGCTGAGATTGTTTGGCAAACTGATGGTTAAAATGGTTCAGCTTTGTTCTGACCAAATAATTCCTCTGTTCAGTATCTGTCATTTTATCATGCTGAGGTTGGGTGTTTTATTTGCTCCCTTTGTGGTGTTGTTGGTTGTGATTTTATTTTTGAAGGGTTTTTTTTTGCTTGTTTGTTTGTTCTTTTTTCAAAAGCAAGATTAAATGGGCATTTTAATCTCAAAAAGACTTAGGGATGATCAGCAAAGCCAGAGTGTCTGCAGAGATCCTCCAAATGCCATGGGGGGTTTGGGGTTTGTTTTTTTTTTCAGTGCACTCTCTTTGCATTTGCTGTGCTGGTTTGGAATCAGTGCCCAATGTCAGACTCTGTCTAACAGTGAATATTCAGAATATTCTAACAGTGAATATTCATTAAGGCTGCCAGAGGCAGGAGCTGCAGTCAGAACAGCATCAGAGGAGGAGGCAGGGAAGAGAGAAATCAGGTTAATGAGTGGCTTTCCCTGCAATTTGCTTCCTGCTTATTGCCAGACCTTAGTTTTAAATAAATTAATTTAATTAATGTGGTTTGCTGCTCTGACCTGAGGACAGAAGGGTCTGTCTGTGATTATTGCTGGGGTCTTCCTCTTCTCACGACAGCTTTTAGTTGGCATGGGCTGGTGTCTAGCAAAACAAACAAACAAACAAACAAAAGGATTGAATAATATTTCCTTTAAGCTTAATGATTGAAAGCTTTTATTGAAATGATCTCCTGAGCCCATGAAACACCAAATTTTTAAAGATGGGGACAGAGTGGTGAGGAAGGGGGGTGAAGGGAGGGAAAGCAAGCTGCTGCCTTGGCTGAGCATGGCAAAAATGTCTCTGCAGGGAGACAGAGCTGCACAGAAATGGTTTCTTCTTCTTCTCCCCCTTGAGCAGAGGCACATCTGTTCTCACACTCCTCTGCCTCCTTCTGACAAAGGTTCTTTAGGGAAGCAGCAGCCCCAGAGGAGGTGGGAATGATTTCCTCAATGCTCAGGATTGTCTGGCCAGCTCAACAGGATGGGAACTGAGCATCACCTGGTCCTGGGAAACAGCAGATTGGAGCTGTGGGGCTATGCAGGGACAGGGAAAAACATGTTCCCTCATCAAAAAAAATAAGAATAATAAATAAAAAATAAAACCAGAGAAAAACGTCAGTGAGATAGAGATTGCCATCTCTGCCCAGACCTGATGGGAGATAGTTTTGTGGGATGATGAGTTCTGTGAGCAGGCATTCTGCCCCATATTCAGCATATTTGTCAGTCTCAGCCTGTCTGTGCCCATCACTCAGCATTTCCACTTTATTCCACTCAGGTCTCAGCACGGGTGGGGTTACAGCCAGCTCTTCACTTGGGTGAGTTTGCAAATGCTGCATCTGAAAAGACAGCACAGAAATTTTAATTGCAGTGCTGTGCTTTGGAGTCTTGTAGCAAAGCATCACTGGAGACCTCAACTGTGCTGGTGTCACTGGTGTCACAGCTCAAATGGGGCCTTTTAGCAGGGGGTAATGGTGCAGCCTTTCTATGGCTGAGCTTTCCCCAGTATTCCAACAGAACATGCTGGTGCCTTCCTAAATTAAAATCCTATGAAGGGATTAGGGATGAGAAAGTGGCCTCGTCTTGCAAATAGTTACACAGGGTTTTTGTGACTGTCACTGTTAAAGAGATTAGTTCCAAACTTCTTATTTTTATTTTTTTTTTAATATTTTGGCAGGGCCATTAATGCACCATCCCCCAAGCCAGGATGCTGCTGAGTTTGGCCCTGAGGGTGGAATTCAGTTCCTTTTCCACTAGCTGTCCAAAAGTTAGCTGTCTGGTTTCTCCAGGATTGATCTGTAGTTCAGAAGCAAAGCTGATACAGCTCCAGCAAGGAGAGGAACAAAAAAAATTGAATGCAGCTCAAAATAGGAGTGGAAGCCAGGTGGGTTGAGCTGCTCTCTGAGGGTGCCTGCCTGTCTTTAGAGCCTGTAGCAGGGACTAAATAAAAAAGTTTAGATTGGATGCCAACTTTTATCAGTGGGAATTTCAAAAAGGGTACCTTACTCTGTGGGTGACACCTTAAAAAAAGGAAAAAAGAAAAAAAAGAAAAAAAAAAAGAGGTGACTACAGTAACTGGAAGCTAAATTGTAGGGACTCTGTAGGGTTCCTCAGCACAAGGAGAGTTTGGTACCTCTGGGAAGCTCATGTGATGAGACCAGGAGTGGTCAGTGAGGTGACAGGGCTCACCTCTAACCTGCTCCTGTCCTGGGATCTTGGAGTCTTTGCCATCCACATGCCCCTTTCTGTCTGACAATGTGTGGAAATGTGGTGCTTTCAGAGCAATGAGGACTTGCTGAGCATTGGGCTGTTTTTGAAGCTGGGTGTTGTTTCAGAGAGCTACAGCATCCAACCCATAAATGTCTCTGGAAGAAAATAAAATAGGTGGGCACCACACCTGCTGCTCCAGGCTTCCCCAGAGGTGATTTTAGGATGGGGGGAGGCTGTGTGTGGATCTGCCTGTGCTTTTCAGACACCAGTTACTGGATAGAAAAAGAAAGACAACCCTGGAAGTCCTTTTTTCCCAACTAAATGTATGGTTGGCTTGACTGCGAAGTCTCTCTTGCTCTAAATTCCATTTAAAGTCTATGGGGACACTTGTATTTTGGTGAGAGAAAGAGGCAATGGAAGGGGTGAAAAGTTCAGTTCCCCTTTTAGCATCCAGACAGAGAGGCAAGGAAGCCTCAGGAACTGCAGGTGCAGCCTAGATTTTGGGGTCTGCTGCATGCACACATTAAAAATAAATAATCTGGTCCTTGAACATGATGGCTGCTGTGTTCCTTGACAATAAAATGTAGGGATAAGTCTCCAAAGTAATCCTTGGAGTTACACCAGGGAATGGGCAAACTCTGTGCTTTTCTGTGGCACAGCCCCGTTGTGTTGGTGTAGGAAGAGGAGAAGCAGAATGGTTTAAATGAAGTGGCATAGACATAGCTGGCAGATTTATTTTATTTAGATTTCCCTCTTAGGTTTTTATTAAACAACTCTAAAGCATTCATGAAGACCCAGGAAATACATGAGAGAAATGCAGCTAATCCTGTTAAATGTAAATAGCATCTCAGTGGGAAGGGTTTGTTGTTGAATTCCTGTTGGTAAGGAGCAGAAGAGATGCTTAAGGGAGCTTGGGAAATGAAGTAGCAAGTGACATTTATTCTTGAGCTGAAATGCCTCAACATACAAAATTGTTAGGAGAGCTGAACTGTGACCTTCCAGGCTGCTAATACAGATAAACATGGATGTTATCAGGTAAATCAGGCAGAAGGGAAATGTCCTGGGGAGGCTGCTGAAGCCCCTCTGATGGCAAAGGATGGCTGTTAACTCATCAAGTTCTGCCTGGCCCTGTTTTTTCCTGTGTGGGCTCTAAGGATAATTAGCTGCCTTTGGCTTAGTGAGTATTAAGGAGCATTAAAATGCTTACTTTGCATGGACAATAAACATGTTCAGGGACTGGGGAAAATAAGACACACAGAAATGCAAATAACTCCCCACCCCCTTTGGTCTTTAGGTTGACAGAACCCTGATTCCAGGCTTGATATGATGGGTTTGTTGTGTTTGGCTGCATTATGTCAGATGGCTCTGTGATAAATGTTACTGACTTCATCTGGTGAGTGGATTTGTCTAGGCAGAACCAGATTAAAGGGTCAATATCCTGCTCAGAATTAGATTTTAATAATGCAGAGGCAGATGTGCACTCTGGTGGGCTGGCACGAGCTTGCATGCAACGAAAAAGAGTTACTGGACCTTAAGGATGCCCTTGCTTCCTGCACATTGCTTTATTTGTATGGTAAAATGAGTAAGAAAAAGTCACTGTCATTGTTCCTCCCATCTTCAGCCCCAGGTGCTGACTTCAGGGTGGCACAACCATAGTGCCATGGTGGTCCTGGGACCCATCATGTTGTGTCCCTGCACATATCAAAGCAGTTTTTGGACCATTCACTCTTCCCAACCAAGGAGGGTTCAAAAACTGAGGTCACCTTCAGCTGTTTTTTTCCTGCCAGGAACAGGAAAAGAGCATTGGGTCCGGGCCAGTGTTGTATGGGCTGGGTGGGAAGGGGAAAGGATTTGTTTTTCAACTAGGGCTTAATTTATAATGTGCAATCTGAAAGCTCACAGTTTTATATGGCTGGAGAAAGAGAATTGATTAATAATTTGGAAAAAGGCCAACACACACAACACTGACCTTTGTGATTTATCAGCTCGAAGAAATAAAGAAACCATATGAAAAGTACTTGAGCAAAATACTTTGCTAAGCAGAAATGAAAGCTGGTTCATGTTAAAGAGCTCAGTATGGGAGGGGTTGCTGGGACATTGCTCTTCTAAATGACAAATGTGAAATGTCTGAGGTTGGACTGTGGGAAGTGGTGACAGAGTCATCATCCCTGGAGTTGAAAAAAAAATGTTTGGACCTGGTACTTAGTTGGCATGGAGGTCTTGGGTTGATAGTTGGACCTGATGATCTTAGAGGTCTTTTCCAACCTGACTGATTCTCTGAAATTCACAGGAAAGCTACAGTTACTAAAATAGAGGAACTTCCACATCGACAATAATTTTTACAAAGATATTTGAGACAAAAGAGGTGAAGGTCACTAAAACAATTTTAGCAGTTCTGGGGAAGTAGATAAACTAAAAGTCAAATCTTCTTTGTCATTAAATATAATCTGAAGGGAAAATAGTTGTACAGGTTGTTCTAATCCTTGATTAAACATCGTATTGTAAAAGCAGTCGCATCACCTCCTTGACAGTGGCAGGGGATGCCCAGGGAAGTTGTGGATGCCCCATCCCTGGAAGCATTCCAGGGCAGATCAGACTGGATTTGGAGCATCCTGGACTAGTGGGAGGTGTGTGGAGTCAGGCAGTGCCTACCAGCACTGAGGAACCTGGAGAGGAACCAGTTGGGAACAATCAGATCCAGGCATCCAAGACTCAGTGGAAAGCCAGGAGAAAGCCAGAGCTTTCACCCCTAGGGCTGATACCCACCCAGTGCTTGTATTTCATGGTGCTTTAAGGTTTTCTTGCTCTTTTGACCTTTTTTTTTTTTTTCCAGAACCCGAGGCAGGAGAGGTGTCCCCCCCAGTGGGAGCTGGAGTGAACAGCAACAGCTGGACCTTTAAATTTGGACCGGGCAATTCCAAACAAGGTGGTCCTGGTGAGTTGCCAGACAAATTCATTATCCCAGGATCTCCTGCAATCATCTCCATCCGGCAGGAGCCACCCAACAGCCAAATTGACAAAAGTGACTTCATAACCTTTGGCAAGAAGGAAGAGACCAAGAAAAAGAAGAAAAAGAAGAAGGGAAACAAGACTCAGGAGAAAAAAGAAAAGGGCAACAGCACCACTGAGAACAGTGACCAGTGAGGGGTTTAATAATGAGAGAATCCAATTAGCCAGTTTTTGTAATAATGGCAAATTTCTCCTATGTAGCAACCTCCCAACTTCTTCCTCCTGTTAACAAATTTCCTGTATGTACAGACTTGAGAAAAATCAGCAGGAAATTCGGTGTCTGTCTAAATTGCTTAACAGGTTTTGTCTTAAAAGCTTTATTAAGTCTGGTGTTAACTCTTTTTCTCCACTCTGGCTTGTTTTCAGACTCTAAAAAGCAGACACAAGTTTCCTTTCTCCTACGCCGAAAAGGAGAATCTTCACAGTACAGCCAGTGAGAGGTTGGACTCTCAGCACTGTGGTTCCTGTGCTCCTGTCTTGATGACACTTACAGGGCAGGTTTAAAAGTTTTGATGTTGTGCACCCTCTATCTGATTGGAAATATTTGTGTGCAGATGTCAGCTAGGTGACTTGAGACTTTGCAAGGAGAGCTGGTAAATAACCAACAGAAACACCTCTTGAACAAAAAACCCTCAAAAGATGTTCAGGCTGGGGAGGAAAAGTCTTGAAAGGAAATGCCCAGACTTCCCAGACCTCGAGAAGGGAAGGTGTGGGAATACTGAGCCCTATACATGACGTATTGTACACACTCCTGCAAACAAACCCCTCACATTTACAGCTCTTTTAGCTCCTATAAATTTTAGCTCTTCCCAAGCAAACCACTGGGAAAATTGTCCCTTCAGGCCCTGTGTTACCCTGGCAAGGCTGGCCCTCCGAGTGGGAGAAGGGCTGGGCTGACATCCCAGGAATGTAACTGTGATGCTCTGTGTCCCTGTTGCCACTCCAATGTTATTTTGCACATGAAGTCTCTGAAAAGGTCAGAGTTTTTTTTTCCACGACACTTATGCAAAAGAGAGAAAAAAGAAACGTTAACTATGCTACTTGTTATCTGAGATATTTATTTATAGAGAGATATAGCTGTAAATGTTAAAAGAAATATGATGCCCTTTAACCCAAACAGAAGTTAATCTAGAGCCATTATAAATCATAATTGCTGCTATTAAAGTGCTTTAGAAGAATTGCCTGAAACATCTCTATGATATCGGCCACTTGCCAACAACAGCTTTATTCTGTCGGGTGATTTGAGGGCTGCCTCCTGCATGTGTTAGTAAATACAAGAATATTTTTTTCTTTCTCTTTTTTTCTTTTTTTTTTTTCTTTTTTTTTATCCATTAATCTGCACTTTCAATACACCTTTGCAAAGCAACTCTCCTAATATGAAGAAGCAGAAGCAAACTCCTCACAGAAATGGATTTCCTGACCTGCTAGCTCTGTGCAGTACCTTGGTGTTACCTCCCACACAACCTGTTCTGATTTTAGTTTTACTTTTCTATGAGGTTATGAGCTCCTGACCCTACTAACACTATTATGTACAATTCAAGTACTGTATGTATGCTGTATGCTCTTATAAGAATCCTGAAATATTTATTCTGTGCTTGTGTATGTGAATGTCAATGCAGCTATTATTAGAGTGGACTTTAAGCTTTACTGTTGAATGTAAATCCATTATTTCTTTTTTGTACACTTGTGGAAAAGTGGAGTAGTGTTAATTTTTTAAGCCACTGTTGATTATCAGTTTTTTTGTGTATGAAACACAAGTAAAATATCTTTCTTAAATCAAGCCATGCATGCATTTTGGGATTTATTGCTAAGAATCTATGAAGCTCTGTGAATTGCTGACCCTAAGGGTATAAAATGGAGTCCTGAATGTGGCTGAGGATGTTGCTATAAAACCAATCCATGTATTTTTAAACAGAACATAGCTGATGAGGGAATTCCAAGGAGTTTTCTACGTTATTGTACATTCACAGAATAAAGCTCAAATGTCATTTTAATTGGAACTGTGTAAGAAGCTCCATAGCTCTGAAATTTCCAGCAGGCCCTTTAATGTAGGATCAAAGGGAACAGCTGAGGCAGATCTTGGATGTTTTACGTTTCCAAACTGCTGATGGTTCAGAATTGAACACCTCCTGTTCATTCTGAAGAACCTGCAGCAAGTCTTGACCCAGCAGAGGGTAAGGATCTAATCAAAGAACTTGGATCTCAAAGCATGAGCCACAGGTGGCCTCATGGGGTCTGTCTGGGGTTTTCTTTTGCTACCAGTCTTGTTTTACTGGTGACAAAAATGGTGCTACCTGAGACAGAATCCTTGATTCAGTTTTAAAGGCTGGCCAAGAAGGAAAAAAGTTAGAATTTGGGGAGGGAGCTGCTTGTTTCATGCAAGGACATTTAGAATTTGGGGGGGAGGGTGAGTGGGAATTTGCTCATTCTACCCCAGCTTTGGGGGTTACTGTTTAAATATCACAAAACACTGGGGACTGAGGGGCAGAGGTGGTGGTGAAGACAAACAAGAATCAAGAAACAAAAGATTCTTTTATGATTTTGCTGCTGATGAAGTGATCCAGGCAAAATACACTGCAGAGTTTGTTAGCCAGGAAATGGCAGTTCTGGGGCTTTTTACCACTGGATTCTTCCCAGAATCCCTAGATTTTCTGTGAGCATGTTGTCTTGGGAAGTCTGGGGGTTGTGCTTACAAAATCAGTGGGCAGAACCATTGGGCTTTTATACCAGTGAAGCCTGAGTTCTGTTGTACATCAATAAGATCCTGTCATTAAAAAGGATCTCATTTTGCATTAGGCTTCTATGGCTTAGTCTTGTGCAGTTCCTTTCTGCTCAGAATTTGGGTCACTGCACAGCACAGGAGGGGATCCAATTAAAGTTTTCCAGTGGTTTTACATAAGGGGAAGAACAGAGAACCCAAAATCCATTGCCTGGATTTCACATGTGAAAATCCATTATGAAATTAATTGCAGACATCTTTGATATCTTGTAGGATCAGCTCTCATTTCCCTTTCTTCTTCACACATTTGATGGTGTTTCAAGGAGCAGCTTCTATTTTTGGGAAAAAAGCTTTTCACATGGTTAATTTACTTTCTCCCCAGGAGAAATGGGAGTAAGCAACCTTTATAGAGCAGTGCTTATCAGTACCTGGTACAGTGAGGACAGATTCTGTAGCATTCATTACTCAGATTGCCTGAAAAAACCTTAAACCCACTCATTCTGAGGCTTGACTGTCTCAAGGTTCCTATAAACAGCATTTCCGCCAGGAAACTTCATTTTTTTGGCTCCTCAAACTGCACCCAGCATATTCAGCTACAAAATGAGGCACTTCCAGAGCTTTCTGCCTTTTGAAAAATCACCTGTTCTCAACCTGTAATTACATTCTTAAAATGTCAATTACTGCCTTTCTCTCACACACTTGGCCTCACTTATTCTAATCCAGGCTGTAGCCAAGCTTGTGTCAACAACTCAGTAAAATAAATGGTATCAAATCCTCTGTCCTTATCCTATTTTCCTCTAGCAGCAGTTCTGTGGGTCCTGTCTAGGATAAGCACTGAGGAAGGGGCTGAGCCATCCTCCTCATCTGGGTCCTCCAGAATCAGTAGGTTCTTCAGTTTTACTGTTATTTATCTGGAAACTCTTGGCTGCTCCCTGACACAGACATTTTTCAGCACAGTGCCCTGTTCTGTTAAGGCTTCTGTAAATATGTAGGAGTTTCACTTGGATCTGAAGTTTGGCTTTGGGGAGGGACTGTACCCTGAAATCCTTTGGGTTCTCCCTCCACACATCTCTGAAGGAGAAATCAGTATCACACATATCCACACACACACTTCAACACATGGAACAGATGTATACCCTGGGATGGGCATGGACAGGCTGAGGACACCAAGCAACGAAATAAACTGAGAAATTGTGTGTATGGAGGGCTTGATGTGGTCACTGGGATGCATCAGATCCTCTGTGATGCTCACAGATGCCTGGTTGGCTGCATGGGCACAGTGCTCACACAGCTGCACATATCAAGGGTCTGTAATTAATGCTTTATCACATCTTAATCACCTTGTGGAGCTTAAACCTGCATGCTAGAAAAATCAATGTTGCTAGCATATAAATTAATTCTCCATTAGCTCCTGGTGTGAGTGGGGATGCTGCACACTGTTCTCCTGGGTGCTCTCCTTCCTGTGGCTCCCATCCCCCACTGGAGGATCCAGTGCCACTGCTTTGCATTTCCAGATAGAGCAGTCTATCTATAAATATAAAGATAAAGATAAAGATAATTAAATATAGACAAACATAAAAATAAAAATAAATATAATGTAAATATAATTAAATATAGATAAACATAAAAATAAAAATAAGTATAAATATAAATACAAATATAAATATAAATGCAAGGATTTGTATAGAGATAGATAAAAATATAGGTCTTGGTTATATTCTTATCCAGAATACTGCAAGGCTGGGAGTGGAAGCACTGCTCAGGGAAAGCCTATTATGCAAATCTATCTGATTTTCCAGAGTGATGCCACTATGGTGATGCTATGCACTTCCTTCTTAAGGGCTGATGAAAGGAATCCTTCTGCATGAATTACTGCAGAAGTCCCTCTGGTGAGCAGGACATGGCTCACATTGCACTCTGGATTCCCCTTCCTATCCCAGGACTCTCCTTGGATCCCTCTGGCAGAAGTTCTGACATCCAGAGGTGACAGAGATGCAGTGCAGTAACCAGCTCTCAGCAGCCACACAGTTTGGTGCATCCAAAGCTTTTTGCTTGCCAGTGGTGCCCAGAGCTCTGTAACCTGAAAACAGGCAGCAGGTAACTCATCCACAGGTAGGAACTGATGCTCTTAAGAACTGAGCATATTACAGAGTAGAGCTGCTGGGCTGGGAAATGGAGTTTTTAAAACCAGGATTCTGGGAAAGTTTGGAGTTATTAAGCTGACCTTCATCCCAGGTAGATCAGCCATAAATCTGGGGTCACTCCCACCAGTCAGTTCACTTGTTCCTCACCAGTATGGGCTCCATTATAAGGGGGGGGAGTAGGGCATCAATCCCATGGCATGAAGAAAGAATCCCATGGATGGTGTCAGGTGGGAAGTGTAACCCCACAGACCACTGCAACAAGGCACATAGGGTAGAAGGGTGAGAAGGGAGAAGCCCAGGTCCCCAGGCAGGAATAATCCCTGAGGGTCCCACCAAATGTGCCCCATGGGCTCAGCTGGGGTTACTGCATCAGTGCTGGGGCATCACACCAGATTTCAGGCTTCAGCACTGAGAAGGGAGAACATTAGAGCTTGCAGCCCTGCTCCAGCTCCCTTGGTCATATTTTATGGGCATTTCAAGTGTCTTGGCACCCCTTGAGCAGCAGCAAGGAGAATGAGAAAGGCCTTGCCCATTAATTACAGGGATGGCGCCGCACAAGGAGCCTGAGCAGACGTGGGGATTATTAAAACACATCAATCACAGCACTCTAATCCTGCAGTAGTTTTCCTATTAGATAAATCCTTCAGCCTTTCTGGGACTTGGACTTCCACTCAGTGCAGCCTCAGTGTGTGTGATTCTGGGGGAAGCTAGAAAAACCAAAAACAGGGAAATGTGATCTTACACCCTAAATGAAGCCCAAGATGCATCAGAGCCCTCCTTTAGGGAGACACAAATCACTCCCTGCCTTGAAGAACTTCCTTCTATCAGGGTGTTTAAACAAGCCTGGCTGAAGGTTCTCTCTGCCTGTGAAATGGTGGGCTGAGCAGCTCTGAGATAAAGAAATTCTGCACCCTGGGGCTTATGGTGCCAGGCTCATCCCTGGGTTGTCCACTCTCCCAAAGCCATCACTGGCTGCTGTCTCCATTCCCCATCATCACCCCTGGTGCCAACAGCCTCAGGTTCAGTGAGGACCTTTAGGTGTCATTCCTGGGGGGTGGCACAGTGGCCTGGAGCCAACCTGCCCCTTCCCAGGTGCTGGAAAGCTCAGCTGGGAGCAGCTTCATGGGGCCACGTGGGGAGGGGATGGATGGGTTCAACATTGCTCTCAACCTGGCAGGACAGAAATGACCTGGGGTGCACATCAGATAAAGGACAAACCTGTGGAACTCTGCTTGGCTTCTCAGCTGCCTGAAAAGGGATTATGCAGCATTTAGGTACTGTCAGTTGAGAAAGGGACCCACAGAGCTCCTTAGGGGTGTTTACCCAAGAAGCAGGAGCTGCCTAATCCCAAGGGGGTGTTAATTGTGTTAGGTACCTGTAGACTCAGGAGGTATTTTGTAGGACTGAATTTAAGCTGCCACCAAGAGTCATGGAGCTACTTTGCCTTTCCAAAGCCCCATGAAATTATCTCTTCTTGATCTCCTTCAGTGCAGTTGCAATATTAATGCAGTCCTGAAGATAAAATGCATCTCACCCTGAGGACTGCACTGAGAACTTGCAGGACTCTGTCCTCAGCAAGGAAATGGCACAAAGTTCTAAACCAATTTTATTTTAACCTCAGACTCCCTTTGGAAACACAGGGGAGGGCTCAGCTGGGCACCCAGGGCCAGATTCTGGGCAGCAGCAGAAAGGAGGAGACATTTATTAGGCAGAAAGTGGTAAGAGTGCTACGTGGGTGAATTCTTCCACAGAATGAGAAGGTACCAGGGACACAAAATGTGACAGGTCAACCCAGGGCACTAAATGCACTTTCACTCAGAGGGAGGGGTTTTTCTACCCATAGATCTTGCTAATGGCCCCCTGGGTCAAGCAGGCTTTCACAAATGGGCAGCTCATAGGAGCTGCAAAGCTGTCAGATACACAGGAGCTGCTGACATGGGAGTTACATGGCCCCAGCTGCTTGTGCCTAAGAAAAAAAAATGAAATAAAATTCAAGTAAACAAATCAAGTGTCTGCTCAGGTCCTTGTTGTGCATTGCTGGGCTCCTCCTGTGGACCTCCCATGCCAAGCCATGGGTGCTGGTGTCCAGTAATCTGCACCCAGGCTGATTCAAATGGGATCCCCAACCAGATCAATGCTGATGGTGCAATTAGTTCTGCATTGATTATCTGACAGCAGGAAACCCCTCCAGCAAGGGAGTTTTGGGGTGAAGAGCTTGCTGTGGTGGTGCCTGCCAGGATCCTCTGGGGGTAGAAAATAATAAATAGGTCACAAGCAGGGAAGATGAGGGTGTAAAGTGTGTGCAGCCAGAAGGTGCAAGGAACACGAGCAGGATGGGTGCACACCCTGTGGAGCAGGCTCTGCAAAAGTGCTGTCTGGCTGAATATTGTCCCCCCCTAACACAGGGGACCCAAAACCTCAATCCATGTGTATGGCCACCATATATTGTCTGTGTTGCTGACTGGGGGGGCCAGGGGGCTGCTGGTACCTGCCCTGTGTGAAGGCAAAGGGCTGGCTGCAAAACCCACACATGGTGCCCATCAGGGGTGGGGTTAGGGTGGCAAACGAGACAGATGCTCACCCACCCACCCAGCAAACAGTAATTCATTTGAGCCCATCCTAAAAGCTGTGAAGGTCTCCTCAGTGAGGTCAGGGCTGTTGTTCCTCTCCTTGTGAGCTCATGGGGGAGGTTGCATCTTCCTGTGCTTTCTGCAGACTGTCAAAAACAAATAAGAGACTTTGGTGGTGCCCTGCTCCAGCTGCCCTGGTCTCCAAAAACTCATTTTAAAATGCAGGACTGGGCACGCTCAGCAAGGCTGGATTTATACCCATGGCCAGACACATCTTCAAGATGAGGGAACTGTTCCAATGCTTCCTGTCTGGGCTGTCACCTTGGCTTCTCACCTGCCTCTTCCAAAACAGAATAATTTCAACAACTATTTTGACAAGCCACCTGAGTTCCTTCCTGGCAACTCATGGCTCACAGGTTTGTAGCCATTTGTAAAGCTTTGTGGCCAAGGGCTGGCACAGGGTGAATCAGCAAACATCACCCAGCATCCCAACCCTTCTCTGGAACACCTGGTTGGTGCTTCTATATCCAGGGAGAATCCTAAATGTCCTGCTGACCATAACATCTGGATGGAACTGGTTTGGTGATTGGTCTGAATGTGCAGCTGTTGTGGGTAAGGTTCCTCTGGTCAGACACTTGACCTACATTCTCCATCATATAATTATATAAATAATGTAAATATAGAATATATTTATATTATATATCTATAAATATATATATTTTTTTATATATATTAAATATATATAATGTAAATTACATATAAATAATGTAAAAAAACCCAACCCATGCCTCAGTTGCTCTTCACCTCCCAAGTCAGTTCAGGTTAGTTTGTGTAACTGCCCTATTCTTCTCCTAATACCATGTATTCATTTTCTATTCTAATGGTATTTGCTAGCTGCATGGTTTTCCTTAAATAATTTTGCATTTTCTTCCACATTATTAATTTAGCAGCATTTGGTGAGAAAGAAATCCCCTGGAGACACATGGAAGATCCTAAAGATTTATACTTGCTTGCTGCATTTTCTAAGACATTTAGTAGCCAGTTTACAGCTTTATTACATATTATCACTGTTGTTTAAGGCACACAACCTGGTCATTTTTTTTTTGTTTTTCTCTTTAAAGCAAGCCAATGAGACATTTAAAAATCCCATTGGTGTTTATTTGTCAAGAGCCATTTTTTCCTAAAACCATAGCTTTGTTCTTCACTGTTCCCATACCAGTCTTTTCCTTATTTTTTCCTGGAATGAACTTCAGACCCTTTGCCTTGTTTTTGGGGGTTTTAAAGTTTTTTTTTCTTTTCTTGCTCTTTCTCACTGGTCTCTCTCCAGACTCCAGGAGGTGTTACAATAATCAGTCATGGGATGGTTGAGTGGAATGGATGGAGGAATGAATGGACTGGAATATTGTTCTGGGATGAAGAGCTGTATCTCTCCTGCCACCAGCTCCAGGTACACTTAGACACGTAGAAAACGTAAACCCACGTAACCAGCAGCTCACTTGTTGCACTTTGTAGTGTTTAATCTCTTTTGGCTGGGATCACAGCAGAAGTTTATTTTATACTGACCACAGCAGAGTAGCCATAAAACAGTCAGATGAAGCTTCTGGGCCAGAACCTTCACCAAATACCAATAGTTGGTGACAATCTGTCCATATTAGAAACCTGTCCTGAGATGTTCTCATTTCTTACACTCATTTTTGGCAGATACTCATCTAGCAGTTTCTCACCCCTTTCAAGGCTCAGCTTCCCAGGGTTTGTTTCCAGTCTCATAAAGAGTTATCCTGACATTGACAGGGGGTGTGTGGCAGCTCAGATTCTAATGAAATGTTTTCCTTGAGCCCCAGTGATGTGTGATACCCAAGATGATGCCTCTGCCAAATGCAGTTTAGTGGAGGCAGAGAAATGCCACAAATCTGATTGCCCAGGCCAAGAACTGCTGCAAACTGACTCCTAAATCCTGCTCTCAAGCATCTTATTCCTCAGCCCCTGGTGCCAAGGACCAGATATTTTGCAGAAGTTTCATTTTCCATTGCTCACCTAATCAGCACATTCTCCTGAACTGTTTGCTTTAATATTCAATCACAGACGTGACACAATTTTCCTTTTTTTTCCTCTATTCTCAGAAAACAGGCTCATGGAAAGTGTCAAAAACTATTAGAGAAGAATTGGAGCTTTTGACACATGAAAAGAGATGGGAGGGAGCTGTGATAAGGGAGGTTTCCTGGGAATGTGAAGAGCCATGGAAGAGTTAAAGATGCTGATTTTCCAGCTATGAATATTTCAGTTCCTCATTTTCAGCTCTTTGCTATCTGGCCATTCACATTTCTCTGCCTGTCCATGATTCAGGACAACCTCTTCAGAACGTCGACCTGCTGTCAAGATGCTCTCCTGTATGCCAAGGACAGGCATGAAAGAGCAGAAATAAAATTGGAATTCTGCTCCTGCAGTGGGCACGTGGCACAAGGGCTTTCACCAGCCTCTAGCTCTTAACACTAATGAGTTATAACATCCAGGATAAAAGCTGGGGGCAAGTTTGCCTGCCCTGGCATCTCTTGAAAACATTTCAGTGTTTTTCTCAGTCAGTACAAGACATTTTCTGCCACAATCATATAGATGGGTTTCTTCCTCAAAAATGTCCAGTAAGGTTACTGTCATCATATCACTGATTTTTATTTTTTTTTCCCCTGTTGTGACTCCTGAATAATGCTAAGAAAAGGCACACAGAGACTCAGACAGTAAGAGGCACTATTTCTTTTCTGCCTGAGCAATGTTAAGAACACAGCATCTGTTCTGGGCACTGGTGTGCTGTGGGCAATGACCACCCCAGATCCTAGAAAGAAATGAGTGGATGGACAGATAGGCTGCTCTCTGAGAAATGGTCCCAAACAAGCAATTTTGAGGTAGTTTTCTGCTTAAGAAGTCCAACACTGCTGGAAAAAAAAGTCTGATAGTCCCCTGAGCATACACTACCAGGGGGTGTGCTGGGGAACACCTCATTCTCAGCAATTAAAGACAAATTTATCCACTTTTAATGACTTTTTTGTTTATTTATTTACTTCTTTATTTATTTCTCAAACAGCTGATCTGGAAATCAAACACCAGGAGGAGCAAAAGAATTGCTCAGCTGGGCTGATTGCTTTGATTCAGGTGAGAAACCTCAGGCATTTTCCTACCAGGTTCTTCATTATGTGGCTTTAAAAGTTGATCACTTATTGCTTTATCTAATCCACTTATCAGCCAGGTAATTTATGAAAGGGTAATTCATTATTTGACAAAAGGTTTTGGCATTTAACAGGCAGCTGAGCTTCTTTTAATGCACAGCTTAATATAATTCAGATGAGGAAAGGTTATTCCATGTAGGAACCTTGAGGATGGAGGAAGTGGGAAAAGTGCTTTTAAGGTTAATAAAAGTTATTTTGTTTCAAGGGAAGAAAACCCCTTCTGAGGAGTATTTGGAGCTTCCAACTCTTCAGTACCTAATAACTAAAATAATATTATTTCTCTGTAGGATAGCAATACTTTTTGTCCAGGAGCTTGAGTTTCTTTTGTTAGGTTTTTGAATCCTGGGGGAATGATTTATTTTTTTAAGCTTGTGAAGATCTGATTTTGGAAAACTGAAAGATGAGTGAGCAGGTCAGACATTCCCCAGTAAGGAAGTGTTTCTTAAGCCCCAAAATACTTACTTATAGATCTGCTAGTGGGAGGGTGAGCTTGAGATATTGATATCCCCCAAAACTGTCAAGGACAGCAAAGATTTGCTGACAGTACTTTCACCTCTGTGAGATGAACTTCCTGATATTTGCATTTCTTAAGTGTTTCCTGTACATTATGTGGTTTATATTTTCCTTTGCAGCCTTTCCAAGATGTGACCTTACACAGCTGGGCAGTGGTTGAAACTCTGAATATTTTCCACTTCTTTCCAGCCAGCACCAGGTAAGAAAAGTTGGCTATTTCTGAATACTCTACAAGAAAAATCCTTTCTTTTCCAACATGTGAAATGGTGTTTGCTTGCTTAGTTCCCAGCTCTGGAACTGTTCTGCGTAATTTCATTCTAAATCAGAGGCCTGAAGCTCTGCTCTTGAGGGCTTGCATAATCAGAGGGAATTGTTCTCAGACTTTCCAGGTGTTTTTTTCTTTCTTGTGATCATTTAGAATGATCCCATAATCTTTTTATGCCTGTAAAGAAAGCAAACAGAAGTCTTACAGCAAAACAAACAGAGTAAACCACTAATTCAAACAGAGGAGTCTGAGGGATGGAATTATGTAAATGGTGAGTAAGGCTCTTTATTCATTAGTGTGCAGAGTACTTGTATTTTTTTGGACAAGCAACTTGAGGCCAATAACTCTTTATAGAGAAGATGAAACTTTCAAAAATTCTGGGGCTTTCTGGTGACTCTGGAAAAATCAGAGTCCTGTTGCAGCCCTGAAAGTAGGAGCACCAAAATTACTAATATCAGCTTGCTTTGCATTCTAACATGGGCACATTGATATTGCACAGCTGCCAAACAGTCTATCAGCATTTTTTTAACTTGGTGTCCCAGTAAAAATAGTGTTGTCATTGCTAAGAAGAGGTCTGAAGCTTTGTACTGACTGTGTCAGGCTCCAGTTTGGTAGCAGCTTGTTCTGAGAACTTTGTGTGATCCTGAGCTTGAATTCGTGTCCTTGGCTAGAGAGAGGCTTTAAATAGGTTACAGATTTCAGGCCTTTTACTGGGCTTGAAAAGAAGGGCACGTGTTGAACCAGAGGCCCCCAGAGCTAAGTCAGCAATGAGTTGATCATTGATTTATGAGGCACACCCTGGAAAGCTGGGAGGAGGCTTTTTGCTGTCAGATGGCAGGGGGGGGGAGGCAGAAACAGCAGCAAATGGTGAAGAAATTAAAACAGAAAAACATCCAGAAAATATCCCAGTGCAACACAAAAACCAAGCAACAGGCCAAGACCTGGGTAGCAGCCTGGGGAAGTCAGGTGAATGGCTAAGGGCTGCCTGGAAACTAAAACACCTCAAAGGTGAAAATGTTGATTTTTAGGAGCTATAAAGAGAGAGAAGTGGGCTCAGGCAAACTGTTCAACAAGGCCAAGTGCAAGGTTGGGAGGAGAAAGGATTGAGGGCAGCCCTGAGGAAAAGGATTTGGGGTGATGGTGGAGCAGAAGCTCAATGTGAGCCATCAGTGTGTGCTGGGAGCAGAACCCAACTGGGTCCTGGGGGCATCAGCAGAACCACAGAGAGAGGTTGAGGGAGGGGATTCTACCCCTTTATTCTGCTCTGGTCAGCCCCCCCCCCTGCAGTGCTGGGTCCAGCTCTGGAGTCCCCAGCATCAGAAGGACACAGAACTCCTGGAAGGTGTCCAGAGGAGGCACTGAAATGCTCAGAGGGCTGAGCACCTCCCTGGGAAGCCAGGCTGAGGGATTGGGGTTGTTCAGCCTGGAGAAGAGGAGGCTCCCAGGGGAGCTCAGAGCAACCTTCCAATATCTGAAGGGGCTCCAGGAAAGCTGGGGGAGGGCTTTGGACATGGGGGGGTAGGGAGAGGACAAGGGAAATGGGTTAAAACTGGAAGAGGGGAGACTGAGGTTGGACATGGGGATGAAATTCTTTAATTTGAGGATGATGAGACCCCAGCCCAGGTTGCCCAAGGAAGCTGTGGAAGTGTCCAAGTCCAGGCTGGATGGAGCTTGGAGCACCCTAGGCTGGTGCAAGGTGTTCCTGCCCATGCAGGGGTTGGAACTGGATGGGCTTTAAGGTCCCTTCCAACCCAACCCATTCTGTGATGTGTCTGCAGCACAGATATCTACATTTGAGCTCATCTTTGAATTTCCTTTCATATTCCATGGAGGGAAATAAATTCTTCTGAAACTCTAATCATTTGTCCTGTCTTGGGGTGAGATGAGGTGACTCTTGAAAAGCCTCTTTCTGTCTCTTTGCAAAGAGAGCCCAGATAATGAGCCCCAAGGTAAGAACCTGCACCAGGAGCATCTCCATGTTGAGAGGAATCTCACCCTTTGCCTAGCAGAGATCTCTGCTCCCAGAAGTTTGTCCAGCCAGAAGTTGTTCTTCTGTCCCCTCCCAGGGGAAGCCACTAAAATCTTGTTTTAAAGCACAGTAAGAAAGCCCAGCAAGGTGACTCTTGTTTGCTGTTCTTAAATTTCCCCAAGCAATCCTGGATTTGGAATCAAGAAGATATTGTTTAGTTGTAAGTGCAGAGTAAATGTGTTATTAAAAATATTCCAGCCCAACCCTCCTTTCTTTTTTGTTCCTTTTTGAGTTTGTGTTCCTAATCTCCTTCCTCCTTCAATCTCCCAGTTTAAGTCTGGATCCCATTGTTGAGTGCAGGAGGAATGGAGGTTTCTGTGTTGATGAAAAGGTTAATGGGTGATAATTCTGGAGAGCAAGAGAGGAGGCAATGGAATTTTTAGGGATAAAAGGAGAGGATGAGAAATGGAATGAAATTCAGGGTCTTCTGCAGGTCAGTAGCTCAAAATGTAGGAGAAACAGGCAAAGAGTTGTAGAGGTTCTTGTAGGGGTAACAACCTTCACTATAAGGGGAGGCAGGGAGCTACAACCTCAGGGAGCAGTGAGAAAGCCAGAAATCAGACAGAGTAACTCCTGAGGTGATTTTCTTTTATTTTGTGGTTGAAAAGCCATTGACTAAATAGGCTTCACCTGTAGGTTGGACCTCAAGAGCTGGAAGAGGCTCTGTTCCTTCCATGGATGTGAGCCCACTTCCACCTCCAGCTCTGCTAAGCTGCATTTGATACCTCGGGGGGTGATTTGGGCAGCACAGCAACAGGCTCTGGATTAACAAAAAATCCATTAAAGGGAAAAAAAATATTTGCACCAGTTTCTAGCCTGCTGAAAAAAGATACCACAGATGTAGGAGGGTACCTGTCATGCTGGCTGCTCTTAGGAGCCTTGCTCAGAGCATATGTGCTTCCATGGGCACTAAAATAGCTCCCAGGCAAGAGAAGAATTAAATTTAAAGTGACAGCTGCTAGAATTCAAGGACTAGGAAAGACTCCAGGGTTGTATTCTGCTACAGACTGCAGACAGATCAAAGGCATGGAGTAAATACAAATGTTTGGGGTTTTTTGTGCATTGCTGACTTGATGAACAAAAAAAATCACACTTCTTTTGCATGTATTCCAGCTCCACCATCCTGCCCCTGACCTGCTGTGCAGCTTGGAAGGTGATGTAATGTGCATTCTTTGGGTTAGAATCTAAATTATGGTAAATTCTCATGAAAGGAGAGCTAAGAAAAAACTCCAGGTACATTTTCTGCTCCCTTCTCTTCCCATCTCTCTCCCCAGGTCAATATGTGCCTCTGGATCCTCTGATTAATTTCAGCTCTTGAATCTTGGTGTCCCAGCCTGCCCTTCCCTAAAACCATGAGATCAGATCCATTCTGGCCTCTGCAGACCTTGCTGGGTCCTTCTGGTCCTGTCACAAAACACAAGAAAACTCAGCCATGGAAAATGTAAAGAGAAAACACCCCACCATGTCCCAGTGTTATTCCTGAGCTGCTGCTGGGGTTTTTTGTTTTTTTTCTCTGAATTAATAACTTCAAATAGTAGGCAAAAGCTGGAAAATTCTGGATGGAAGCCAAGTGGTGGTTATTTGATGTAATAAAGAGATTGGCAGCCACTTCACTGGCTGCTACAACATTTAAATGGAATTCTTATCTCTCCAGACCCAGAGCAAAGCACAGGCACTCCCCAGACTCTTTAAGCACAGCTTGTGCTTGCTGGTTGTCTTTGTGATTTGAGGGGGTTTTGTTGCTGAAATAGGGAAAAAGCTCTGACTTTGCTCCTTTTAGGTGTCTGAGGTCTTTGAGAGCATCTAATGGGACTTTATGTGCCTAAAACAACAGGGATTGATACAGGAACTTCTGAGCTCCTCAGTCTTTAATTTCTGCATCAGTTGAAGGTTGGACCAGCTTGTTGTGGGGTGTTTTATGACCCTTTTGTTCAGACTGCTTTGCTTGGGATTTTCTTTTTTTTTTTTTTTTTTTTTTGGTACATCTGCCTTATAATAAGTAGGTTTTTAAGTCTGTATAGACAACCTTATCTTGCATCTCTCTTCTGGTGCAATAATATCTGGCAGACCTTTTTTCTTGCCTCTTATCTCCCAACTTTTGTCCTGTGGTTCCAAGGGTCTGTGTTAGATGTGCCCATCACTGGTTGCTTCTGAAAATAAAAACCTTGGAGTGCACAAAAGTGAGAACTGAGGTTCTGAAAGCAGTCACTGAAGTAGTTATTAACCCTTGGGAAAGAAAGCATGTAATGTGTTTCTAGAATTTTAGAAACTCTGCTCACTCCTGGAACCACAAAGTAGAAGTCCCACAAATAAGCAAGTGAAAGACTGTGAAAATTAAAGATCTGATTCAGAGCTGAGTATAAGCAGATTAGCTCTCAGGTTATTTAAATTTAACAAGCTTTCCAGTACTGTTAAACACTTTCATAAATAAAACACAAAAATACAACAAACTTCATGCCCTTAAAAACCTACAAAAAATCTTTATTCCTCTGCAAAGTCAAAGCCTCCTAAGCTCAGTGAAATAAAACCACATTACATGTCCAGAGCCTAACTTTGTCTCTTCTCATATTTAGTAAAAAAGGTGAATTAGGTCACCAAAAGAAAACATCAGGCTAAGGTTTTCCTCCCATTTGGAAGGGTTATTGCATGTCCAAGCAGCTCAGTGCCAAAGATTCCACTCCGTGTCACGTGGTGAGAAGGAGGATTTCCAAGGTGAACAAGACAAAAGGAACCTTTAGAGATAAAAATCACCAAACTGAAATTCACAAGTGTGAAACCATTGCCCTTCAAAATGTGGCCATGGTGCACTCTGTGGGCAAGAGGGTTTTTTTATTTAGAGAAGTCCAGTGCCAAAAACACTGTAGCAGTTGGTTGGGAAAGTCATAAGGTCTTTTAGCAGGTTTTGTCCTGAAATAATTTACTTTTAATAATAATTTACAGTAATAATTCACAATTTCATGGTCTTTCTTGGTTTGTAATGAAGCAGTCACCTAATAGTGCTGCTACCAACCCTTGTTAACATGGGTGTAAATCATTATACCAAAGAAGGCTGGAACACAGAGCAGCATCACTTCCCAAATTCTTTAGAAAACCTCCCAAGAATTCCCTCCAGTTCTGCAGACAAGTTGCTCCTCAGGTGCACAGACTGATCCAGTATCATAAAATACAGAATATGTGTAGAATATGGAATATATTAAATATAGAATATGTGTAGATGCAGTGTTAAAATACATCAGAGTTGCAAGAGAGGATGAAATTGTTTTATCTCACTTGAAACATTAAATCCCTGGAGTTCCTATCCCTGAGGCATCAGCCAAAACTGTACTTCAAGCTTATTATTGCAGGAATCCTGCTCCTTCTCCAGACAGCCTGCTCCAGAGCTTAACTACCCTTGTGTAGCAAGTTTTTTTTCTGGTGTGGAACCTGAATCCTCTTTGCTGCAAATGAAGCAGCTTACTTCTTGCCCTCCTCCAGAGGTCACAGAGAAGAACTGATCCCTCTCTTTGTTGTAATGGGCTTTGGGAACCTGGGAGACTCTTCTCCCATTGCCTTTTTTTCAAATTTATTTATTTTTTTTATGATTCAAGCAATTCTTTATAGATCATGGGTTTTGAAATCCCTGTTTTTCTCTTCCTCTCTGTTGGATATTCTTTATTCTTGAAATGCTGTGCCCAAAGCAAGACCCAAGCCCTCACTAGTAACAAGTAGAGCAGAATAATGACTTCTCTTGTTTTGCATACAACACTTCTGATAAAATACCTCAGAATGAGATCTTTCCATTTGTTGGAAGTGTCAGCTTGTAGTCTGTGAACTGCTGAGGTCAAGATATTTTCTGCACTACTCCTTGCTCATTAATTTCTTCATTTTGCTCTGTTCTATTTGCTGTTACCTTCCTGACTGTACCTTTTTGGATGGGTCATGATTATTTTTTTTTCTTAATTTAATCTCTCCCATATTTTCAAGGTTCTTTTGAAGTCCAAAAAGGTATACCTTGTTGTGGTATTTCCTTAGTAAAGGAGCTGGTCTCTTCCTTCTATTCTCTGACATGGCCACAGTGTGGGGCTGACAGAGACCAATGAGTTACTTTCTTGCTGCCAAACTGAGAGCTCAGAGCCTGCAAAGTGAGCTCAGAGCATTATTACCAAAAACCAGTGTGTGCCCCCAGCTCTGATCCTCAGGAGAGATAACTGTCAGAGCCTGCTTTTAATTTCCTCCCCAATATTAGACTCTTTTACAGTGATCTTTGTAACAGATTTCATTGCTGTAAACATTGCTGTTGATAAAAGAAATGAGTAATTCTTCAACATTCTTTCTTGGGTTGATATTATCTCCAGTGACTGCCTTCAAACTTTTATCTGGAAATGTTCTGGAGTTGTACAAACAATTTATGTCAACTAAAGTATGATTCTGGGACAGAAGTCACCAAACTTTGTGTCTCATAAAACAATACTGTGTTTTACATTCACTAAAGCAGTGATCTGGAGGTCCTCTGGAGCTACTTTTTTGGGTAGTACAACAGCTGATCTAGACAACCAGAGGGTTGTAGGAAAAAATTGCCAGTCTTTTAGGTGATAATTAAGCTCTTGCATTCAGCTGAATGTAGGGTGAGCTCCCTCCTGGGGTATTAAACATCCTGAAAAACAACTGGAAGCCACTGACTTTTCCTTCTGTGCCAAAGACAAAGCAGTGGAAAGGCTTTTTGTTGGCTGGGGGTTGGCTGAAGGAATCATGCCCATTTGGTTTTCCTTTAGCACATCCTCAGGGTAGTGATGAACCTCTGTGTGCTTTCTCTGGGACACTCACTGGGCTTGGCTGTGGCATAAGGAGCAGTGGCCAGAAAAAGCTCACAGATCCTTCAGGTTTTTCCACTCTGGTATTTGCTGAAAAGGCAACAAGGGTGGGACAAAGCAAGCCAGGAGGTCCTGGGGTGCCTTAGTGGTGACTCCCTGATCCAGGGAACTGAGGAATTGAGGAAAGGAAGTTATTTGGTGGACCTGGTATAAAGAAGAACAAGCTGGTCTGAGGTGTGAAGGTTGGGGCTGCCTTGGTTTTAGGGTCCATGCAATGGTGGAGGGAACTGGGCAGATTGCAGCCTTTCAACCCTAAGTTTCAGTAGAGAAGGGTTTGGACTGTTCAGGGATCTGCTAGTAAGAATCCCATAGAAAATGGTCCTGAAGAGGAGTTCAGGAGACTTCAAACTTTCTACCTTCCCCAAGCTCCCAAATGATTCATCTCAGTGTGTAGAAAATCAAATGAAGGTGGTAGAAAGCCTGAATTAATGAGCTCTGGCACAACTGGGATACAAAAAAAGAGAAGCATAAAAAGGTGAAAGAAGGGACAAGAGCCCTGCCAGGAATATAGAAAATCTGTGCAAGGTGCACACAAGGATGGGACAGGGAAGCCAAAGTTCATCTGGAGATGAATGTGGTGAGAAATGGGAAAAACAACAGACTTTTATAGCTGTATCATCAGCAGAAGGAAGATCATTAAAATGTGAGTCTAGTGTTGAATGACATGAGAGATGGTGACAAAAGCAGAGGCACTTGGTGCCACCTTTGCCTTGGTTTTACTGCCTCAGATTTTTGCTCAGGAATCTTGGGACTTTGACAGCAGTTGGAAAGTGTGGGGCAATAAAGATTTACCCATAAGTGAGGGTGGTCAGGCTAAAGAATGTTCAGAAGGCTGTGACACATCCATGAGAGCTGGCTGGTGTCACCAGAAGGCCACCCAGTCTCGGTAAAGCCATGATCCAGCAGAGCACTGGAACACGAGGGAAGCTGCCCCTTGGAACAGGTTGCCATGAAATACTCACCCAGTTCCAGGAAAATACACCAAAACCCAACTGGCCAAGAGCCTGAGCAACGTGCTTTGGCTTTCCCATGTTTGGGACGTAGAGCATGAACCATGTCCTCAAACCTCAGAAAGGTCCCTTCTAATCCCAAGTGTCCTGGGGCTCTGTCAGTGACAGGAATCCTGATAAAGCAACTTGCTGTGGGTGTCCCAGGAAGGCAAGAACAGAATCAAGGAGTGGGTGATGTCTGGGGAATGGGCAGTGTGTGTCTGTTTAGGCAGAAGATGAGGCAGCAAGACATGAGAGTTCAGGTTTTGTTGAAAATGGTTCATTATGGCTCTATGGTTAGTTGGCCAGAAGTTCTTAGGAGCAGGCAGAGACATTTAATTTGTATTTTAAATTAAAATTCAGTTTAATTTGTATTAAATTAAAATTCAGCTTCCCTTTTGCTCTCATATATTTCACTTCAAAGCCAGCTTTTCCCTCTTGCAAGCTTTTCATCCTGTATAGACATTTATTGGGAACTTTATGATTTAACAATATGCAGTCCAGAGTCAAAATAATCTTCAAATCCACAGTTTCCCTCTGATATTTGTTACCAATGTGAAAAAATCTGTCAGATTCAATGGGAATAATCTCCCATGTGTGATTCCCACTGAGCCAAACTCTCCTTAATTAAATCATAACAATTGAGCTGGGCTGCTCCATCCTGGCTTGGCTGTGTCCTCCCTGTATTTTGGTTGTTCTTGTATTTTTTTCTTAGCAGAAAAGGCAGGTGTTACACTTGTATCTTTCTGAAAACCTGAATGTACTGAATGCATATGCTAATATTGGCCCAGTTCTTCTGGTACTTGCCTCAGGATTCTGGGACAGAGCCTTTCTTGTTTTGCACAGTTGCTTAATCTTCAAGTGCTCTAATTTTTTTTTTCTTTTATTCTTTTTTAAGCACCATATCTGGCAAAATTCCAGGTTCCTTCAGTGGGCTTTGTTTTCTAAAATAATATCATCTGTTCCTGGGAGAAGGGGCTTGATCTAATGGTTATGTGTTGGTTTTTTTTAGTGGATCCCACGGGTGTTCTTGTTTCCTGTGTGGCTGAAATGTTGCTGTCAGTTATCATGATATCATGGTTATTACTGAACAGTCAGGCCACGGATGCTTTGTCAAAGATGTACCCAGTCTGATCCAAAGCAAACCTGCTCAAATATATTATATAATTCCTGGGAATAAAACTCAGGTGGTAGCACAAACTTCCTTTGCATTATAATGATATTCAACAAGTGATGCCCATAATACAAGAAGGCACTGACACAACTTCATCTTTTTTACTCATACCTGTCCTTATCTTTGTACCCTGGGATAAATTCAAATGAAGTTAAACCTGGAATTTACAAATGCTGATTTGTCTCAGTAACAGCACTTCCTCTAAAAACAAGTTCTGCCCTCTAAACTTGATATTTTTCTACCACAAGTTGCAGCTGGAGAAAAGATATTGGAAAGCAAAGCATTGAGTAGGTAGAGAAGACTGATCCTTCTCTTTCATGGTCCCTCTTTCTCAGTTTTACTCCAGATTATTCACGAAAATAACTGCTATAACTCACTTTATATGGAGATTTGGTTTGGATTTGCAGGGATCTACATGTAAATAAACCCCAGCAGTCCCTTAGCATCCAGTTTACACCTTCCCTAAGTCCTCCTCTGCACATACTTAGTTTTGTTGACACACTTTTGATTTTTGTAGACTTATATCTACCTTCCTCATCTGTTTCTCCCCCAGCTACACTTTTTTAACTTTCTTCCCCCACATTTAATTTCCTTCAAGCCTTTTATCAGCTGATGGTATTTTTTTATTATTTTTTTTTGGCTAGGCTAAGTTTATGAACGTGTTGCATTTGAGTTGTCTGTGTGATGTGGCCATTGCTTTAATATGAAGCGGATATTATAGGAACAGAGAATATAAATCAGAATTACACAGGGACCTAGGGCCTGCAGTTAATTAAAAATATTACAAAAGCTTTATGTCTGCTGTTTAGAAAAATAGGAAGCTTACTGGAGTTTCTTTGTACTAAACAGAGGACAAAGTTGCAGGGGTGTGTTTGAACTTTTCAATTTATAGTGCATGGTATAATGAAATATAGGAACCAAGCAGCAAGGAATGAGGTAGGAAATTGCCAAAACATGCAGCTGGATTGCAGGGGATGTAAGAGGCCAGATGATATGCTGCTTTTCAGGATATATACCCGGAAAAAGCTGTCAGCCCCCAGCTTGGACAGGAGCACCCTGTGCTGGGTTAGGAACTGGCTGGAGGGCCGGGCCCAGAGAGTGGTGCTGAACGGGGCTGCATCAAAATGGCGGCTGTGGTGTCCCCCAGGGATCAGTGTTGGGCCCAGTGCTGTTCAATATCTTCATTGATGATTTAGATGAGGGGATTGAGTCCATCATCAGCAGATTTGCAGATGACACTAAGCTGAGGGGGAGTGTGGATCAGCTGGAAGGCAGGAGGGCTCTGCAGAGGGACCTGGACAGACTGGAGAGTTGGGCTGATCCCAATGGGTTGAGGTTCAACAAAACAACCCCATGGGGAGCTCCAGGCTGGGCACAGAGTGGTTGGAGAACAGCCAGACAGAGAGGGACCTGGGAGTCTGGATTACCAGGAAGCTGAACATGAGCCAGCAGTGTGCCCAGGTGGCCAAGAAGGCCAATGGCATCCTGGGCTGGCTCAGGAACAGCGTGGCCAGCAGGTCCAGGGAAGGGATTCTGCCCCTGTGCTCAGCTCTGGGGAGGCCACAGCTTGAGTCCTGTGTCCAGTTCTGGGCCCCTCAGCTCAGGAAGGAGATTGAGGTGCTGGAGCAGGTCCAGAGAAGAGCAAGGAGGCTGTGAAGGGATCCAGCAGAATTCCTGTGAGGAAGGGCTGAGGGAGCTGGGGGTGTTGAGGCTGGAGAAGAGGAGGCTCAGGGGAGACCTCATCACTCTCTCCAACTCCCTGAAAGGAGGTTGGAGCCAGGGGGGGGTTGGGCTCTTTTCCCAGGCAACTCTCAGCAAGACAAGAGGGCAGGGTCTCAAGTTGTGCCAGGGGAGGTTTAGGTTGGAGATGAGAAAGAATTTCTTTCTGGAGAGGGTGATCAGGCATTGGAATGGGCTGCCCAGGGAAGTAGTGGATTCTCCATGTCTGGAGATCTTTCCAAAGAGCCTGGATGTGGCACTGAGTGCCATGGGCTGGGAACTGCAGCGGGAGTGGATCAAGGGTTGGACTTGATGATCTCTGAGGTCCCTTCCAACTCTCTCCCTTTTCTGCTGTGAATTACCCAGAATTTTTGAAAAGCACACCTGAGGCTGTATTACAATGGTTTCTATCAAAGAATTGCTTCATTCTAAAATAATTTGTTTGCCTTCCCAATAGCATTCAAGAGATTTGCCTACAGAGATTTCCAGCCTGTGCAAAGCTGGCTCTCTGCATATGTTTCTTAGTTGCTGCAGGACTGAGATTGAATTTTATTCTCTTAAAAAGTGCCTTGGTGTGTCCTACCAAGCATTCCACAGCTCTGTCAGCTGCTCCTTGGCTTTCTTCTTTGTCAGCATCCCAACTGATACATAATCTGAAAACTTTCCAAGAACAAATGTAAGTTTGCACTGCCATCACTGTATCTCTATATCACCTCAAAAGAAGATTAGAAGTATGTAAGGGCACAAAAGAAAGTCTGTGTAGGATATTTCTAGTCTAATCACAATGATTTGATGCATCCACACGAATTGCAGGGAGGTTATCAACTCTGCAAATTGAATTTGATTCAGTATGTGCCATTCTGATTTTCTGTGGTGCTCTTGTTTTTACTTTTTATCTGAATCTTCGAGGCAGAATGCCAGAAGCCTTACAAAAATCTGATTCTATCAGCAGGAGAGTCTCTTTTATCGTTCATATTTGTAATCTTGTCAGAGAAAGCTATCAAATCTCTTTGACATAATCTGCTTTCCATTAAGCTGCACTCTCCTCATTAGACTTGTGATGAGAGTTTAAGCTGTTGTGCCACAACCAGAGGAGTATCCAGGAGAAAGGAGTCAATAAGATGTGATCCAGTAGGAACTGGAGGGTTGATTATTCCTGGAAGCGCTTTTTTTTCCCCCTTGTTTATGACTTTTGCTACTTGTTTACCCCGTATCAAAGTCCAGTAATTTTAGTTCAAATCATTTAATCCAATAATTTTAGAAGTAACAGCTCAGCCTCCTCTTGGCACTGAAGCCAAGGCCAGGCACTATAACTGTGCAGATACACATGGGCTCCATCATGCTGTGTTTCACCCTAAATAACTTTAGGCACCTCTGTACAAGCACTGAATGTCACCCACTGTCACTGAGTGTCCTGCAGCTGTGTCCCACAAGTCCCTTCAAGATCCAGATCACAGCTATGCCTGACCTGCCATGTGGTTGGTGGCATTTCAGGGGTGACTGGACCTTCCAAGCTGTCCCCTCCTACCTTCCCAGTCACCTCTCAGCATCCCCAGGGAGTGGGCATCACCTCTGGGGAAGGTGGGAAGGGCTACACCAGCCAAGCCTCTGGACAAGCTTTCCCTGCACAATTCCCTTCAGGAATCTGAGTCTGGTGATGCAATCCCATGACACTTGTAATGTTGGGACCTCCCAGCACTGCAAGGAAGGCAGGAGCAGAGCAATGGTAATCTTGGTGCAGTGTTTTAGTAAATATTGCTAAGGGATCCATGACAAGAGCCAAGCAGTCTCCAAGGCACTGGCAGGGCAGGAGCAGTAGAGGCAAGGTCAGGGTTGTCCTCAGCACTGACACCACCTAAATGTTTTACAATTATAGATAAGTATTTCATGGAGCAGCAAGTGGGGAACCCCACAGCTCCAGGGTGCTTTTATTGTGAAATACACCAGCTTTGCCAGCATGGCTCCCTTATCACTTTCACACCTGTTGTTCCCAGGAATCATCATTCCTGCACTTTGGCCACAACAACCCCATGGGGAGCTCCAGGCTGGGCACAGAGTGGCAGAAAGGGACCTGGGAGTCTGGATTGCCAGGAAGCTGAAGAGGAGGCAGCAGTGTGCCCAGGTGGCCAAGAAGGCCAATGGCATCCTGGCCTGGATCAGGAACAGCGTGGCCAGCAGGTCCAGGGAAGGGATTCTGCCCCTGTGCTCAGCTCTGGTGAGGCCACAGCTTGAGTCCTGTGTCCAGTTCTGGGCCCCTCAGCTCAGGAAGGAGATTGAGGTGCTGGAGCAGGTCCAGAGAAGAGCAAGGAGGCTGTGAAGGGATCCAGCAGAATTCCTGTGAGGAAGGGCTGAGGGAGCTGGGGGTGTTGAGGCTGGAGAAGAGGAGGCTCAGGGGAGACCTCATCACTCTCTCCAACTCCCTGAAAGGAGGTTGGAGCCAGGGGGGGGTTGGGCTCTTTTCCCAGGCAACTCTCAGCAAGACAAGAGGGCAGGGTCTCAAGTTGTGCCAGGGGAGGTTTAGGTTGGAGATGAGAAAGAATTTCTTTCTGGAGAGGGTGATCAGGCATTGGAATGGGCTGCCCAGGGAAGTAGTGGATTCTCCGTGTCTGGAGATCTTTCCAAAGAGCCTGGATGTGGCACTGAGTGCCATGGGCTGGGAACCACGGGGGGAGTGGATCAAGGGTTGGACTTGGTGATCTCTGAGGTCCCTTCCAACCCAGCCAGTTCTATGATTCTATGATCCTAATTTTTGGCCCAGGCACCAAATGATCAAGTTTAAAATGACATATTTCTATATTTTTTTTTTAAATAATGCCTCACTTTGGTCAGGTAGTTGAATGACTGCAAAAATTGGTCTTTGGCACTGTTCAACTACTTAGCTACAAAGTGATGAGCCAAAATGCTCATTTTTAATTAAATTAATTAAATTAGCTCATATTTGCTAATGTGGTTAAATGTTGGGTAAAGTGGCTTGGCCCTCACCAGCCATTGTATCTGTTGGGAAGAACAGGAGATTCCCAGTGGGATCATCTGTCCTGGCAGAGCAAAACCTTTACAAGTCTTGTTTAGGATATTCCTTACTCAATGAAAATCTGTGAATTGCTCTTAAGGCTTTTTTTTTTTGGCAAAGGGTTATCTGTACATGAGATAGTGACATGGAAATGTGCAGTGGTTTCTGCTGATTTTCTTGCAGAGGTTTTCCTGCATTCTCTCTTATCTATTAATGCAGATAACAAAAGTAACAAGCAGCAAACTGAAAAATAAAAATTAAAATAATTAAGTCTTAAGCTAAAGGACCAGAAGAATTTAGGAAATTCCTCATTTAAAAAGTGTTATTTCCAGTTCCCCTTAAATGTACATTAAAAAAAAAGTCTTATGAATACATTTTCTCCTCTGGGTACAGCATATGTAGCCTGGTACATTTTGGGAAGATTACAGTGTTAATTTGGAAAGCTTCAGAATAATCTTAAGGTTTTGTTCCTGTGAGATAGGAAACCAGTACCTGCAGTCCTCTAAAATGTCCTTAATATCTTTTGTTGTTTCATTAACTGACCAAAGAATCTCTTTCTGTCTTACTCTTAACTGTGTATAATCTCCAGTTTTATTTCAGAGGCAACTGAAAACGTCTGTCCAAGAGGAAGGAGGATTCTTCCCCTTCACAATTTAATCTGAAATACCAAATGATGTGTGAAGATCTTTTATTAGAACAGAACTTTGGCTAATTAAAGAAATTAATCTGACCATTCAGGGCAAGTATTTTAATTTGGATATTTGAGTGGGTTGGTAGTTACACAAGCCTGGAGGATTTGTTTGGTGTGGTTTTGTTTGTTTGTTTGTGGCTTTTTTGGGGAGGAAATGGTTTTCTGATTTTCACTATTTGCTGCCAACTCTTGGCACTTTATTCCCATGGAAAGCTTTGGGGATTTGATTTTTTCCAGCTCTGATAAAATTCTGACTGTGACTCCTGTATCTCCTTCTTATGTCTCTTGAGGACCTGTTGCTTGTTTTTTCTGGCATTTTTAAGTGTCTTCTCTTTGCTGGGCAACATTGCATTATTAATCAGCATCTTAATACACTGATAATAAAAGCAAAGCTCTCTCTGTAGCTTTAGGAGCTTTAGGAATATCCTACAACACATTCAAAGGATGTTTTACCTGATGCATCTTTCAGGCAGGGATTATTTAAGCCAACTCTGCTTATTGGTATTATCCTTTATGTTTGGGTCATTACACCTCCTGTATCTGCCTAAAAATTATGCCAAATATCATGCTAACTGCTTCAAACTATTGACAAGTTTGACAGCAGATGGATGGCTTCTATGTTATCAGCAGAAAGCACTGAATATGTTTCAGAATCTGTTATTTTTATCCTAAAATATTTGTCTGGTCTTAAAGGACGTGTGAGAAGTTGCCTAACAGAGACCAAGAGTAGGAACAAACCTGGATGGTTATTTTGTGTTCCTCAGAATTTCTTCCTTTCCCCCTCAGCGAGGAACAAGCCTGGGTTTTGTTGTTTTAAAAGGTGATAAATTCATTTCCCAGCCTCACCACAGAGCTGCTTGTCAAATCCACCTTTTTTTATTGGTATGAGGCCTCCCTGGTTTGCTCCTTTGTAGCACCTGGAACACATTGGATATTTGTTTCTAGAAGCTGGATTTTCAGTGCTTCAAATCTGGAGAACATTTCTTTCTATCAATTGAGGCAAGAAGGAGAGTGAGCAAATTAAAAATATCAGATTCTCAGAGGCAACACCAATCAGCTTGGCTGGATTCTAAATGAACTGAATGGCTATTTATGGGTTTTTGTTTGGTGGATTTTTTTTTGTCTGAGGTGTTTGTTTTGTTTTTGTTTGGGTTTTTTTGGGTTTTTTGGTTGGTTGGTTTGTTGTTTTTTTTTTACTCTCTGTAGTCACCTTTAGGCACCACTGCCTTGAAGAAATAAATGTTTTGCTGTATCCTAGTGATGCTGGAACCCAATTGTCTGTGCAGTGCAACATCTATCTTGGTTTTCTTTTGCTGGTTGGTTGGTAGTTTTTTTGTTTGGTTTTTTGCTGGTTTTTATCCCCCTGGTATTTTGCTCATGAGGCACGTGCCTAAATGAAGGTTGTACACAAATAAATATCTAGGTGCAGGTTAGATACAAAGCAAGAACCACTGCACAGGTTTATTTTGTTCAGCTTAAAGGTTCTGCCAAAAGCTTTGCTGATGGATTTTATTTTAAATCTGCATTTAGTGGAAAGTGTTAATAACTAAAGAGCCTGGATAGCTGAGAGTCTCTTGCTTCAGCATTTTTAGAAGTAGCTCATGCTCCATCTGCTGAACAACAATGTAATGAACATTTATCTGGTCCTCTTGCTGTACCCAATACCCTGGTTTTACCCCTAGAATGGCAGGGGATTGGGAAGGAGGAACAGAGATGGGTTGTTTTTTCCAGATTCTCAGAAGGAAACATGTTTAAACTTGGGTTTAGGATTCACAAGTTCCACTTAAGGGACGTGGTGCTTATTCACAGGCAGCCTGTGTTAATCCTTATCCTCTCTGCCAGGTTTGGACTCATTTTGGTGGGGTTTTTCTTTTGATTTGGGCTTTGGTTTGGTTTGTTGTTGTTCTTTTTTGGGGTTTTTTGTGGGCTGTGGGTTTTAAGCATTTTTATTTCAGCTCCCTTGATTAAGATGTGAAGAAATAGACTGAGATAAATGAAAGAAATGAAATGAGGAAGCAAAGAGATACTGACTGAGTTGTGAACTACCACCTGCTGTTGGGCATTGCAGCCTTTCTCTCTTTTGCACAGATATTTTTAAAAAGGGACACAAGTATTTTGCTTGTATATGAAGGATCTAAAAGGGAGATTTACAGCTGTGCATTAAATGGTTCTTTTAAGTTGTGTCTCTTTCTAAATGGATGTCCATATCCCTGATGAAAACAGGAGAGAGGCACAGAGTAAAGAATGGTAACACAGTTTTTAAGCCTATTTAAAACAATATAAATATTTTCTGCATTATTTCTGCACTCTGGCCTAGCAGGGCAGGGACTTCAGAGATCATTCATCCCTGGTGTCTCCTCCAGCAATCCCTGATTCCTGGGCTTTAAGCAGGCAGCTGTCCTCACTTGCCCTGTGTTCCCAGTGCTGGGGGGACCCAGCCCACAGCTCGATGCTTCTGCAATTTGTTTCTGATCTGTGGCAAGGGCAGAAAGCCAGCAGCAGGGACCCCAAGGGATAAAACAATCCCCTGGGGCTGTTCTGTGACCTACATCCCCACCCAAACCCAACCCAGACCCAAGTGCTAGATCCCCCCTTGCAACCTCCCCACCTCACTGGGGACCTCGGAAATTCCCCTTTCTCTGCTGCTTTGAGCCTAAAACTCTCTTGATCTGAGCTGCTTTCTCTAGATCCTGCCCAATGAGACAAGCAGCACGATGAGAACCAGCTCCTTTGGACAAGGATGTGGATGGAGGGAGGGAGAGATGGATGGATGGATGGATGGATGGATGAATAGATAGATGGATACATAACTAGATAAAGAAAAAAGAGACCTGCCTCTCTCCGGGAGCCTCTGCCCCTTGCTCTGTCGGAACCCGGTTTGCTGCCGTGCCTGGTTGTTCCCAATCCCTTTTTTTCCCCTCCTTTCTCTGCTTGCAGATTCGCCGCTCCCTGGTTGCGCGGTGGCTGCTGCGCTCTGGTGTCGCGACATGGGAATTGCAGGAGGAGATCCCGGCCCGGCTGACCCAGGTCCGGAGCAGCCGGTTCCGACCCCGCTGCTTCTCCCCAGGCAGAGCTCCGGGCAGGAGCCCGATTTGCTGCTGGACAGAAAACTGGATTTAAGTGATCCCAAGGTGTGCCCAAGGCTCGTCACCTTTTAAATTGGGCTTGAGCAGGTAACACTTGTAAGTGGGAAAGTGCTTGTGGGCCACAGGTTGTTTCCTGTTAACCTTTCCAACATTGATAGAATCCAGTATCTCTATAAAAATAATATAAAAAAATAGATTACCTTTTTTTTTCCAGATTGACAAACCCATCAGTAGAGGAATCTTGCCATCAGAGGTGAGCTGCAGCTCTTCAGGTATAAACTCTTTGAAAAGTAAACTGCTGTCATGCACTTTCAGCAGTACCTGCTGGCTGGATTGCTTTCACAACTGTGTTTTATCATTATTCACCAGGATTTGTGTGTGTGAATCCACCTTTAACCTGAGTGTTTCATTGCCAGTGCATCCCCTTTGTTAATGTGACACTGGTGGGAGTGTATGGCTATTGCCTAAATAATTAATAAACCCTTTCTAAATTTCATAGAATCACAGAATCGACTGGGTTGGAAGGGACCTCAGAGATCATCAAGTCCAACCCTTGATCCACTCCCGCTGCAGTTCCCAGCCCATGGCACTCAGTGCCACATCCAGGCTCTTTGGAAAGATCTCCAGACACGGAGAATCCACTACTTCCCTGGGCAGCCCATTCCAATGCCTGATCACCCTCTCCAGAAAGAAATTCTTTCTCATCTCCAACCTAAACCTCCCCTGGCACAACTTGAGACCCTGCCCTCTTGTCTTGCTGAGAGTTGCCTGGGAAAAGAGCCCAACCCCCCCCTGGCTCCAACCTCCTTTCAGGGAGTTGCAGAGAGTGATGAGGTCTCCCCTGAGCCTCCTCTTCTCCAGCCTCAACACCCCCAGCTCCCTCAGCCTTTTCTCATAGAATATTTGCTTAAGTCCCTTCACCAGCCCAGTTGCCTCCTTTGGACCTGCTCCAGCACCTCAATCTCCTTCCTAAACTGAGGGGCCCAGAACTGGACACAGGACTCAAGCTGTGGCCTCACCAGGGCTGAGTACAGGGGCAAATATTCCTCCCCACAGGAGGGATGTTTGCTGCTCTGGAAGTTTTCTCTCACCCAGGATATCCAGATGTCATAGTACCAAAGATGTGGAAACATCATCAGACAGAAAGGTGGCTTTTGACAGCTCAGCGTGGGCAAGGTATAACAGGTATAAAACAAAATAGTCAAGGTACAAGGGGATGGTAGGATCCCGAGAGCCTAAATCTCACCTCTTTGCATAAAAGGTGTCCCAGGAAATTCACAGGTCATTCTTGGGATGGTTTAGTTGTGTCAGAGACACAACTGTGAGCCTGGGGAGTGCCTGGTCTGCAGTTACTGCTGGAACAATGATGTGAGAGGAAGATACCCACAGCTGGGGACAGAGGATGTTAAACAGAGGACATTAAAAGCATTTGCTTTCCCAGGAATCCTTCCAAAACAAGAAGTCTGCTGGTTCTGTAAAGCACAGGACAGATTTCTCTTATGCTGTGGTTGTGCAGCCCTTATCCTTTAGCTGGGTTTGGTTTCTGAGCAGTGCTGGCCACTTGCTGAACCACTGGGCTGCTCACTGTGTCTTCAGAAGCACGAGACATGAAGAGGGGGATGGTACTCTCATGGTGACCCCTGACTGTTCACATGTGACATTAGTGAATGTGACAACTCCCTTTCTCTGTGTCACCTCCTAAAGCCTGAGTTTAGAAGCTCTGCTTGCCTTCCAGGCAGTGACTACACTGGCCATGAAGTTGTGCTTGGATCACTTCTCCATGGACCTCCCTTCCAGGTGGCACTGGGCCAGGTGTTTCTGCCTTCTAAAAATGTTGATGCCATCCAAGGGTGACAGGTTTGGGAACTTTGTTTGAAGCTGGGTCCAGCCTGGCACCAGGAGACAGTCCATTGGGCACTGATGCTGGATTTCTCTGAATGCTTCATGCTGCTTAACTGGATGAGATACTTGAGTTCCCTTTGCTTTGCTGTTACCCTCTGACAGATTTCTTACTTCCAAGGAGGAGAGAGACACATGTTTAGTGAGAAAGATGGAAAAGAGGATATTTAGGTCCTAAGCCAGGCACTGAGAAGGGGGAAAGACAAAACCCTAAAGCATTGTATCTCTGCTTTTCTTTCTTCTACCTTTCTCTCCTGCCTGTTTTGTTTCTTCCATTTTATTTATGTCCATTTTTCTCTCCTTTCTGATCCATGCACCCATTTTGACTTCAAAATTCACCTCTTGCCCTTCATGCTTTTCTCCAGAATGCCCCATACCCCTTTAACTCTGGCTAATTTGATCCTTTTCCCTTTTCTGCTCCTTTTCTTACAGATGCCACACCAGCAGGCTTCTCCTAAGTTGCCTTCAGGATGAATCCCAGGTGTCTTTCTCTGTCTTTACCCTCCTTTATCAGCCTTGTCAACCAAACAGATTCATCCTTGTCTTGGCCCCTCTTGCACAGCAACTTTCCTTCCTCCAACCATTGCTATCCCCACTCCTGAGCTCCTTTTCACTTCTTCACTTCCCAACCTGCTTCTCAGTTGAATCCCTCTCAGATGACCACCTAGAATTCCAAAATTAACCTGGCCAAGGCCAACCTCTCCCCACATCCTTTCTTTTCTTCATTAAAGAGAAAATGCCCTATTTTTGTGCTCAGAACATCAGACAATCTGGCTGTTTCTCACTTTTTTATTATATTCCTCAACTCTTTTCCATCAGCCACTTCTAGTCACTATCTTCAGGTAGCAAACTGTAGAAACATTTCTTCAAGCTGGAACCTTCTGGCCCTTGTTCCTGAAACCCCTGCATGGCACTTCTGTCCCTGAAGTCTCTTTTTCAAGGCTCTCCTAATCTCACTGAGAAAATAATCATATTCTCCCATTGCTTCATGAAAAATCCAAGGGAAGCCAAGACTATCCACACAGCAGACTCGAACTGCCTGACAAACTTGTGTTGCTTGACTGTTTGCCATGTGATTTTTGCATTTGTATTTGTCTCCTCTTAATCAAAACAGCACTGCAAGAAACTGGAAGGGATCATACAGCAGTTGGAAACAAACACATGAAAAAAAAAAATCCCAGTTGATGAAATTTCCTCTAGATCACCCTAGAGCTTAGAAATTAAAATATTATTTTTGGGCCATCTGAGACATTGTGGCACAAAACATATGGGGTTAGGGTTTATAGCAAGAGAATTGCTGTGTATTTGACTTAGGAATAAAGTTGAAGATGGAAAAAAATGATCCCACTAAGCACAAAGTTTAAGAAAATGAGAATAATTTTGTGGCTTCAAAAGGTATTGGTAGTAGAAAGGTTTTGAGGTTGCAAAGGATTTATTTTCAAATGAAAAGTGGTGAGATTGTCATGGCTCAAGAGAAGAGAGCAACAACTTGTTGCCTTCAAAAGATGTAGGATGTAAAAGGTCTGGATACACATTTGACAGGTATCTGCTGCCCAGTGTTATCTTGGAGCCTGGAGAGTGAAAAAATGTCTTTGAGAAGGTATATAAACATAGATTTCTGAAGCAGGGAGTTTCCCCTCAGTCTTGGAAGCTGGAAGGTGTGCAGGGTGGATTTTAGGGCAGATAACTGCACAAGCTGGTGCACAACTGGGAGCAGTGTTTGCTTTCTGCCAGAGGAAATGTGGCCCATGCTGTGTCTGAGAGGAAAGAGCAACATTTCTGCCTCAGAGCACCAGGATCTTTGGCAGTAAAGGAATTGCTGGACCCATTGGAGATCTGGGATCTGCAATACACTCTTTGAGATGTTAGATGAAAATCCATTGCATCTGAACAGAGGGGAGGCTCTTTACAAGGGAGGTTCATGCTGTTATACACACTCAGTTGGTTCTTAACTTCAGCTTATTCTAGGAGAGGACACAAAGGAGTCAGAGATCTGCTTGTGAAATAGGATAGATCCCAAATTTCATCAGCCTGTGCTTGAAAACCCCTCGATTGTCTCTCTGTCCTCTGGAGGATGCTATGCCCAACACAGGAGCCATGCTTGCTGCCCAGATCCACAGCATCCATCTGTGTTAAACACATTTAATAGGTTTGTGTAAGATTCCTTCCAGGTGTTTCATCCTTGTCTGGATTATGAGTGTCTGATCAAACGTCTCAGCAAGGACTACGAGAGAGCATTCACTTGCCAAAGGCTTCAGGCGGGAAATGTTTCATCCTTTTTCCTAGCAACAAACAGAACCTAAGGAAGAGGTGAGGCTGTGCTCCGATGCTCGGGGGACGGGGGGTGGACACCCATGTGCAGTTCCTGCATTTGGCACCCAGTGCCGCTGTTGGACAGTGCTGGGCGTGAGTTGGTGCTCCTGGGAGGGGGGATGGAGGGGAGGAGCAGCTCCTGAGCAGCGAGAGAGCAGCGAGCAGCAGTCAGATGCTGCATGGCGGACATGATCTGGGAGCGCAGCTGAAATATCCCGGTTGCACCGTTCAAAGCCTTCCCAAGGGTTGTGCTGGGAACTGCTGCATCAGGAAGCGCCTGGAAACGCGAGCAAGGCAAAAGCAGGGATGTGAAGGAGGGAGATGGTCTCCCGGATCCAACTCTGGGGGATATGGGAGGATTTTGCCGCAGGAATGGGGTGACTCGGGCAGAGCTCGTTGATTGGTAAGCACCGATTTAAGAATCCCTCGAGAAAGCAAAGTTTACATTAAACAGATGGATGAGGAAAGCGTGAAATGGAGTGAATGCGGACAGAGGAGGCTGGATTATCTCTTGGAAAATGAACAGCAACTAGGAAATGTTCCAGGGAGAGTCGGAACGCCGGGAACAATTCTCCCGGCTTTTCTCACCTTTGCATCCACCGGAGAGCTCAGGGCAGCAGTTTCGCAGGAGAGCTGGGAACTGAGGTGCTGTCTGAACGCTGGAGGGGAGAGAAACAACCGGTCCTGCCATGAGGACGGGAATGCTGCTCCCTCTTTGCACTCGGGCATGGAAACCAGAGCGACTCGGGGAAAGCATCTGTCCTTTGGTCTGCGGGCAACTTGGCAACTGCTTCTCCCAAGGGATCCGATCCGCAGGGTGTGCTGGGGATGGATGCTCAGGGGTGGGGAAGTAGCCTGTATCCAGGGAGGAGCAACACCCAGCATGGGGCCTCTGAGCCTTCACTCGGTGGATTTGAATCCCATATGGAAGACCAAGAAGAGGGGATTTTGGAAACTGAAATTGCTCATGCTGCAGAAGTGTGGGGAGAATCCTCTGTCAGAAGCACCATGTTCCAAATGATGGAAATACCCCAGGAACTTAGCAGAATATGTAGTAAATGTTTTCTAGCGTTGAGACATATATCTCAGAATACAAAGAACTGTTTTTTCGGTATTTTAAGCTGCATTCTTAGGATAAATACATCATCAATAATCCAAAAACCAAGGAAGCCTGCAGCATCACTATGTGCTCAAAGAGATAAGAGAATTCTCTACACGTTTATGCAAATTGCAGTCTCATAGCTATGGTTCCTTCGTCTGTTCTAACCCACAATGTACCTTCATCTGGAATAACACATACTCCTTTTCACCACTCACCCGTGTCAATTTTATTGTTGTGACCTGACAGAAAACACCAGCATTGGCTGCCTACCCAGTAGTGCACGGTAAGTGACCCTCTGTACTTCATGTTTTTCTAAAAATCTGAAAAGAATCTAAAACCTGAAAGGATTTGAGCTTCCATCGAAGAGCAGCAACTTCTGATTTACAAAGCTATTGCTATAACCAAGAGCTGCATTCAGGATCAGCATTCCTCTTACACCCTTCAACCCCTGAAGCTGAAGGTCACTACTTCCCCTCTGAAAGGAGGTGGGGGAATAGCCAGGTTACTGGTGTCAGGGTGGAAAATGTCTGTGGAAGCACTTCCCAGGTTCTGCTCCCTGCTGGGTAATGGTGTAGAGGATCAGGTTATGGAGAGGCAAACACACGTTCTATGGGAGGTGAGCAGGAACAAGGGTAAGGACACAAACCAAACGAATCCCAGGTGTCCCTGTTATTTTTGCATGGCACAGATGAGGAGAAAAGCCATGTTTCCAACGGATCTGCTGCTGTGCTTTGCCTGTGGTTGGTTTGCAATCCAGCTTCTGTGTTAGTGATAATGATGGAAACTCGAGGGATGGACATGTCCCTGGAAGGGAAGAAAGGAAAAAAAAAGAAAGAAGAAAGAAAAGAAAAAAAAAAAAGACGAAATAAAAGAAAGAAGAAGGAAAGAAGGAAAAAAAAAGAAAGAAGGAAAGAAGGAAAAAAAAAGAAAGAAGGAAAGAAGGAAAGAAAGAAAGAAAGCTGATGCAGGCTTTGAGGTAAGTTAGGATTTAGGATGCTGGCACACTTGCAAGTCAAAGGGCCATAAGGGGAAATCATCGAAAAAGTATGCAGTTCTGAAAAGTCCATCCTCAAGTTGCTAAAATACTGGGGAATCCTAAAATCAGCCCTGGTTGTTACTTTCTCCTGCTGCTACAGTCACGAAGTCACGAAAGTATTACTAAAAAAATAAATAAATAGATGAAGATATCATCGAATTTCTAAGGCTTCACCTGGTGAGTATTCTCAAGTGAGAGCTGTTAAAGGAGGTAAGGAGGTTGGGATACTTCCCATTTAAGAAAACAGAGTGGTTACGTTTATGAAAAAAACTGAATTAACATTATTCGTAGGGGGGGGAAGCTGTATTTGGTTTTCTCCCCAGTTTTCCATGTTCCTCTACGACACTTTCTGATAGTAACCCCTAGTAATATTCTCTTTTCCCCTCATATCGTTACCAAAGTTTCTGGACGAATCTCCTGCAGTTTGCACTTGAATGGATCCATTGATCGGTGTCATTAGATCCAGAGTCTTTGCTTCCATCAGCTCCTGCTCCTCAGCGTCTGTACCTGGGGGTTTCATTTGTGACTTCCTCTTGCCTTTGATACTAAATAGACTTTAGATGTGTGTCCTTAGAAACAGGAGTTGGATTTCGGAGTGCAGGGACCTCTAAAGTATTCCTACGCCTGTGGAGTAACAGCAGGGAAGGGAAAGAACTGCAAAATCATGGAATGGATTGGGTTGAAAGGGACTTTAAAGATCACCTTGTTCTAAGCTCCTTCCAGGGGCATGGGACTGTATACCTCAAAAACATGGAAAAAAAAAATGCAGCATGTCAATTTTTTGTGTACATTTTCCAAAAGGTGTCAAGGGTCAGCAGGCATCAGGGCAGGACAAGTAAAAATCCAAGTAATTAAATCCAAGTAAAGAAATAGTCCTGTGTGCTTTAGGCAAGGTGTGTTGGCTAAGGTAAAGAAAGCATTAGAATGATGTTTCATTATCATAGTGATTCTAGTGTGATGCTGGGATGGGGTTGGGGCTTTTATTCCTCCTGAGCCTTTGCCTGTCGTCTCTCTGGCACCAGCTCCCATGTTCCATAGTGGAGCTTCTCTGACTTGTCCCACTTATTGACTGTCCCGTAGTGATTAACGAGTGGAGATAAAACATCCCACAAAGCAATCTGTGGAAGTGACACAACTTGAAATGCCCAAACAACACAGGAAAACCAAGAGCTGTGCATTAAGAATTCGGGTTGAGAGATGGGAAGACATGCTAAAAGCAGAGCTCTGTACTGGGGGAAGAGAGAACATTTACACAGCCTTTATGTATTGGATTTGGCACGAAGAACACGGGTTCAAGAGGCAAAGACCAAAGCAGCAGAGCTGTACAGAATACGAAAGAAGAAAAATTCCCTTCAAGAGACGCTGGGTGGGGGTGTTGGCCACGGAGCGGAAGGTTCCTCTCCCAGCACCGCGTTTGCAGTCACCGGGAGACAGAAGAAAAAAAAAAACAAAAAAAGCTTTGTGAGGTGCTGGGGAAGGAGGCAGGGGCAGAGAAGGGGTTGGTCGGGAGGTTTGAGCCCCCCGGCCGCGGGATTGCTGAGCAAGAGCGCTGTGGGTCGGAGGCCGGTGCAGAATGGTGGGAGCCCCGCAGGAGGGTGGATGGCTTTTCTGGAGGCTGCTGGCGTGTGGGAGACGGAGCGGAGGCAGGCAGAGGCAAGTGCTCTTGTTTCTTGTGTGCGTTTGCGTGTGGCAGAGCGGGGCGGAAAGGCTGCGGTATTCTGTGGCGGAGGAAATGGAGAGGGACTCGTTTGTGGGCAACATTGCAGAGGAGCTGGGGGTGGCTCCGAGCCAGCTGTCGGCTCGCAAGGCCCGCGTTGTGTCCGAGGGGAAGGAGCAGCTTTTCCGGCTCGATCCAAGCAGCGGCGTCCTGACAGTCAAGGACTCTCTGGACCGGGAGGAGATCTGCCCGCAGAGCGCTACCTGCACGCTGTATTTTAAGATCTTCCTTGAAAATCCGCTGCAGCTGTTGCGAGGGGAGGTGGAGGTTCGTGACGTGAACGACAATTCCCCCGTGTTCCCGGTGAAGGAGATGGTTTTAAAGATTCCCGAAACGGAATCACCAGGTTCTAGTTTCCCTCTAGAGAGCGCCCATGACCGTGACGTGGGCATTAATGGTTTGCAGAACTATAGCATTGAGGCCAATTCCCATTTCTCCCTCGCTCTCGGAAAAGGGAAAGACGGATTAGACTATCTGGAACTCATCCTCGAGAGTCATCTGGATCGAGAAAAGGAGCGAGAGCTGAATTTACTTCTGACGGCCACCGACGGGGGCTCTCCACCCAGGTCGGGCACAGCTCGGGTCCGCATCGTGGTGCTGGATGCCAATGACAACAAACCGGTCTTCAGCCGGGATCTGTACGAGGTGCGGGTGCCCGAAAACAGTCCCCTGGGACAGTTGGTGGTCACAGTGGTAGCCACAGATCCAGACGAAGGGTCCTACGGGAACGTGCTATACGCCTTCACCCAGACGCCCGAAAAAACTCGGCAGCTCTTCGAGCTGAATCCCGAAACCGGGCAGATTCGTGTGGCGGGCAACCTGGACTTCGAGGAAGCGAAAAGCCACAAGTTGGTGGTGACAGCCACGGACGGCGGGGGTCTGTCTGCGCACTGCAAAGTGGAGGTGGAGGTGCTGGACGTGAATGACAACGCCCCGGAGATAACGCTGGCGTCCGTCAGCGCCTCCATCGCCGAGGACGCGCCGCCCCGCAGCGTGGTGGCCCTGTTGAGCGTGCGGGACCGCGACTCCGGCGAGAACGGGAGGACGGAGTGCTGGATCGACGGGGACTTGCCGTTCAGCCTGACGCCGACGTTTGAGAATTACTACGAGGTGCGAACAACGGCGGCGCTGGACAGGGAGAGGAGGGCGGAGTATAACATCAGCGTGAGGGCCCGGGACTGGGGCAGGAGGCGGCTGAGCTCGCGGGAAGTGATCTCGGTGCAGATCTCGGACGTGAACGACAACCCGCCCGAGTTCAGCCGGGAGGTTTACACGCTGTGGGTGGTGGAGAACAACAGCCCGATGGTGCGTGTCGGGAGCGTGTCGGCGAGGGACGCGGACGCGGGGAGCAACGCGCGCGTGACGTACCGGGTGTCGGGAGAGGAGGGCGAGGAGCGTCCGTGCGTGTCGGTGAACTCGGCGAGCGGGGAGGTTTACGTGGTGCGGGCGCTGGACTACGAGGAGGTGCGCGCCTTGGAGGTGTCGGTGGTGGCTGCGGACGGGGGCTCTCCGTCGCTGAGCGCGCAGGCGGTGGTGCGCGTGGTGGTGCGGGACGAGAACGACAACGCGCCGGTGGTGCTGCACCCGTCGCCGGAGAGCAGGGTGTGGTGGGGCGAGGTGGTGCCGCGCGGGTCTCCGTCGGGCTACCTGGTGGGCAAGGTGGTGGCGGTGGACGCGGACGCGGGTCAGAACGCGTGGCTGTCGTACGAGGTGTGGAAGGCGACGGAGCCGGGTCTGTTCCGCGTGGGGCTGCACAGCGGCGAGGTGCGGACGGCGCGGGCCGTGTCGGAGAGGGACGCGTCCCGGCAGAGGCTGGTGGTGCTGGTGCGAGACCGCGGGCAGCCGCCGCGCTCGGCCACCGCCACGCTGGGCATCGCCCTGGTGGACGGCTTCTCGGACGCGCGATGGCGGGGCGGCGAGGACGAGGCGGCGGAGGCGGCGGCGGCGGCGGCGCCGGGGTCGGGGTCGGATTCGGAGGGGCCACTGACCCTCTACCTGATCGCCTCGCTGGCCTGCGTGTCGGCGCTGTTGGTGGCTACGGGCGTGGCGGCGGTGGTGGCGAAGGTGCGTGGGGCGCGGTCCGAGAGCTTGCCCACGTTCCCCGCGGCTGTGTCGGAGAGCACGGCGGGCTCCCTGCCCCGCAGCTACGTCTACGACATCTGCTTCGCCGGCGGCAGCGTCAACAGCGAGTTCCGCTTCCTCAGGCCGCTCTTGCCCTGCTTCCCCGCCGGGCTGCCCCCGGGCCCGGGCGAGCAGCGCAGCTCCGTGTGCTCGCAGGAGGCGACCAACCTCGGGGAAGAAGGCGACTGGGCTGCACAGGTGAGGGGGATCGCCGAGATGGGGCTGTGGCAATCGTGCGGGGAAAGGAGGAGGGAATATCATGTTGAGTAGGGTGGTGGTGGAGAGGTAGTAATCAACACTGATCACAGGCTTGGAACCTTTGTGTCTTTGGTATTTTTTTTTAATAATTTTACAGTTTATACTGCACCTGGTCTGCTGGGACGAGTTCTAGGCACGTCAGAAGTGTGAAAATAGTTTTCACTCATGAGGTGGTGCAGCTCATCACGTGTGATTTGTATTTGTTGTGAAGGAGATAAAACAGGCTTGCTAGAGATCAGCCTTGGCGTGGTTTGGTAATATTGCAGATGAAAGCTTTAGCCTCGGCTCAAGTGCATCGACACCTTAGTATTCACCATGGATAAGAAAGACGAGGAGTTGAGATCCACTGTGTTGTAGGTTATGTGTTTCTCAGTCACCATGAGAGCAACGTGGTGGCATGGCTCTGATGAGCTGAATGCTGCAGTGGATGGTTGTAAGCTCTTGAGAAATGTCAAGGAAGAAAACATGTGGGGGTGCCTGTGTGTGTTAGGGAGTGTTGATTCTATGGAGCTGAATGAATGTGATGTTAAGATCAAGTGCTTATGGGTGAGGGTGAGGGTGAAGGCGACAAGGCAGATATGCTCTCTCCGGAGTTTGTATAGACATCCTCCAACCACTGTCTCAGGATGAAGAGGCAGATGAAGCATTCTGCAAGTGTCTGGCAGAGGTCTCTCAATTGCTTCTCCTTGTTTTCATGGGGGACTTCCAGTTACTGAACTTCTGCTGGAAGTAAAGCAGAAGAGAGAAAACAGTGTAGGATGTTCCTGGCAGGTGTGGGAGATAAAACAGTAGAGAAGCAACAGTTTAGGATGTTTGTGTGAGTGTGAGAGTGCTACTGCTTTCAAATATCGAGGGAAAACTTGCATATTGGGAGCAGTTCTTCAAGATATTATTTTGCTACATTACTTGCTCTGCATTTGTTTTTGCTTTATTTTATTTTCCTGACGGAGAGGATTCTGCAATACAGTCACAACTTTCTGCAGAGTGTTCAGTACCAGGCCAAGCATGTATTGAGCAAAATGAAGCTTGCAAAGTAATTCCTTGAAAAGAAGCAGAAGCTGATTCAGTTTAGAATGCTTGATGTTGACACCCTTTGCTTATTTGAGCAGGAGGTTACACGTTGTCCCTACTGCAAAGTGTGTGCTTTGAGCAATTCATTCTTATGTTTTTCATACAGTAAATTTAAATCTTATATTTCTGGGGTTTTGTGTACAACATAGTATAGCATTTACAGTGCTGTTATTGGTATTACAGTATAGTAGTCTAAAACTTTTGCATTACAATATAGACACTGAACAGCATAAGTCATCGAGAAGCTTTCTTGTTCCTTCTCCTTTCATAATCATTGCTGATCTTCAATGTAGTCTGTGCTGTTTTGCCCACACATTGTCAAGAGCCAAATGTCTGATGACAGAAAACCATAAACCCTTCCTGGGAATTCTTAGGTGAGTCTGATATCTCGAAGTTCACTTGTCAGAGTAATATTTTCCTACCTATATAGCAACATTTCTGGCCTTGCCTCTTGCAGCTTACAGATGAATGGTTCCTTTAATGACCCGTCAGGTTCGTGTCATTAGATCCCTGGTCTTGGCTTTTGTTTCTATTAGCTCTTCTCATTGGCATTTGTACATCTGGGGGTTTAAATGATGGCCTCTCCTTCTCTTTGATATTAAATAGTTTTTAGCTGTGTGTCCTTACACAGCTTCAGTTGTTCAGGTTTGATTTCTCAGTGAAGAGACCTCCAAAGTTTCTCTACGGAATTCTGGTAACAACGGAGAGGGACAAGGACTGGTAAATAATGGAATTGTTATGTTTGGCAAGGATCATTTCATTTCAGTGCTCTTCCGTGGGCAGGAACTGTTTATTTGTATGGAGGAGGCGGGGGAGGATCCTCCAGTCAATTAAACAAGAGAATCTCTTTTTGCACAGAATAGTCCCAGAGCCATGTGTCCTTTGGGTGAGGTGTGATACACAGTGTGAGGAAATCAGCCTTAGGACGATGTGTCCTTCTCACTGTAGTGTTATGCTGAGTTGGGATTATGATTTTTTTATCCTGCTGCGCCTTTCTGTGTCTGCTCTTTGGCACCAGCTCTCCATAGCGTCTCTTCTCAGACCAGGCCCACTTCTTACTCATCCTGTGCTGTTTAAGAAATGGAGAAGAGAAGAAAAATGCAACGATGCATCCCGTGGAAGTAAAGGAACTTGAAATGCTGACAAAACACAAAGGAAAACCCAGAGCTCTTTATGAAAAATTCGGGTGGCCAGCTAGGAACTGATGACAGAGTAGCCCTGTGTATTGGGGGAGAATAGAGAAATATTCAAAGGTCCTTTTAGTCTCAGCTTTTGCGTAGAGAGCGCAGATTCAAGCAGCAAACTCGAAAGCAGCAGCGCTGTAGAGAGTAAGGCAGAGGAACAATTCCCACTTGCGACACTGGGTGGGGGTGTTGGCCACGGAGCCGAAGGTTCCTCTCCCAGCACCGCGTTTGCAGTCACCGGGAGACAGAAGAAAAAAAAAACAAAAAAGCTTTGTGAGGTGCTGGGGAAGGAGGCAGGGGCAGAGAAGGGGTTGGTCGGGAGGTTTGAGCCCCCCGGCCGCGGGATTGCTGAGCAAGAGCGCTGTGGGTCGGAGGCCGGTGCAGAATGGTGGGAGCCCCGCAGGAGGGTGGATGGCTTTTCTGGAGGCTGCTGGCGTGTGGGAGACGGAGCGGAGGCAGGCAGAGGCAAGTGCTCTTGTTTCTTGTGTGCGTTTGCGTGTGGCAGAGCGGGGCGGAAAGGCTGCGGTATTCTGTGGCGGAGGAAATGGAGAGGGACTCGTTTGTGGGCAACATTGCAGAGGAGCTGGGGGTGGCTCCGAGCCAGCTGTCGGCTCGCAAGGCCCGCGTTGTGTCCGAGGGGAAGGAGCAGCTTTTCCGGCTCGATCCAAGCAGCGGCGTCCTGACAGTCAAGGACTCTCTGGACCGGGAGGAGATCTGCCCGCAGAGCGCTACCTGCACGCTGTATTTTAAGATCTTCCTTGAAAATCCGCTGCAGCTGATGCGAGGGGAGGTGGAGGTTCGTGACGTGAACGACAATTCCCCCGTGTTCCCGGCGAAAGAGACGGTTTTAAAGATTCCCGAAACGGAATCTCTGGGATCCCGTTTCCCTCTAGAGAGCGCCCATGACCGTGACGTGGGCATTAATGGTTTGCAGAACTACAGCCTGGAGGCCAATCCGCATTTCTCTGTCGCGCTCGGAACAAAAAAAGATGGAAAAAAATATGCGGAGCTGGTTCTCGAGCGTCATCTGGACCGGGAAGAGCATCGGGAGCTAAATTTACTGCTGACGGCCACCGACGGGGGCTCTCCACCCAGGTCGGGCACAGCTCGGATCCGCATCATTGTGGTAGATGCCAATGACAATAAACCGGTCTTCGGTCGGGACGTGTACGAGGTTCGAGTGGCTGAGAACAGTCCTCCAGGACAGCTGGTGGTCAGAGTGGTTGCTACGGATCCGGACGAAGGGTCCTACGGGGAGGTGAGTTATGCCTTCACCGAGACAGCTGAAAAAACTCGGCAGCTCTTCGTGCTGAATCCCGAAACCGGGGAGATTCGTGTGGCGGGCAACCTGGACTTCGAGGAGGCGAAAAGCCACGAGATGATAGTGACAGCCACGGACGGCGGGAGTCTGTCTGCACATTGCAAAGTGGAGGTGGAGGTGCTGGACGTGAATGACAACGCCCCGGAGATAGCGGTGACGTCCGTCAGCGCCTCCATCGCCGAGGACGCGCCGCCCCGCAGCGTGGTGGCCCTGTTGAGCGTGCGGGACCGCGACTCCGGCGAGAACGGGAGGACGGAGTGCTGGATCGACGGGGACTTGCCGTTCAGCCTGACGCCGACGTTTGAGAATTACTACGAGGTGCGAACAACGGCGGCGCTGGACAGGGAGAGGAGGGCGGAGTATAACATCAGCGTGAGGGCCCGGGACTGGGGCAGGAGGCGGCTGAGCTCGCGGGAAGTGATCTCGGTGCAGATCTCGGACGTGAACGACAACCCGCCCGAGTTCAGCCGGGAGGTTTACACGCTGTGGGTGGTGGAGAACAACAGCCCGATGGTGCGTGTCGGGAGCGTGTCGGCGAGGGACGCGGACGCGGGGAGCAACGCGCGCGTGACGTACCGGGTGTCGGGCGAGGAGGGCGAGGAGCGTCCGTGCGTGTCGGTGAACTCGGCGAGCGGGGAGGTTTACGTGGTGCGGGCGCTGGACTACGAGGAGGTGCGCGCCTTGGAGGTGTCGGTGGTGGCTGCGGACGGGGGCTCTCCGTCGCTGAGCGCGCAGGCGGTGGTGCGCGTGGTGGTGCGGGACGAGAACGACAACGCGCCGGTGGTGCTGCACCCGTCGCCGGAGAGCAGGGTGTGGTGGGGCGAGGTGGTGCCGCGCGGGTCTCCGTCGGGCTACCTGGTGGGCAAGGTGGTGGCGGTGGACGCGGACGCGGGTCAGAACGCGTGGCTGTCGTACGAGGTGTGGAAGGCGACGGAGCCGGGTCTGTTCCGCGTGAGGCTGCACAGCGGCGAGGTGCGGACGGCGCGGGCCGTGTCGGAGAGGGACGCGTCCCGGCAGAGGCTGGTGGTGCTGGTGCGAGACCGCGGGCAGCCGCCGCGCTCGGCCACCGCCACGCTGGGCATCGCCCTGGTGGACGGCTTCTCGGACGCGCGATGGCGGGGCGGCGAGGACGAGGCGGCGGCGGCGGCGCCGGGGTCGGGGTCGGATTCGGAGGGGCCGCTGACCCTCTACCTGATCGCCTCGCTGGCCTGCGTGTCGGCGCTGTTGGTGGCCACGGGCGTGGCGGCGGTGGTGGCGAAGGTGCGTGGGGCGCGGTCCGAGAGCTTGCCCACGTTCCCCGCGGCTGTGTCGGAGAGCACGGCGGGCTCCCTGCCCCGCAGCTACGTCTACGACATCTGCTTCGCCGGCGGCAGCGTCAACAGCGAGTTCCGCTTCCTCAGGCCGCTCTTGCCCTGCTTCCCCGCCGGGCTGCCCCCGGGCCCGGGCGAGCAGCGCAGCTCCGTGTGCTCGCAGGAGGCGACCAACCTCGGGGAAGAAGGCGACTGGGCTGCACAGGTGAGTGGGATCGCCGAGATGGGGCTGTGGCAATGGTGCGGGGAAACGAGGTGGGCATATCATGGGGAGGGTGGTTTCGGTGACGAGGTCATGAAAAACAATGATCTGAGGATTGGATCCTCAATGCTGTGAAAAGAGGAGGACTAAGTTGTGTTCGTTCAGATTATGAGATTAGGCAACCTGTGTGTGACGAGGTGATGGCTCTGGGGTGGGGAAGGTTGTAATGAGGGGTGTGGTAATGGTGGTGGGGTCATCAGGAGGAATGATCCGAGGCCTCGAGCATCTCTGGGCAGGGAAACAAAGAGGGAACTCATGATGAGGGTGGTGATGGTGAGGTATTAATTAACAGTGATCTGATGCTTTAATCATGAGTAGTAGGGGTTTGTTAAAGTGCTGAGAAGAAAATGCTCTAGGGAGACCTTATTGAACCTACCAATAACTGATTGCATCCTACAAGTAACCTAGAGAGAGTCTTTTTATAAGCACTCATGCTCATGGGGAAGTGTTTGCCTCCCTGATGCCTTGTTTAAAAACTCTCCTTGGAAACTCCAACTCCCTTGTCTGCTACTGGGATCTTATACCTACCCACTATTGGATATGGAGTTCGGCAGTGATGAGTCTAGCTGGTACTATTGGTGGAATTTAATTTTTGTTTATTTGTGTTCTTTTTTTTTTATTTTTTTTAATAATTATACCATATACAGTGCACCCAGTCTGCTGGGTAGAGTTCCAGCCATCTCAAAAGGGTGAAAATAGTTTTCCCTCATGAGGTGGTGCAGCTCATCAAGTGGGATTTCTGTAAGTTGTGATGGAGATAAAACAGGGTCAGTAGAGATGAGCCTTGGGGTGGTGTGGCAATATTGCAGATGAAACATTTAGCCTGGACTCAAGTGCATCAAGTGTAATTTATTCAGCATGGACAACAAAGAGGAGGAGCTGAAAGCCATTGTGCAGCAGGATATCTATGACTTAGTGACCATCACAGAAATGTGGTGGGATGAGTCTGATGACCAGAATGATGCCATGGATGGTTGTAAGCTCTTGAGAAAAGTCAGTCAAGAAAACATGTTGGGGTGTCTGTGTGTGTTAGGGAGTGTTGATTCTATGGAGCTGAGTGAATGTGATGTTAATATCAAGTGCTTATGGGTGAGGATGAGGGTGAAGGCCAACGAGGCTGATATTCTCTTGGGAGTCTATATAGATCACCCCTGCCCAGGATGAAGAGACAGATGAAGCATTCTGCAAGTGTCTGGCAGGAGTCTCTCAATTGCTTCTCCTTGTTTTCATGGGGGACTTCCAGTTACTGAACTTCTGCTGGAAGCAAAAGAGTAGAGAGGAAAGAGTGTAGGATGTTCCTGGGAGGTGTGGGAGAGAATTTCCTGAGAGAGCTGATAAGTGAAGCTATGTGGAGAGGTGCCTCTCTAAACTTGGTGTTTACAAAGAGAGAAGGGCTGGTGGGAGATGTGGTGGTCAGACAGCATCTTGGGCTTCGTGACCATGAAATGATTGAGTTCTTGTTTCTGGGGGAAGAAATGAAGGGGGTCATCAAAAGCACTGCCATGGCCTTCCAGAGGGCAGACTTTGGCCCCCTCAGGACAGTGGTTGAAAGAGTCCTAAAGGTGAAAGCATTCCAGGAGGGCTGTCCCCATGTGGTGTTGGATGAAGTGGCAAGGAAGACAACTGGCATGGCTCAACAGGGAGATTGTGCTGGGACTCAGGGAAAAAAGGAGATTTCCAACCTGGGCAGAAGAGGCAGGCAAGTCAGTCAGAGTATAGAGATTGTAGGACATGGCTGTGGTGTTAATGCCTTTTTTGGCTTCAGTCAAGTTAATAGTCAGACCAGTTATCCTCAGGGCTTACAGTGTGTTTCACCTTCATTGTGCTCACACAGCTTGTGCAGGGCAACCATAGGATCAGGCCCAGCCTGCATATGGGCTCATGAAAGCCAGGTGCTGCTTGGCCAACTTCTTCTATGACCTGGTGAGTCCCCTCCAGTGGATGACAGAATGGCCCTGGCTGCTGTGTCCCTGACTTTACTGATGTTTTTGACACTGTAATCAGAGCCTTATTCTAGAGAACCTGGCAGCTGATAGCATAGCCAGGTGTGCTCTATGCTGGGTAAAAAGCTGTCTGGAGAGCTGATCCCAGAGAGCTGTGGTGAGTGGAGTTAAATCCAGTTGGCATCCAGTCAGAAGCAGTGTCCCCAGGGCTCAGTGTTGGGGCCAGGCTTGTTTAACATCTTGATCAATGACCTGGATGAGGGGATTGGGTGCACTCTCAGGAAGTTGGCAGATGATCCTGAGTTTGGAGGGGGTTTGGATTTGCTCAGAGGTAGGAGGGCTCTGAAGAGGGATGTGGACTTGGTGGGTCAATGGGCCAAGGTCAGTTGTATGAGGTTAAAGAAGGCCAAGTGTCAGGTCCTGCACTTCAGTCCCAGCAACCCCAAGTCAGTCTGGAGGCCTGGGGAGGAGTGGCTGGAAAGATGCCCAGCAGAAAAGGACCTGGGGGTGTTGGGTGACAACAGAGGGAATGTACCCAGGTGTCCAAAAATGCCAAGAGACTGCTGGTTTCTATCAGAAATACTTAGGCCTGCAGGAGAAGGGAAAGGATCATGCCCCTGTACTTGCCCTGGTGAGGTCTCTCTTCAAATCCTGTGTTATTTAGGCCTCTGACTCCAAGAAGAACATTGAGGCTTTGGGTTGTGTCCAGAGAAGGCCAAGAGAGCTGGGAAGGGTCTGGTGTCCAGGTCTTGTGAATGGCCGAGGGAACTGGGACTGTTCGGTCTGGAAGAGACTGATGGAATTTCTCTCTCTCTGCAGCTCCAGGAAAGGAGGCGTTGGTCTGTTTTCCCATGATAGAAGCAAAAGCATGGCCCCAAATTGCACCAGGGGAAGTTTAGATGGGATATTAAGAAAAAGTATCTCCACTAAAGGAGTGTTCAATCATAGGAACAGGCTGTCCAAGGTGGTGGTGGAGTCACCATGCCCAGAGGTGTTCACAAAAGGTGTAGAAGTTGCACTTCAGGACATGGTTTAGGGGGCATGGTGGTGTTGTGGTCACAGTTGGACCTGATGCTCAGAGCTCTGTTTGACCTGAATGATTGTGGGATTCTCTCGTCCCTAAGGTCCCTTCCAACCCAAACCATGATGTGATTCTATGACCTTCCAGCCATTCCATGAACCTGAGGGGTGCTACTGGAAACAAGCAGCACCTCTCTTCTCACTGCTGCTCTGAACTTCAAGTAAGTCATGTCTAAGGTGCTCCTGAACCTCCAGCTGTCCCAGGAGTGTGGAGGAGACAAGAGGTGATGATTGAATCAGCTCCTTCTCTCCTAACCTCTCCACACAATTATTCTCAGTCTCCCCTCTAATCATGACATAAGATTCTAGGGATCCTTCTGGCACTTCAGACCATCTTGGAGAGCCCTTAACAGTTTTCTGTTTCATAACCACCAATGACTTGGACTTACTTGACTGCAGATTCTCAGAGCCCTAGTAGCCTCAGGGGAGACAAGGACCAACCTCAATACCTCACCATGAAACTACATTTAACATTTGTGAGAAAATGCTTTTATTTTGGGATCTTACCTTATGAAATCAGTCTCTTAGACTTCTAACAGACCTGCTGTAGTGCCCTTTTGGTGTTCGTAGTGGAGAAAGGTTTCTAGATTTAGAATGTCCTCATCCAGGTGAGAGAGACACTGCAGGGTCCAACCTGCTCTTGGGCTCTGGGTGGAGAAGGATGGTGTCACACAGCCAGTGGTGTAAGACATGTCCTCTCCAGTTCTCTCTGGTGCCTGCTTACCTCCTAATGACAGCCTCCACTCTCTGTTCTTTGGAGGCCAGAGCTCCCCTGTCTGAAGACCCAGGGCCCAGAGCTGCAGGAGCAGCTTGTGCAGGAAACCAGGGGATGGAGCTAAATGTCAGTTCTGATCAGAACCCTTGGCTGACCCCTCAGTAAGTGAGGAGAAAGACAAGTGTGTCTGTCCTCCCTGGTGATGTCCTCATGGGGAAAGGAGAACAAAGAGCAAACACCCACCTAAAAAGTAGTAGCAAGAGGCACAAGGCTTCTCTGTGAGGGAGGAAACCCCCTGCCCTCCTGGGCAGTATTTGATTCCTGTAGGTAAATTGCAGGTGTGATCTGGATGGATGAGGAGGACTGTGTTGCATGCTGATGACACTGAGACTTGCTGTATGATTGTGAGAGTGCTGCTGGTTCCTAATATCAAGGGAAAGGCTGAAAAGTAGAAGCAAATCTGGCAGAAAAGTTTCTCTTATATCACATTTCCTGCATTTATTTTTGCTTTGTGTTATTTTTCTGATGGAGAGGGCTCTGAAATATTATCTAAATTTTCTGCCGAGTGCTTCAGTTGTTCAGGTTTGACTTGTGAGTGCAGTAAGTATTTCCATGCCTGTGTGGTGAGATCAGAGAGGGGAAAGGACTGTAGAAATATAGGATAGTTTGGGTTAGAAAGGACCTTAATGACCATCTTGTTGCAAAGTTCTTCCATGGGCAGGGACTCTATACCCCCAAAACATGGAAGGAGGTTGAAGCAGGTGGAGGTTGGCACAGGGGCTGGGGATATCTTCCAGGAATGTGTTAGAGAGTGGCAAAAGTGATGGTGAGTTCAAGAGTCACCAGGCAGCAGGGGAGGATCTCCCAGTCAATTAAAGGAGGTAAAGGCTTTATGCACAGACAAGATTTTGTGTCCTAAGTCCTTGGGTGTGATTACACAATGTCACACACACATCAGGAGGATTCTGTGTCCTTAACACCCTGGAGTCATGGAGATCAAGGGTATGTGGGACTATTTCTCTTCCAAAGCCTTTTCCCGGTCTGCTCTCTGGCACCAGCTCTCATGTTCAAAAGCTTCTCTGCCCCTGGGCACATCTTAACTCTCCTGGGCTGATTGACAAGTAACCAAGGTAAGAAACATCTTGTGATGCATCCTGTGGAAGATACAGAACCGACACCAGGCAGGGGAAAACCAAGAGCTGTGCATGAAGAGTTGTGAGCTGGAAAGTGATGCCAAGAGAGCCCTTTGTCTGAGGAGATGATAGAGGAAATTCCCACGACCCTTTTTGACTTGTTTTTTACACGGGGACCACAGATTGAAGCAGCAAACTCGAAAGCAGCAACGATGGACAAAGCCAGAGAAACAATTCCCAGTTGCGACACTGGGTGGGGGTGTTGGCCACGGAGCGGAAGGTTCCTCTCCCAGCACCGCGTTTGCAGTCACCGGGAGACAGAAGAAGAAAAAAGCAAAAGCTTTGTGAGGTGCTGGGGAAGGAGGCAGGGGCAGAGAAGGGGTTGGTCGGGAGGTTTGAGCCCCCCGGCCGCGGGATTGCTGAGCAAGAGCGCTGTGGGTCGGAGGCCGGTGCAGAATGGTGGGAGCCCCGCAGGAGGGTGGATGGCTTTTCTGGAGGCTGCTGGCGTGTGGGAGACGGAGCGGAGGCAGGCAGAGGCAAGTGCTCTTGTTTCTTGTGTGCGTTTGCGTGTGGCAGAGCGGGGCGGAAAGGCTGCGGTATTCTGTGGCGGAGGAAATGGAGAGGGACTCGTTTGTGGGCAACATTGCAGAGGAGCTGGGGGTGGCTCCGAGCCAGCTGTCGGCTCGCAAGGCCCGCGTTGTGTCCGAGGGGAAGGAGCAGCTTTTCCGGCTCGATCCAAGCAGCGGCGTCCTGACAGTCAAGGAGTCTCTGGACCGGGAGGAGATCTGCCCGCAGAGCGCTACCTGCACGCTGTATTTTAAGATCTTCCTTGAAAATCCGCTGCAGCTGATGCGAGGGGAGGTGGAGGTTCGTGACGTGAACGACAATTCCCCCGTGTTCCCGGTGAAGGAGATGGTTTTAGAAATTCCCGAAACAGAATCTCTGGGATCCCGTTTCCCTCTGGAGAGCGCCCACGACCGTGACGTGGGCATTAATGGTTTGCAGAACTATAGCATTGAGGCCAATCCGCATTTCTCCCTCTCTGTCGGAACAAAGAAAGACGGAGTGAAGTACGCAGAGCTGGTTCTCGAGCGTCATCTGGACCGGGAAGAGCAGCGGGAGCTGAATTTACTGCTGACGGCCACCGACGGGGGCTCTCCACCCAGGTCGGGCACATCTCGGGTCCGCATCATTGTGGTAGATGCCAATGACAACAACCCGGTCTTCAGCCGGGATCTGTATGACGTGCGGGTGGACGAGAACAGTCCTCCGGGACAGCTGGTGGTCCGAGTGGTGGCCATGGATCCCGACGAAGGGTCCTACGGGAAGGTGCGTTACGCTTTCACCCAGACAGCTGAAAAAACTCGGCAGCTCTTCGAGCTGAACCCCGAAACCGGGGAGATTCGGATCTCAGGCAACCTGGACTTCGAGAACGCTAAAAGCCACGAGATGATGGTAAAAGCCACGGACGGCGGGGGTCTGTCTGCGCATTGCAAAGTGGAGGTGGAGGTGCTGGACGTGAATGACAACGCCCCGGAGATAGCGGTGACGTCCGTCAGCGCCTCCATCGCCGAGGACGCGCCGCCCCGCAGCGTGGTGGCCCTGTTGAGCGTGCGGGACCGCGACTCCGGCGAGAACGGGAGGACGGAGTGCTGGATCGACGGGGACTTGCCGTTCAGCCTGACGCCGACGTTTGAGAATTACTACGAGGTGCGAACAACGGCGGCGCTGGACAGGGAGAGGAGGGCGGAGTATAACATCAGCGTGAGGGCCCGGGACTGGGGCAGGAGGCGGCTGAGCTCGTGGGAAGTGATCTCGGTGCAGATCTCGGACGTGAACGACAACCCGCCCGAGTTCAGCCGGGAGGTTTACACGCTGTGGGTGGTGGAGAACAACAGCCCGATGGTGCGTGTCGGGAGCGTGTCGGCGAGGGACGCGGACGCGGGGAGCAACGCGCGCGTGACGTACCGGGTGTCGGGCGAGGAGGGCGAGGAGCGTCCGTGCGTGTCGGTGAACTCGGCGAGCGGGGAGGTTTACGTGGTGCGGGCGCTGGACTACGAGGAGGTGCACGCCTTGGAGGTGTCGGTGGTGGCTGCGGACGGGGGCTCTCCGTCGCTGAGCGCGCAGGCGGTGGTGCGCGTGGTGGTGCGGGACGAGAACGACAACGCGCCGGTGGTGCTGCACCCGTCGCCGGAGAGCAGGGTGTGGTGGGGCGAGGTGGTGCCGCGCGGGTCTCCGTCGGGCTACCTGGTGGGCAAGGTGGTGGCGGTGGACGCGGACGCGGGTCAGAACGCGTGGCTGTCGTACGAGGTGTGGAAGGCGACGGAGCCGGGTCTGTTCCGCGTGGGGCTGCACAGCGGCGAGGTGCGGACGGCGCGGGCCGTGTCGGAGAGGGACGCGTCCCGGCAGAGGCTGGTGGTGCTGGTGCGAGACCGCGGGCAGCCGCCGCGCTCGGCCACCGCCACGCTGGGCATCGCCCTGGTGGACGGCTTCTCGGACGCGCGATGGCGGGGCGGCGAGGACGAGGCGGCGGAGGCGGCAGCGGCGGGGTCGGAGTCGGAGTCGGAGGGGCCACTGACCCTCTACCTGATCGCCTCGCTGGCCTGCGTGTCGGCGCTGTTGGTGGCCACGGGCGTGGCGGCGGTGGTGGCGAAGGTGCGTGGGGCGCGGTCCGAGAGCTTGCCCACGTTCCCCGCGGCTGTGTCGGAGAGCACGGCGGGCTCCCTGCCCCGCAGCTACGTCTACGACATCTGCTTCGCCGGCGGCAGCGTCAACAGCGAGTTCCGCTTCCTCAGGCCGCTCTTGCCCTGCTTCCCCGCCGGGCTGCCCCCGGGCCCGGGCGAGCAGCGCAGCTCCGTGTGCTCGCAGGAGGCGACCAACCTCGGGGAAGAAGGCGACTGGGCTGCACAGGTGAGGGGGATGGTGCGGGGCGGTGGTGCGGGGAGGAGGAGTATCGTGGCGTGGGTGGTGGTGTTGAGGTAGTCCTGGAGAACCTATTCTAGGAATAAAGGCTGAGATTGTTGTTATTGTTCTGTGTGGAAACGGGAAGGCTCCCTCACTTTCCCAGTTGCTCTCACATAAGATATACAGGGCTGTGGAATGTGCGGACTGGGATGTACATGAAGGCACATCCAGAGGGCTGCAAAGGGTTGATCAGTCAGCCCTGTGCATTGTGACTGCTGCTCGTAAGAGGAAAAGGAGGGGAACTTTATTAGGCAATTGCCTTCTGAGGTACCAACCGGACCCATTCACAAGGAACTCTTCTTCCTCCCTGGTTAGGAGGAGGTTAGAGACTTTACTCGGATGCTCCTGCTCTAGTGCAGCTCTCTGGTTATGGAGAGGAGCATCTTGAGTGCATCCACAAGTGCAGGACAGCCAAGGAATCAGGCCAAGCCAGCATATGAATTCATTCAAGTAAGATCCTGCTTGGCTATCCTGATGTCCTTTTTGTCCTGATCATTCACAAAGTGAAAGATGATTAGGCTGTACAGGTGAGGGATCTCAGCACGATGAGGTGATTGGGGTGGGGTAGCATGGAGGGACCAGCGTGTGAAGGGTGGTGATGGTGAGGTCATAACTGCAGATCATCCAAGGGCTGGAGAACCTTTGCTATTAATACATATCAAAGAAGTTGGGGTTGTTCTGCTGTTCATTGTGGAGAAGCCTCTTTTCGTATCTTATAGCACTTGCCAGTAGTTTTAGGGGTACAAGAATGCTGGGGAGGATCTGTTTATAGGGACCCCTATCCCACAGGGATGTCTGCTGCCTCCCTGGTGCCTAGGTTAGCAACATTACTAGGAAACTCCCTGGTCTGGTATGGCAGTCTGATAAATATCCTCTGCTGGATATGGAGTGTGGCAGTGATGAGAATCATGGTGCCATAGGTGGAATTGTGGTTGTTTTGGTCATGGTGAGGTTTATATGGCACTGGGCCTGCTGGTGACAGATGGAGTTCAGCTGTCTCAAAGATAAAAAGGAGTGTTGCTCATGAGGTGGTGGGGCTCATCAAGGGGGGTTTAAATCAGTTGTGAAGGGGGAGGGAGATAAAATCGGGCTCATTATAGATGAACCCATGGGTAGCATGCCAATGTTGGGGTTAAATGGATAGCCCAGCTAAAGTGCATCTACACCAGTGCTCACAACGTGGGCAGCCATCAGGAGGAGCTGGAATTCCCTGTTCAGCAGGGTACCTATGACTAAATCTTCCTCACAGAAACGTGGTGGGGTGACTCTGGTGACTGGAATGCTGCAAGAGATGTCTATAAGCTCTTAAAAAGGGACAGGAGAGGAGGAGCACTGGGGTGGCTCTCTGTGTTTTGGTTGTATGAGCTCAATGATTGAAAAAGTCAAGTTCTTATGGGTGGGGGGAAGGCCTACAAGGCAGAGGTTCTCTTGGGAGCCTATTTAGACCTCACTCCATGATGAAGAAGCAGATGAAACATTCCATAAGTGGCTGGCAGGAGGCATATAATCCTAGCCATTGTTTTCATGGGGGACTTCAAGTTACTGAACTCCTGCTGGAAATAAAACAGAGCAGAGAGTTGTTTAGCCTGGACTCAAGTGTATCTTAACCAGGGTCTTCAGCGTGGATAACAAAGAGGAGGAGCTGAAAGCCATTGTGCAGCTGGATATCTATGACTTAGTGACCATCACAGAAACGTGGTGGGATGAGTCTGATGACCAGAATGATGCCATGGATGAGAAAAGTCAGGAAGAAAAGGAAGAAATCATGTTGGGGTGTCTGTGTGTGTTAGGAAGTGTTGATTATATGGAGCTGAGTGAATGTGGTGTTAATCTCAAGTGCTTATGGGTGAGGGTGCATGACAACAAGGCAGATACCCTGTTGGTACTCTATGTAGTCAATATAGTCACCTCTTTCTGCACCTTGTTCAGATCCTCCTGCTGGTACAGGCACAAAGTTAGTACTTTAAAACAAATGAAGTCATGGACACGTTTCTAGGCCTTCACCTGGTGAATATTGTTTGACTATGTCAGGGCTTTTGTTAAATGAAAAATGGGACAACAGCTAGAAAAGGAAGTAGAGGTGTTAAATGAGGTTAGGGTACCTCCCATTATAAAAATAGTGTGGTTAGTATGGTAAAAGCTGAATTAAATTTGCTTGGACTGAAGATAAGTTGTGCAGCCTGTATTTTGTTTCCTCCTCCATTTTGTTTTCCAGGTTGCACTTATTTCTGAGAAACTTGCTGATGGTTACTTGTAGTAATCCCATGGTTAACAGTGCTTCTGGTCGAATCAAAATCTTGCAGTTTACACTTGAGTCTTTATTTAATGCCAATTGATCATTAGATCCCTGGTGTTTGTTCTTGTCTTCATTAGCTCCTGCTCCTTCCCCTTTGTGTGTCCAGGGGTTTAATTGGTGACCTCTCCTTGCCTTTGATACTAAATCGTTTCCAGCCACCTGTCCTTACAGAGGTAGAGGGGTTCAGGTTTAATTTCTGAGTTCAGGGACCTCTCAAGTTTTTCCAGGCCTGCGTGGTAACATCAGTGAGTAGAAAGGACTGTAGAATCCTGTGATTATTTGGGTTTGAAGGAACCCTAAAGATGATCTGGTCCGAATCCCCTCCCACGGGCAGGGACTGTATCCCTCTGAAATATGGAAAGAGGTTGCAGGATGTGGATGTTTGTGTGCATAAACATTGTGTACATAAACATAAACATTTGGTATTATAGAGTGACACACCTGATAGTGGGGTCAAGGAAACAGCACTAGGATGGTGTGTCGTTATCATTAGAGTGTAACATGGTGAGCTGGGGTCAGTGTTACAGTTTCCTCCCTGGCCCTTCTCTCTGAGCTCTCTGGCACCCGATGTCCCATTAAATAGCGGGGCTTCTCTGACTGACCCCACTTGTTAACTGGACTGTGCTGCTTAACGAGTGCTGAAGAGAAAGAAGATCCCAGGATGCCTCCCCTGCAACTGGCAGAACTTTCAGTGCCGACACCGCAAAAAAGGAAAACCCTGGGAAGAAATGGCTCTGTATGAACCTAGCAGAAAAAACATTTCCACGGGTCCCTTTTGGCTTCGCTTTGGGACGGAGACCACAGGTTCAAGCAGGAAAGTCCAAAGCAGAAGCACTTCCCTAACAAGGCAGAGGAACAATTCCCACTTGCGACACTGGGTGGGGGTGTTGGCCACGGAGCGGAAGGTTCCTGTCCCAGCACCGCGTTTGCTGTCACCGGGAGACAGAAGAAAAAAAAAACAAAAAGAGCTTTGTGTGGTGCTGGGGAAGGAGGCAGGGGCAGAGAAGGGGTTGGTCGGGAGGTTTGAGCCCCCCGGCCGCGGGATTGCTGAGCAAGAGCGCTGTGGGTCGGAGGCCGGTGCAGAATGGTGGGAGCCCCGCAGGAGGGTGGATGGCTTTTCTGGAGGCTGCTGGCGTGTGGGAGACGGAGCGGAGGCAGGCAGAGGCAAGTGCTCTTGTTTCTTGTGTGCGTTTGCGTGTGGCAGAGCGGGGCGGAAAGGCTGCGGTATTCTGTGGCGGAGGAAATGGAGAGGGACTCGTTTGTGGGCAACATTGCAGAGGAGCTGGGGGTGGCTCCGAGCCAGCTGTCGGCTCGCAAGGCCCGCGTTGTGTCCGAGGGGAAGGAGCAGCTTTTCCGGCTCGATCCAAGCAGCGGCGTCCTGACAGTCAAGGACTCTCTGGACCGGGAGGAGATCTGCCCGCAGAGCGCTACCTGCACGCTGTATTTTAAGATCTTCCTTGAAAATCCGCTGCAGCTGATGCGAGGGGAGGTGGAGGTTCGTGACGTGAACGACAATTCCCCCGTGTTCCCGGTGAAGGAGATGGTTTTAAAGATTCCCGAAACGACACCACCCGGGTCTCATTTTCCTCTGGAAAACGCCCGAGACAAGGACGTGGGCATTAATGGTTTGCAGAACTACAGCCTTAAGGCCAATCCGCATTTCTCCCTCTCTCTTGGGAAAGGGAAAGACGGAGTAAAATACGCCGAGCTCGTGCTGGAGCGTCATCTGGACCGGGAAGAGCAGCGGGAGCTGAATTTACTTCTGACGGCCACCGACGGGGGCTCTCCACCAGGTCGGGCACAGCTCGGATCCGCATCGTGGTGCTGGATGCCAATGACAACATTCCGAAGTTCGATCGAGAAGTCTACGAGGTGCGATTGGATGAAAACAGTCCCCCGGGACAGCCGGTGGTCAGGGTAGTGGCTGCGGATCCTGACGAAGGGTCCAACGGGAAGGTGCTCTACACCTTCAGCAAGACATCGGAAGAAACTCGGCAGCTCTTCGAGCTGAACCCCGAAACCGGGGAGATTCGTGTGGCGGGCAACCTGGACTTTGAGGAAGCGAAAAGCCATGAGATGGTGGTGACAGCCACGGACGGCGGGGGGCTGTCTGCACATTGCAAAGTGCAGGTGGAGGTGCTGGACGTGAATGACAACGCCCCGGAGATAGCGGTGACGTCCGTCAGCGCCTCCATCGCCGAGGACGCGCCGCCCCGCAGCGTGGTGGCCCTGTTGAGCGTGCGGGACCGCGACTCCGGCGAGAACGGGAGGACGGAGTGCTGGATCGACGGGGACTTGCCGTTCAGCCTGACGCCGACGTTTGAGAATTACTACGAGGTGCGAACAACGGCGGCGCTGGACAGGGAGAGGAGGGCGGAGTATAACATCAGCGTGAGGGCCCGGGACTGGGGCAGGAGGCGGCTGAGCTCGTGGGAAGTGATCTCGGTGCAGATCTCGGACGTGAACGACAACCCGCCCGAGTTCAGCCGGGAGGTTTACACGCTGTGGGTGGTGGAGAACAACAGCCCGATGGTGCGTGTCGGGAGCGTGTCGGCGAGGGACGCGGACGCGGGGAGCAACGCGCGCGTGACGTACCGGGTGTCGGGCGAGGAGGGCGAGGAGCGTCCGTGCGTGTCGGTGAACTCGGCGAGCGGGGAGGTTTACGTGGTGCGGGCGCTGGACTACGAGGAGGTGCACGCCTTGGAGGTGTCGGTGGTGGCTGCGGACGGGGGCTCTCCGTCGCTGAGCGCGCAGGCGGTGGTGCGCGTGGTGGTGCGGGACGAGAACGACAACGCGCCGGTGGTGCTGCACCCGTCGCCGGAGAGCAGGGTGTGGTGGGGCGAGGTGGTGCCGCGCGGGTCTCCGTCGGGCTACCTGGTGGGCAAGGTGGTGGCGGTGGACGCGGACGCGGGTCAGAACGCGTGGCTGTCGTACGAGGTGTGGAAGGCGACGGAGCCGGGTCTGTTCCGCGTGGGGCTGCACAGCGGCGAGGTGCGGACGGCGCGGGCCGTGTCGGAGAGGGACGCGTCCCGGCAGAGGCTGGTGGTGCTGGTGCGAGACCGCGGGCAGCCGCCGCGCTCGGCCACCGCCACGCTGGGCATCGCCCTGGTGGACGGCTTCTCGGACGCGCGATGGCGGGGCGGTGAGGACGAGGCGGCGGCGGCGGCGCCGGGGTCGGGGTCGGATTCGGAGGGGCCACTGACCCTCTACCTGATCGCCTCGCTGGCCTGCGTGTCGGCGCTGTTGGTGGCCACGGGCGTGGCGGCGGTGGTGGCGAAGGTGCGTGGGGCGCGGTCCGAGAGCTTGCCCACGTTCCCCGCGGCTGTGTCGGAGAGCACGGCGGGCTCCCTGCCCCGCAGCTACGTCTACGACATCTGCTTCGCCGGCGGCAGCGTCAACAGCGAGTTCCGCTTCCTCAGGCCGCTCTTGCCCTGCTTCCCCGCCGGGCTGCCCCCGGGCCCGGGCGAGCAGCGCAGCTCCGTGTGCTCGCAGGAGGCGACCAACCTCGGGGAAGAAGGCGACTGGGCTGCACAGGTGAGGCAACCTGTGTGTGTGACGAGGTGATGGGTTTGGGGTGGGGAAGCTTGGAATGAGCGTTGTGGTAATGGTGGTGGGGTCATCAGGGGGAAGGATCCGAGGCCTCGAGCATCTCTGGGCAGGGAGATGAAGCTGGAGCATCATGATGAGGATGGTGATGGTGAGGTATTAGTTAACGATGATCTGATACTTGGACCATGAATAGTAGGGGTTTGTTGAAGAGTTGAGAAGAAAATGCTCTAGGGAGACCTTACAGAACCTACCAATACCTGATTGTGTTCTACAAGTAACCTGGAAAGAGTCTTTTTATAAGCACTCATACCCATGGGGAAGTGTTTGCCTCCCTGATGCCTTGTTTAAAAACTCTCCTTGGAAACTCCAACTCCCTTGTCTGCTACTGGGATCTTATACCTACCCACTATTGGATATGGAGTTTGTCTGTGATGAGACTGGCTGATGCTATTGGTGGAATTTAATTTTTGTTTATTTGTTTTTTTTTTTCTTTTCTTTTAATTCTTTTTTAATAATGTATACAGTGCACCTGGTCTGCTGGGTAGAGTTCCAGCCATCTCAAAAGGGTGAAAATAGTTTTCACTCATGAGGTGGTGCAGCTCATCAAGTGGGATCTCTATAAGTTGTGATGGAGATAAAACAGGGTCAGTAGAGATGAGCCTTGGGGTGGTGTGGCAATATTGCAGGGGAAACATTTAGCCTGGACTCAAGTGCATCTGTACCAATGTATTCAGCATGTACAACAAAGAGGAGGAGCTGAAAGCCATTGTGCAGCAGGATATCTATGACTTAGTGACCATCACAGAAATGTGGTGGGATGAGTCTGATGACCAGAATGCTGCAGTGGATGGTTATAAGCTCTTGAGAAAAGTCAGTCAAGAAAACATGTTGGGGTGTCTGTGTGTGTTAGGGAGTGTTGATTCTATGGAGCTGAGTGAATGTGATGTTAATATCAAGTGCTTATGGGTGAGGATGAGGGTGAAGGCCAACGAGGCTGATATTCTCTTGGGAGTCTATATAGATCACCCCTGCCCAGGATGAAGAGACAGATGAAGCATTCTGCAAGTGTCTGGCAGGAGTCTCTCAATTGCTTCTCCTTGTTTTCATGGGGGACTTCCAGTTACTGAACTTCTGCTGGAAGTAAAAGAGTAGAGAGGAAAGAGTGTAGGATGTTCCTGGGAGGTGTGGGAGAGAATTTCCTGAGAGAGCTGATAAGTGAAGCTATGTGGAGAGGTGCCTCTCTAAACTTGGTGTTTACAAAGAGAGAAGGGCTGGTGGGAGATGTGGTGGTCAGACAGCATCTTGGGCTTAGTGACCATGAAATGATTGAGTTCTTGTTTCTGGGGGAAGAAATGAAGGGGGTCATCAAAAGCACTGCCATGGCCTTCCAGAGGGCAGACTTTGGCCCCCTCAGGACAGTGGTTGAAAGAGTCCTAAAGGTGAAAGCATTCCAGGAGGGCTGTCCCCATGTGGTGTTGGATGAAGTGGCAAGGAAGACAACTGGCATGGCTCAACAGGGAGATTGTGCTGGGACTCAGGGAAAAAAGGAGTTTTCCAGCCTGGCAGAAGGGGCAGTCAGAGTATAGAGATTGTAGGACATGGCTGTGGTGTTAATGCCTTTTTTGGCCTCAGTCAAGTTAATACTCAGACCAGTTATCCTCAGAGCTTACAGTGTGTTTCACCTTCATTGTGCTCACACAGCTTGTGCAGGGCAACCATAGGATCAGGCCCAGCCTGCATATGGGTTCATGAAAGCCAGGTGCTGCTTGGCCAACTTCTTCTATGACCTGGTGAGTCCCCTCCAGTGGATGACAGAATGGCTCTGGCTGCTGTGTCCCTGACTTTACTGATGTTTTTGACACTGTAATCAGAGCATTCTTCTAGAGAACCTGGCAGCTGATGGCATAGCCAGGTGTGCTGCTTGCTGGATAAATTTGGCTGGAGAGCTGATGCCAGAGAGCTGTGGTGATTGGAGTTAAATCCAGTTGGCATCCAGTCAGAAGCAGTGTCCCCAGGGCTCAGTGTTGGGGCCAGGCTTGTTTAACATCTTGATCAATGATCTGGATGAGGGGATTGGGTGCACTCTCAGGAAGCTGGCAGATGATCCTGAGTTTGGAGGGGGTTTGGATTTGCTCAGAGGTAGGAGGGCTCTGCAGAGGGGTGTGGACTTGGTGGGTCCATGGGCCGAGGTCAGTTGTATGAGGTTTCAGAAGGCCAAGTGTCAGGTCCTGCACTTCAGTCCCAGCAACCCCAAGTCAGTCTGGAGGCCTGGGGAGGAGTGGCTGGAAAGATGCCCAGCAGAAAAGGACCTGGGGGTGTTGGGTGACAACAGACAGGATGTACCCAGGTGTCCGAAAAGGCCAAGAGACTGCTGGTTTCTATCAGAAATACTTAGGCCTGCAGGAGAAGGGAAAGGATCATGCCCCTGTACTTGGCTCTGGTGAGGTCTCTCTTCAAATCCTGTGTTATTTAGGCCTCTCACTCCAAGAAGAACATTGAGGCTTTGGGTTGTGTCCAGAGAAGGGCAAGGCAGATGGGAAGGGTCTGGTGCACATGGTTTGTGAGTGGTGAGGGAATTGGGACTGTTTAGTGTGGAGTGGACTGAGGGAAGACCTCACTCCCTGCAGCTCTCTACAAGGAGGTGTTGTTCTCTTTTCCCATGTTAGAAGTAATAGGATGGCTTCAAGTTGCTCCAGAGGATGGATGCTTAGATTGGAAAGTAGGAAAAAATATCTCTACTAAAGGAGTGTTCAATCATAGGAACAGGCTGTCCATGTGGTGGTAGAGTCACCATGCCCAGAGGTGTTCACAAAAGGTGTAGAAGTTGCACTTCAGGACATGGTTTAGAGGGCATGGTGGTGTTGTGGTGACAGTTGGACCTGATGATCTTAGAGCTCTGTTTGACCTGAATGATTCTGGGATTCTCTCATCCTTAAGGTCCCTTCTAACCCAAACCATGATGTGATTCTATGACCTTCCAGCCATTTCATGAACCTGAGGGGTGCTACTGGAAACAAGCAGCACCTCTCTTCTCACTGCTGCTCTGAACTTCAAGTGAGTCATGTCTAAGGTGCTCCTGAACCTCCAGCTGTCCCAGGAGTGTGGAGGAGACAAGAGGTGATGACTGAATCAGCTCCTTCTCTCCTACCTCCCCACACAATTATTCTCAGTCTCCCCTCTAAACGTGAGAAGTTTCTAGGGATCCTTCTGGCACTTCAGACCATCTTGGAGAGCCCTAAACAGATTTCTGTTTCATAACCACCAATGACTTGGACTTACTTGACTGCAGATTCTCAGAGCCCCAGTAGCCTCAGGGAGACAAGGACCAACCTCAATACCTGACCATTAATTAAACTAGGTAAAGGTTTTTGCACAGACAAGATTTTGTGTCATAAGTCCTTTGGTGTGATTACACAATGTCACACACACATCAGGAGGATTCTGTGTCCTTAACATTCTGGAGTTATGGTAGGGAAGGGTATGTGTGATTTTTTTAATTTTTCTTTTGGAGCTTTTACATTGCACTCGCTGGCACCAGCTCTCATATTCAAAAGCTTCTCTGCCCCTGGGCACATCTTAACTCTCCTGTGCTGATTGACAAGTTACCAAGGTAAAAACATCTTGTGATGCATCCTGTGGAAGTTACAGAACCGACACCAGGCAGGGGAAAACCAAGAGGTGTGCATGAAGAGTTGCGAGCTGGCAAGTGATGCCAAGAGAGCCCTTTGTCTGAGGAGATGATAGAGGAAATTCCCACGGCCCTTTTTGCCTTGTTTTTTGCACGGAGACTGTAAATTGAAGCAGGAAATTGCAAAAAAGCAGCGCTGTGAAGAGTAAGGCAGAGGAGCAATTCCCAGTTGCGACACTGGGTGGGGGTGTTGGCCACGGAGCGGAAGGTTCCTCTCCCAGCACCGCGTTTGCAGTCACCGGGAGACAGAAGAAAAAAAAAAACAAAAAGAGCTTTGTGAGGTGCTGGGGAAGGAGGCAGGGGCAGAGAAGGGGTTGGTCGGGAGGTTTGAGCCCCCCGGCCGCGGGATTGCTGAGCAAGAGCGCTGTGGGTCGGAGGCCGGTGCAGAATGGTGGGAGCCCCGCAGGAGGGTGGATGGCTTTTCTGGAGGCTGCTGGCGTGTGGGAGACGGAGCGGAGGCAGGCAGAGGCAAGTGCTCTTGTTTCTTGTGTGCGTTTGCGTGTGGCAGAGCGGGGCGGAAAGGCTGCGGTATTCTGTGGCGGAGGAAATGGAGAGGGACTCGTTTGTGGGCAACATTGCAGAGGAGCTGGGGGTGGCTCCGAGCCAGCTGTCGGCTCGCAAGGCCCGCGTTGTGTCCGAGGGGAAGGAGCAGCTTTTCCGGCTCGATCCAAGCAGCGGCGTCCTGACAGTCAAGGAGTCTCTGGACCGGGAGGAGATCTGCCCGCAGAGCGCTACCTGCACGCTGTATTTTAAGATCTTCCTTGAAAATCCGCTGCAGCTGATGCGAGGGGAGGTGGAGGTTCGTGACGTGAACGACAATTCCCCCGTGTTCCCGGCGAAAGAGATGGTTTTAGAGATTCCCGAAACGGAATCTCTGGGATCCCGTTTCCTTCTCGAGAGCGCCCATGACCGTGACGTGGGCAATAATGGTTTACAGAACTACACCCTGGAGGCCAATCCGCATTTCTCCGCCGCGTTCGGAACAAAGAAAGATGGAAAAAAATACGCAGAGCTGGTTCTGGAGCGTCATCTGGACCGGGAAGAGCAGCGGGAGCTAAATTTACTGCTGACGGCCACCGACGGGGGCTCTCCACCCAGGTCGGGAACGGCTCGGGTCCGCATCATTGTGGTAGATGCCAATGACAATAAACCGGTCTTCGGTCGGGACGTGTACGAGGTTCGAGTGGCTGAGAACAGTCCTCCAGGACAGCTGGTGGTCAGAGTGGTTGCCACGGATCCGGACGAAGGGTCCTACGGGAAGGTGCGTTATGCCTTCACTGAGACACCGGAAGAAACTCGGCAGCTCTTCGAGCTGAACCCCGAAACCGGGGAGATTCGGATCTCAGGCAACCTGGACTTCGAGGAGGTGAAAAGCCACGAGATGATGGTAAAAGCCACCGACGGCGGGAGTCTGTCTGCGCACTGCAAAGTGGAGGTGGAGGTGCTGGACGTGAATGACAACGCCCCGGAGATAACGCTGACGTCCGTCAGCGCCTCCATCGCCGAGGACGCGCCGCCCCGCAGCGTGGTGGCCCTGTTGAGCGTGCGGGACCGCGACTCCGGCGAGAACGGGAGGACGGAGTGCTGGATCGACGGGGACTTGCCGTTCAGCCTGACGCCGACGTTTGAGAATTACTACGAGGTGCGAACAACGGCGGCGCTGGACAGGGAGAGGAGGGCGGAGTATAACATCAGCGTGAGGGCCCGGGACTGGGGCAGGAGGCGGCTGAGCTCGCGGGAAGTGATCTCGGTGCAGATCTCGGACGTGAACGACAACCCGCCCGAGTTCAGCCGGGAGGTTTACACGCTGTGGGTGGTGGAGAACAACAGCCCGATGGTGCGTGTCGGGAGCGTGTCGGCGAGGGACGCGGACGCGGGGAGCAACGCGCGCGTGACGTACCGGGTGTCGGGCGAGGAGGGCGAGGAGCGTCCGTGCGTGTCGGTGAACTCGGCGAGCGGCGAGGTTTACGTGGTGCGGGCGCTGGACTATGAGGAGGTGCGCGCCTTGGAGGTGTCGGTGGTGGCTGCGGACGGGGGCTCTCCGTCGCTGAGCGCGCAGGCGGTGGTGCGCGTGGTGGTGCGGGACGAGAACGACAACGCGCCGGTGGTGCTGCACCCGTCGCCGGAGAGCAGGGTGTGGTGGGGCGAGGTGGTGCCGCGCGGGTCTCCGTCGGGCTACCTGGTGGGCAAGGTGGTGGCGGTGGACGCGGACGCGGGTCAGAACGCGTGGTTGTCGTACGAGGTGTGGAAGGCGACGGAGCCGGGTCTGTTCCGCGTGGGGCTGCACAGCGGCGAGGTGCGGACGGCGCGGGCCGTGTCGGAGAGGGACGCGTCCCGGCAGAGGCTGGTGGTGCTGGTGCGAGACCGCGGGCAGCCGCCGCGCTCGGCCACCGCCACGCTGGGCATCGCCCTGGTGGACGGCTTCTCGGACGCGCGTTGGCGGGGCGGCGAGGACGAGGCGGCGGAGGCGGCAGCGGCGGGGTCGGAGTCGGAGTCGGATTCGGAGGGGCCACTGACCCTCTACCTGATCGCCTCGCTGGCCTGCGTGTCGGCGCTGTTGGTGGCCACGGGCGTGGCGGCGGTGGTGGCGAAGGTGCGTGGGGCGCGGGCCGAGAGCTTGCCCACGTTCCCCGCGGCTGTGTCGGAGAGCACGGCGGGCTCCCTGCCCCGCAGCTACGTCTACGACATCTGCTTCGCCGGCGGCAGCGTCAACAGCGAGTTCCGCTTCCTCAGGCCGCTCTTGCCCTGCTTCCCCGCCGGGCTGCCCCCGGGCCCGGGCGAGCAGCGCAGCTCCGTGTGCTCGCAGGAGGCGACCAACCTCGGGGAAGAAGGCGACTGGGCTGCACAGGTGAGGCAACGTGTGTGTGACGAGGTGATGGCTCTGGGGTGGGGAAGCTTGGAATGAGCGTTGTGGTAATGGTGGTGGGGTCATCAGGGGGAATGATCCAAGGCCTCGAGCATCTCTGGGCAGGGAAACAGAGCGAACTCCTGAGGAGAAAGGTGATGGTGAGGTATTCATTAACGATGATCTGATGCTTGGATTATGAGTAGTAGGGGTTTGTTGAAGTGTTGAGAAGAAACTGCTCTAGGGAGACCTTATAGAACCTCCCAGTACCTGATTGTGTCCTACAATAACCTAGAGAGAGTCTTTTTATAAGCACTCATGCCCATGGGGAAGTGTTTGCCTCCCTTGATGCCTGGTGTAAAAACTCTACTTGGAAATTCCATCTCCCTTGTCTGCTATGGGAATCTTATATGTACCTGCTATTGAAAATGGAGATTGGTAGTGCTGAGTCTAGCTGGTACTATTGGTGGGATTTAATTTTTGTTTATTTGTGTTGTTTTGTATTTTATTTTTTTTTTAATAATGTATACAGTGCACCTGGTCTGCTGGGTAGAGTTCCAGCCATCTGAGAAGGGTGAAAATAGTTTTCACTCATGAAGTTGTGCAGCTTATCAAGTGGGATTTCTGTAAGTTGTGGTGGAGATAAAACAGGGTCAGTAGAGATGAGCCTTGGGGTGGTGTAGCAATATTGCAGATGAAACATTTAGCCTGGACTCAAGTGCATCTGTACCAATGTAGTCAGCATGGAGAAAAAAAAGAGGAGGAGCTGAAAGCCATTGTGCAGCAGGATATCTATGACTTAGTGACCATCACAGAAATGTGGTGGGATGAGTCTGATGACCAGAATGCTGCAGTGGATGGTTATAAGCTCTTGAGAAAAGTCAGTCAAGAAAACATGTTGGGGTGTCTGTGTGTGTTAGGGGGTGTTGATTATATGGAGCTGAGTGAATGTGGTGTTAATCTCAAGTGCTTATGGGTGAGGATGAGGGTGAAGGCCAACGATGCTGATATCCTCTTGGGAGTCTATATAGATCACCCCTGCCCAGGATGAAGAGGCAGATGAAGCATTCTGCAGGTGTCTGGCAGGAGTCTCTCAATTGCTTCTCCTTGTTTTCATGGGGGACTTCCAGTTACTGAACTTCTTCTGGAAGTAAAAGAGTAGAGAGGAAAGAGTGTAGGATGTTCCTGGGAGGTGTGGGAGAGAATTTCCTGAGAGAGCTGATAAGTGAAGCTATGTGGAGAGGTGCCTCTCTAAACTTGGTGTTTACAAAGAGAGAAGGGCTGGTGGGAGATGTGGTGGTCAGACAGCATCTTGGGCTTAGTGACCATGAAATGATTGAGTTCTTGTTTCTGGGGGAAGAAAGGTAGGGGGTCATCAAAAGCACTGCCATGGCCTTCCAGAGGGCAGACTTTGGCCCCCTCAGGACAGTGGTTGAAAGAGTCCTAAAGGTGAAAGCATTCCAGGAGGGCTGTCCCCATGTGGTGTTGGATGAAGTGGCAAGGAAGACAACTGGCATGGCTCAACAGGGAGATTGTGCTGGGACTCAGGGAAAAAAGGAGTTTTCCAGCCTGGGCAGAAGGGGCAGGCAAGTCAGTCAGAGTACAGAGATTGTAGGACATGGCTGTGGTGTTAATGCCTGTTTTGGCCTCAGTCAAGTTAATACTCAGACCAGTTATCCTCAGGGCTTACAGTGTGTTTCACCTTCATTGTGCTCACACAGCTTGTGCAGGGCAACCATAGGATCAGGCCCAGCCTGCATATGGGTTCATGAAAGCCAGGTGCTGCTTGGCCAACTTCTTCTATGACCTGGTGAGTCCCCTCCAGTGGATGACAGAATGGCTCTGGCTGCTGTGTCCCTGACTTTACTGATGTTTTTGACACTGTAATCAGAGCATTCTTCTAGAGAACCTGGCAGCTGATGGCATAGCCAGGTGTGCTCTATGCTGTGTAAAAAGCTATCTGGAGAGCTGATGCCAGAGAGCTGTGGTGATTGGAGTTAAATCCAGTTGGCATCCAGTCAGAAGCAGTGTCCCCAGGGCTCAGTGTTGGGGCCAGGCTTGTTTAACATCTTGATCAATGATCTGGATGAGGGGATTGGGTGCACTCTCAGGAAGCTGGCAGATGATCCTGAGTTTGGAGGGGGTTTGGATTTGCTCAGAGGTAGGAGGGCTCTGCAGAGGGGTGTGGACTTGGTGGGTCCATGGGCCGAGGTCAGTTGTATGAGGTTTCAGAAGGCCAAGTGTCAGGTCCTGCACTTCAGTCCCAGCAACCCCAAGTCAGTCTGGAGGCCTGGGGAGGAGTGGCTGGAAAGATGCCTAGCCGAAAAGGACCTGGGGGTGTTGGGTGACAACAGACAGGATGTACCCAGGTGTCCAAAAAGGCCAAGAGACTGCTGGTTTCTATCAGAAATACTTAGGCCTTTAATAGTGTCTATAATAATGTTCTGGATGAGGGGATGGAGTGCTCCCTCAGGAGTTTTTTCAGATGATCCTAACTTGGGATGGAGTTTTGATTTGCTTGGAAGTAGGAAGGCTCTTCAGAAGGATCTGGACAAGATAGGTTGTTGGGTAAGGTAAATTGTATGATGTTTAATGTAGCCAAGAGACAGGTCTTAGGGTTTTGTCTAGTCAACCCCTAATAAAGCTGCAGGCCTGGGGAGGAGTGGCTGCCTTGTGAGAAAGGTCAGCAAGAGTGGGGAAGTGATCGTGGCCTTGTACACAATGCAGGGGACGTTTCACCTTGAATACTGGGTTCAGTTTTGGTTCTTCTGCTAGAAAAAATACATGGAGTTGCTGGATTGTGTCCAGAGAAGGGAAAGAGAGTGTATGAGGGTTCTGGAGAACAAGTGTCATCCTGAGTGGCTGAGGGAAGTGGATGTGTTCAGTGTGGAGAAGATGATGCTTCAGGTAATCTTTGTCTCTCTCTACAAACACTTGAAAAGCAGTGTTGGCCCCTTCTGCCAAATAACTAAGTATAGAACAAGAGAAAAGTAGCTCAAGTGCACCAGGGGATGTTTATATTGGATATTAGGAAAAATGTCTTTACTGAAAGAGTGGTCAAGCTATTGAACAGGTTGTCCCAACACAACCTGTATTGGTGGAGTCACCATCCATGGAGATCTGTTTCAAAAATGTGTAGATGTGGCACTTTGGTACTTTTTTGGGGGGGCATGGTGGTGCTGTGTTGATGGAAGTTTAGATATCTTTTCCACTGATAATGATTCTGTGAATCTGTGACTTTACAATGCACCCTCCCAGTCCTTTCATGAACCTGTTATCTAACCCCAGGCAGTACCAGCTCCTCTCTCCTCAGTGCTGCTGTAAACGTCAAAGGAGTTGTGTCTGAGGTGCCCATGAACCTCCCTCAGCTCAAAGAGCAAGGGGGAACTGAGATGATAATTGAAAGAGCTCCTTCTCTCTTCACTCTCACTGAGCCCAAGCTGCTCTCAGGTTTCCCCAGATCCGTCCATTACTTCACAGGAGTTTGGACAATGAGCAAACATGAGGGTGAAGAACCACAGACTGTATCTCATAGTCATTCCTTAACCTCTGAATTTCATGACCACTGGTGACATGGGCTCACTTGACAACGGGTGCTCAGAGCTCCAGTAGCCTCAGGGGAGACAAGAATGCAACCTGAAACATCATTATACTCCATTTACTGTTTGTGAGAAAGTACTTTTATTTTGGGCTCTTACCATCTGAAATGAATGCCTCAGAGTCATGAAAGGTTTCTAGTAGTGCTGTTGTGATGTTCACAGTGAAGGAGATTTTCCAGCTGTAGATTTTCCCCATCAAGGTCAGGCACACACCACCTGGTGCAATCTTCTCTTGGGCTCTGGGTGGAGAAGAGCATTGTCACACAGCCAGTGGTGTAAGACATGTCCTCTGCAGTTCTCTCTGGTGCCTGCTTACCTCCTAATGACAGCCTCCACTCTCTGTTCTTTGGAGGCCAGAGCTCCCCTCCCTGAAGACCCAGGGCCCAGAGCTGCAGGAGCAGCTTGTGCAGAAAACCAGGGGCTGGAGCTAAGTGTCAGTTCTGATCAGAACACTTGGCTGACCCCTCAGTAAGTGAGGAGAAACACAAGTGTGTCTGTCCTCCCTGGTGATGTCCTCATGGGGAAAAGAGAACAAAAGAGCAAACACTCACCTAAAAAGTAGGGACCTCTCAAGATTTTCTAAGCCTGTTGTGGTAACATCAGTGAGTAGAAAGTACTGTAGAATGATGGAATGATTTGGGTTTGAAGGAACCTTAAAGATCATCTGGTCCCAGTCCCCTGCCACGGGCAGGGACTGTACCCCTCTGAAATATGAGAACAGGTTGCAGGATGTCGATGTTTGTGTGCATAAACATTTTGGTCAATGTATTATAGAGTGACACACTCCATAATGTGGGGTCAAGGTTAAGCATCCCTAAGGGCAGCATCCTATAGTCAATTAAAGGAGATAAAGGCTTATCCTACAGAAAAGCTTAAGAGTCCTGTGCCCTTTGGGAGAGATGTGATTCACAAGGTGAGGGAAACAGCATCAGGATGATGTGTCCTTATCATTATAGTGTAACATGGTGAGCTGGGGTCCTCAATGTTGTAGTATCCTCCGTGGCCCTTCTCTCTGAGCTCTCTGGCACCCGATGTCCCATTAAATAGCGGGGCTTCTCTGACTGACCCCACTTGTTAACTGGACTGTGCTGCTTAACGAGTGCTGAAGAGAAAGAAAATCCCAGGATGCCTCCCCTGCAACTAGCAGAACTTTCAATGCCGACACCACAGAAAAGGAGAAGAAATGGCTCTGTATGTTCCTTGGAGGAAAAACATTTCCACGGGACCTTTCTGGCTTCGCTGTGGGACGGAGACCACAGGTTCAAGCAGGAAAGTCCAAAGCAGAAGCATTTCCCTGAACTAGGCAGAGGAACAATTCCCACTTGCGACACTGGGTGGGGGTGTTGGCCACGGAGCGGAAGGTTCCTCTCCCAGCACCGCGTTTGCAGTCACCGGGAGACAAGAAAAAAAAAACAAAAGGCTTTGTGAGGTGCTGGGGAAGGAGGCAGGGGCAGAGAAGGGGTTGGTCGGGAGGTTTGAGCCCCCCGGCCGCGGGATTGCTGAGCAAGAGCGCTGTGGGTCGGAGGCCGGTGCAGAATGGTGGGAGCCCCGCAGGAGGGTGGATGGCTTTTCTGGAGGCTGCTGGCGTGTGGGAGACGGAGCGGAGGCAGGCAGAGGCAAGTGCTCTTGTTTCTTGTGTGCGTTTGCGTGTGGCAGAGCGGGGCGGAAAGGCTGCGGTATTCTGTGGCGGAGGAAATGGAGAGGGACTCGTTTGTGGGCAACATTGCAGAGGAGCTGGGGGTGGCTCCGAGCCAGCTGTCGGCTCGCAAGGCCCGCGTTGTGTCCGAGGGGAAGGAGCAGCTTTTCCGGCTCGATCCAAGCAGCGGCGTCCTGACAGTCAAGGAGTCTCTGGACCGGGAGGAGATCTGCCCGCAGAGCGCTACCTGCACGCTGTATTTTAAGATCTTCCTTGAAAACCCGTTGCAGCTGATGCGAGGGGAGGTGGAGGTTCGTGACGTGAACGACAATTCCCCCGTGTTCCCAGTAAAGGAGATGGTTTTAGAGGTTCCGGAAGCGACACCACCCGGGTCTCGTTTCCGTCTGCAGAGCGCCCATGACCGTGACGTGGGCATTAATGGTTTGCAGAACTACAGCCTTGAGGCCAATTCACATTTCGCTCTCTCTCTCGAGACAAAGAAAGATGGAAAAAAATACGCGGAGCTCGTTCTCGAGCGTCATCTGGACCGGGAAGTGCAGCGAGAGCTGAATTTACTGCTGACGGCCACCGACGGGGGCTCTCCACCCAGGTCGAGCACATCTCGGGTCCGCATCGTGGTGCTGGATGCCAATGACAACACGCCGGTCTTCGATCGGGAGGTCTACGAGGTGCGGGTGCCGGAGGACAGTCCAGAAGGACACCTGGTGGTGAAAGTGGTTGCTACGGATCCTGACGAAGGCTCCTACGGGAAGGTGCGTTATGCCTTCACCGAGACATCCGAGAAAACTCGGCAGCTCTTCGAGCTGAATCCCGAAACCGGGGAGATTCGGATCTCAGGCAACCTGGACTTCGAGGAGGCGAAAAGCCACGAGATGGACGTAAAAGCCACAGACGGCGGGGGTCTGTCTGCACATTGTAATGTGCAGGTGGAGGTGCTGGACGTGAATGACAACGCCCCGGAGATAACGCTGACGTCCGTCAGCGCCTCCATCGCCGAGGACGCGCCGCCGCGCAGCGTGGTGGCCCTGTTGAGCGTGCGGGACCGCGACTCCGGCGAGAACGGGAGGACGGAGTGCTGGATCGACGGGGACTTGCCGTTCAGCCTGACGCCGACGTTTGAGAATTACTACGAGGTGCGAACAACGGCGGCGCTGGACAGGGAGAGGAGGGCGGAGTATAACATCAGCGTGAGGGCCCGGGACTGGGGCAGGAGGCGGCTGAGCTCGCGGGAAGTGATCTCGGTGCAGATCTCGGACGTGAACGACAACCCGCCCGAGTTCAGCCGGGAGGTTTACACGCTGTGGGTGGTGGAGAACAACAGCCCGATGGTGCGTGTCGGGAGCGTGTCGGCGAGGGACGCGGACGCGGGGAGCAACGCGCGCGTGACGTACCGGGTGTCGGCGAGGAGGGCGAGGAGCGTCCGTGCGTGTCGGTGAACTCGGCGAGCGGGGAGGTTTACGTGGTGCGGGCGCTGGACTACGAGGAGGTGCGCGCCCTGGAGGTGTCGGTGGTGGCTGCGGACGGGGGCTCTCCGTCGCTGAGCGCGCAGGCGGTGGTGCGCGTGGTGGTGCGGGACAAGAACGACAACGCGCCGGTGGTGCTGCACCCGTCGCCGGAGAGCAGGGTGTGGTGGGGCGAGGTGGTGCCGCGCGGGTCTCCGTCGGGCTACCTGGTGGGCAAGGTGGTGGCGGTGGACGCGGACACGGGTCAGAACGCGTGGCTGTCGTACGAGGTGTGGAAGGCGACGGAGCCGGGTCTGTTCCGCGTGGGGCTGCACAGCGGCGAGGTGCGGACGGCGCGGGCCGTGTCGGAGAGGGACGCGTCCCGGCAGAGGCTGGTGGTGCTGGTGCGAGACCGCGGGCAGCCGCCGCGCTCGGCCACCGCCACGCTGGGCATCGCCCTGGTGGACGGCTTCTCGGACGCGCGAGGACGAGGCGGCGGAGGCGGCGGCGGCGGGGTCGGAGTCGGATTCGGAGGGGCCACTGACCCTCTACCTGATCGCCTCGCTGGCCTGCGTGTCGGCGCTGTTGGTGGCCACGGGCGTGGCGGCGGTGGTGGCGAAGGTGCGTGGGGCGCGGTCCGAGAGCTTGCCCACGTTCCCCGCGGCTGTGTCGGAGAGCACGGCGGGCTCCCTGCCCCGCAGCTACGTCTACGACATCTGCTTCGCCGGCGGCAGCGTCAACAGCGAGTTCCGCTTCCTCAGGCCGCTCTTGCCCTGCTTCCCCGCCGGGCTGCCCCCGGGCCCGGGCGAGCAGCGCAGCTCCGTGTGCTCGCAGGAGGCGACCAACCTCGGGGAAGAAGGCGACTGGGCTGCACAGGTGAGGGGGATGGTGCGGGGCGGTGGTGCGGGGAGGAGGAGTATCGTGGCGAGGGTGGTGGTGTTGGGGTAGTCCTGGAGAATCTGTGCTAGGAATATAGGCTGAGATTGTTGTTGTTGTTGTATGTGGAAACGGGAAGGCTCCCTCACTTCTCCACTTGCTCTCACATAAGATATACAGAGGTGTGGAATTTGAGGACCAGGATGTACATGAAGGCACATCCAGAGGGCTGCAAAGGGTTGATCAGTCAGCCCTGTGCATTGTGACTGCTGCTGGTAAGAGGAAAAGGAGGGGAACTTTATTAGGCAATTGCCTTCTGAGGTACCAACCAGACCCATTCACGAGGAATTCTTCTTCCTCCCTGGTTAGGAGGACGTTAGAGACTTTACTTGGATGCTACTGCTCTAGTGCAGCTCTCTGGTTATGGAGAGGAGCATCTTGAGTGCATCCACAAGTGCAGGACAGCCAGGGAATCAGGCCAAGCCAGCAAATGAATTCATTCAAGTCAGATCCTGCTTGGCTCTCCTGATGTCCTTTTTGTCCTGATCATTCACAAAGTGAAAGATGATTTAGGCTGTACAGGTGAGGGATCTCAGCACTGTGAGGTGATTGGGGTGGGGTAGCATGGAGGGACCAGCGTGTGAAGAGTGGTGATGGTGAGGTCATAACTGCAGATCATCCAAGGGCTGGAGGACCTTTGCTATGAATACATATCAAAGTTGGGGTTGTTCTGTTGTTCATTGTGGAGAAGCCTCTTTTCGTATCTTATAGCACTTGCCAGTAGTTTTAGGGGTACAAGAATGCTGGGGAGGATCTGTTTATAGGGACTCGTATCCCACAGGGATGTCTGCTGCCTCCCTGGTGCCTAGGTTAGCAACATTACTAGGAAACTCCCTGGTCTGGTATGGCAGTCTGATAAATATCCTCTGCTGGATATGGAGTGTGGCAGTGATGAGAATCATGGTGCCATAGGTGGAATTGTGGTTGTTTTGGTCATGGTGAGGTTTGTATGGCACTGGGCCTGCTGGTGACAGATGGAGTTCAGCTGTCTCAAAGAGGGAAAAGGAGTGTTGCTCATGAGGTGGTGGGGCTCATCAAGGGGGCTTAAATCAGGGGAGGGGGAGGGAGATAAAACCAGGCTCATTATAGATGAACCCATGGGTAGCATGCCAATGTTGGGGTTAAATGGATAGCCCAGCTAAAGTGCATCTACACCAGTGCTCACAACGTGGGCAGCCATCAGGAGGAGCTGGAATTCCCTGTTCAGCAGGGTACCTGTGACTAAATCTTCCTCACAGAAACGTGGTGGGGTGACTCTGGTGACTGGAATGCTGCAAGAGATGTCTATAAGCTCTTAAAAAAGGACAGGAGAGGAGGAGCAGTGGGGTGGCTCTCTGTGTTTTGGTTGTATGGAGCTCAATGATTGAAAAAGTCAAGTTCTTATGGGTGGGGGGAAGGCCTACAAGGCAGAGGTTCTCTTGGGAGCCTATTTAGACCACACTCCAGGATGAAGAAGCAGATCAAACATTCCACAAGTGGCTGGCAGAAGTCATATAATCCTAGCCATTGTTTTCATGGGGGACTTCAAGTTACTGAACTCCTGCTGGAAATAAAACAGAGCAGAGAGATGTTTAGCCTGGACTCAGGTGCATGTTAACCAGTGTATTCGGCATGGATAACAAAGAGGAGGAGCTGAAAGCCATTGTGCAGCAGGATATCTATGACTTAGTGACCATCACAGAAATGTGGTGGGATGAGTCTGATGACCAGAACGATGCCATGGATGGTTATAAGCTCTTGAGAAAAGTCAGGAAGAAAAGGAAGAAATCATGTTGGGGTGTCTGTGTGTGTTAGGGGGTGTTGATTATATGGAGCTGAGTGAATGTGGTGTTAATCTCAAGTGCTTATGGGTGAGGGGGAATGACAACAAGGCAGATACCCTGTTGGTACTCTATGTAGTCAATATAGTCACCTCTTTCTGCACCTTGTTCAGATCCTCCTGCTGGTACAGGCACAAAGTTAGTACTTTAAAACAAATGAAGTCATGGACACGTTTCTAGGCCTTCACCTGGTGGATATTGTGTGACTATGTCAGTGCTTTTGTTAAATTAAAAAGTGGGACAACAGCTAGAAAAGGAAGTAGAGGTGTTAAATGAGGTTAGGGTACCTCCCATTATAAAAATAGTGTGGTTAGTATGGTAAAAGTTGAATTAAATTTGCTTGGACTGAAGATAAGTTGTGCAGCCTGTATTGTGTTTCCTCCTCCATTTTGTTTTCCAGGTTGCACTTATTTCTGAGAAACTTGCTGATGGTTACTTGTAGTAATCCCATGGTTAACAGTGCTTCTGGTGGAATCAAAATCTTGCAGTTCACACTTGAGTCTTCATTTAATGCCAATTGATTAGTATCGTTAGATCCCTGGAGTTTGTTATTGTCTTCATTAGCTCCTGCTCCTTCCCGCCTGTGTGTCCAGGGGTTTAATTGGTGACCTCTCCTTGCCTTTGATACTAAATCGTTTCCAGCCACCTGTCCTTACAGAGTAAGAGGGGTTCAGGTTTAATTTCTGAGTGCACGGAGCTCTCAAGTTTTTCCAGGCCTGCGTGGTAACATCAGTGAGTAGAAAGGACTGTAGAATCCTGTGATGATTTGGGTTTGAAGGAACCCTAAAGATGATCTGGTCCGAATCCCCTGCCACGGGCACGGACTGTAGCCCTCTGAAATATGGAAAGAGGTTGCAGGATGGGAATGTTTGTGTACATAAACATTTTGGTGAATGTATTATAGAGTGACACACCTGATGGTGGGGTCAAGGAAACAGCACTAGGATGGTGTGTCCTTATTAGAGTGTAACATGGTGAGCTGGGGTCAGTGTTGTAGTTTCCTCCCTGGCCCTTCTCTCTGAGCTCTCGGGCACCAGATGTCCCATTAAATAGCGGGGCTTCTCTGACTGACCCCACTTGTTAACTGGACTGTGCTGCTTAACGAGTGCTGAAGAGAAAGAAAATCCCAGGATGCCTCCCCTGCAACTGGCAGAACTTTCAGTGCCGACACCGCAAAAAAGGAAAACCCTGGGAAGAAATGGCTCTGTATGAACCGCGGAGAAAAAACATTTCCACGAGTCCCTTCTGGCTTCGCTTTGGGACGGAGACCACAGGTTCAGGCAGGAAAGTCCAAAGCAGAAGCATTTCCCTGAACAAGGCAGAGGAACAATTCCCACTTGCGACACTGGGTGGGGGTGTTGGCCACGGAGCGGAAGGTTCCTCTCCCAGCACCGCGTTTGCAGTCACCGGGAGACAGAAGAAAAAAAAAAAAAAAGGCTTTGTGAGGTGCTGGGGAAGGAGGCAGGGGCAGAGAAGGGGTTGGTCGGGAGGTTTGAGCCCCCCGGCCGCGGGATTGCTGAGCAAGAGCGCTGTGGGTCGGAGGCCGGTGCAGAATGGTGGGAGCCCCGCAGGAGGGTGGATGGCTTTTCTGGAGGCTGCTGGCGTGTGGGAGACGGAGCGGAGGCAGGCAGAGGCAAGTGCTCTTGTTTCTTGTGTGCGTTTGCGTGTGGCAGAGCGGGGCGGAAAGGCTGCGGTATTCTGTGGCGGAGGAAATGGAGAGGGACTCGTTTGTGGGCAACATTGCAGAGGAGCTGGGGGTGGCTCCGAGCCAGCTGTCGGCTCGCAAGGCCCGCATTGTGTCCGAGGGGAAGGAGCAGCTTTTCCGGCTCGATCCAAGCAGCGGCGTCCTGACAGTCAAGGAGTCTCTGGACCGGGAGGAGATCTGCCCGCAGAGCGCTACCTGCACGCTGTATTTTAAGATCTTCCTTGAAAATCCGCTGCAGCTGATGCGAGGGGAGGTGGAGGTTCGTGACGTGAACGACAATTCCCCCGTGTTCCCGGTAAAGGAGATGCTTTTAAAGATTCCCGAAACGACACCACCCGGGTCTCGTTTCCCTCTGAAAAGCGCCCAAGACCGTGACGTAGGCACTAATGGTTTGCAGAACTACAGCCTTGAGGCCAATTCCCATTTCTCAATCGCTCTCGAGGCAAAGAAAGATGGAAAAAAATACGCGGAGCTGGTGCTGGAGCGTCATCTGGACCGGGAGGAGCAGCGAGAGCTGAATTTACTGCTGACGGCCACCGACGGGGGCTCTCCACCCAGGTCGGGCACAGCTCGGGTCCGTATCGTGGTTCTGGATGCCAATGACAACATTCCGAAATTCGATCGGGAGGTCTACGAGGTGCGGGTGATGGAGAATAGTCCCGAGGGACAGCTGGTCGTAAGAGTAGTGGCCACGGATCCCGACGATGGGTCCAATGGGAAGGTGAGTTATGCCTTCACTGAAACACAAGATGAAACGCTCCAGATGTTCGAGCTGGACCCCGAAACTGGGGAGATTCGTGTGGCGGGCAACCTGGACTTTGAAGAGGTGAAAAGCCACGAGATGGTGGTGACAGCCACCGACGGCGGGAGTCTGTCTGCACATTGCAAAGTGCAGGTGGAGGTGCTGGACGTGAATGACAACGCCCCGGAGATAACGCTGACGTCCGTCAGCGCCTCCATCGCCGAGGACGCGCCGCCCCGCAGCGTGGTGGCCCTGTTGAGCGTGCGGGACCGCGACTCCGGCGAGAACGGGAGGACGGAGTGCTGGATCGACGGGGACTTGCCGTTCAGCCTGACGCCGACGTTTGAGAATTACTACGAGGTGCGAACAACGGCGGCGCTGGACAGGGAGAGGAGGGCGGAGTATAACATCAGCGTGAGGGCCCGGGACTGGGGCAGGAGGCGGCTGAGCTCGCGGGAAGTGATCTCGGTGCAGATCTCGGACGTGAACGACAACCCGCCCGAGTTCAGCCGGGAGGTTTACACGCTGTGGGTGGTGGAGAACAACAGCCCGATGGTGCGTGTCGGGAGCGTGTCGGCGAGGGACGCGGACGCGGGGAGCAACGCGCGCGTGACGTACCGGGTGTCGGGCGGGGAGGGCGAGGAGCGTCCGTGCGTGTCGGTGAACTCGGCGAGCGGGGAGGTTTACGTGGTGCGGGCGCTGGACTACGAGGAGGTGCGCGCCTTGGAGGTGTCGGTGGTGGCTGCGGACGGGGGCTCTCCGTCGCTGAGCGCGCAGGCGGTGGTGCGCGTGGTGGTGCGGGACGAGAACGACAACGCGCCGGTGGTGCTGCACCCGTCGCCGGAGAGCAGGGTGTGGTGGGGCGAGGTGGTGCCGCGCGGGTCTCCGTCGGGCTACCTGGTGGGCAAGGTGGTGGCGGTGGACGCGGACGCGGGTCAGAACGCGTGGCTGTCGTACGAGGTGTGGAAGGCGACGGAGCCGGGTCTGTTCCGCGTGGGGCTGCACAGCGGCGAGGTGCGGACGGCGCGGGCCGTGTCGGAGAGGGACGCGTCCCGGCAGAGGCTGGTGGTGCTGGTGCGAGACCGCGGGCAGCCGCCGCGCTCGGCCACCGCCACGCTGGGCATCGCCCTGGTGGACGGCTTCTCGGACGCGCGTTGGCGGGGCGGCGAGGACGAGGCGGCGGAGGCGGCAGCGGCGGGGTCGGAGTCGGATTCGGATTCGGAGGAGCCACTGACCCTCTACCTGATCGCCTCGCTGGCCTGCGTGTCGGCGCTGTTGGTGGCCACGGGCGTGGCGGCGGTGGTGGCGAAGGTGCGTGGGGCGCGGTCCGAGAGCTTGCCCACGTTCCCCGCGGCTGTGTCGGAGAGCACGGCGGGCTCCCTGCCCCGCAGCTACGTCTACGACATCTGCTTCGCCGGCGGCAGCGTCAACAGCGAGTTCCGCTTCCTCAGGCCGCTCTTGCCCTGCTTCCCCGCCGGGCTGCCCCCGGGCCCGGGCGAGCAGCGCAGCTCCGTGTGCTCGCAGGAGGCGACCAACCTCGGGGAAGAAGGCGACTGGGCTGCACAGGTGAGGGGGATCGCCGAGATGGGGCTGTGGCAATGGTGCGGGGAAACGAGGTGGGCATATCATGGGGAGGGTGGTTTCGGTGACGAGGTCATGATCAACAATGATCTGAGGCTTGGATCCTCAATGCTGTTAAAAGAGGAGGACTAAGTTGTGTTAGTTCAGATTTTGAGATTAGGCAACCTGTGTGTGACGAGGTGATGGCTCTGGGGTGGGGAAGGTTGTAATGAGGGGTGTGGTAATGGTGGTGGGGTCATCAGGAGGAATGATCCGAGGCCTCGAGCATCTCTGTGCAGGGAAACAAAGAGGGAACTCATGATGAGGGTGGTGATGGTGAGGTATTAATTAACAGTGATCTGATGCTTTAATCATGAGTAGTAGGGGTTTTTTAAAGTGCTGAGAAGAAAATGCTCTAGGGAGACCATATAGAACCTACCAGTACCTGATTGCATCCTACAATAACCTAGAGAGAGTCTTTTTATAAGCACTCATACCCATGGGGAAGTGTTTGCCTCCCTGATGCCTGGTGTAAAAACTCTACTTGGAAACTCCAACTCCCTTGTCTGCTACTGGGATATTATACCTACCCACTATTGGATATGGAGTTTGGCAGGGATGAGTCTAGCTGGTACTACTGGTGGAATTTAATTTTTGTTTATTTGTGTTGTTTTGTATTTTTTTTTTTAAATAATTACACCATATACAGTGCACCTGGTCTGCTGGGTAGAGTTCCAGCCATCTCAAAAGAGTGAAAATAGTTTTCCCTCATGAGGTGGTGCAGCTCATCCAGTGGGATTTCTGTAAGTTGTGATGGAGGTAAAACAGGGTCAGTAGAGATGAGCCTTGGGGTGGTGTGGCAATATTGCAGGTGAAACATTTAGCCTGGACTCCAGTGCATCTGTACCAATGTATTCAGCATGGATAAGAAAGAGAAGGAGCTGAAAGCCATTGTGCAGCAGGATATCTGTGACTTAGTGACCATCACAGAAACGTGGTGGGATGAGTCTGATGACCAGAATGATGCCATGGATGGTTATAAGCTCTTGAGAAAAGTCAAAAAAGAAAACATGTTGGGGTGTCTGTGTGTGTTAGGGAGTGCTGATTCTATGGAGCTGAGTGAATGTGGTGTTAATATCAAGTGCTTATGGGTGAGGGTGAAGGTGAAGGCCAACGAGGCTGATATCCTCTTGGTAGTCTATTGCTTCTCCTTGTTTTCATGGGGGACTTCCAGTTACTGAACTTCTTCTGGAAGTAAAAGAGTAGAGAGGAAAGAGTGTAGGATGTTCCTGGGAGGTGTGGGAGAGAATTTCCTGAGAGAGCTGATAAGTGAAGCTATGTGGAGAGGTGCCTCTCTAAACTTGGTGTTTACAAAGAGAGAAGGACTGGTGGGAGATGTGGTGGTCAGACAGCATCTTGGGCTTCGTGACCATGAAATGATTGAATTCTTGTTTCTGGGGGAAGAAATGTAGGGGGTCATCAAAAGCACTGCCATGGCCTTCCAGAGGGCAGACTTTGGCCCACTGAGGACAGTGGTTGAAAGAGTTCTAAAGGTGAAAGCATTCCAGGAGGGCTGTCCCCATGTGGTGTTGGATGAAGTGGCAAGGAAGACAACTGGCATGGCTCAACAGGGAGATTGTGCTGGGACTCAGGGAAAAAAGGAGTTTTCCAACCTGGGCAGAAGGGGCAGGCAAGTCAGTCAGAGTACAGAGATTGTAGGACATGGCTGTGGTGTTAATGCCTTTTTTGGCCTCAGTCAAGTTAATACTCAGACCAGTTATCCTCAGGGCTTACAGTGTGTTTCACCTTCATTGTGCTCACACAGCTTGTGCAGGCCCAGCCTGCATATGGGCTCATGAAAGGCAGGTGCTGCTTGGCCAACTTCTCTTTCTATGACCTAGTGAGTCCCCTCCAGTGGATGACATAATGGCCCTGGGTGCTGTTTCCCGACTTTAGTGCAGATTGTGACGCTGTCACCACAGCATTCTATTAGAAATCCTGACAGATTATGGCACAGATACATATTCCCTTTGCTGTGTAAAAAGCTGTCTGGAGAGCTGATCCCAGAGAGCTGTGGTGAGTGGAGTTAAATCCAGTTGGCATCCAGTCAGAAGCAGTGTCCCCAGGGCTCAGTGTTGGGGCCAGGCTTGTTTAACATCTTGATCAATGATCTGGATGAGGGGATTGGGTGCACTCTCAGGAAGTTGGCAGATGATCCTGAGTTTGGAGGGGGTTTGGATTTGCTCAGAGGTAGGAGGGCTCTGAAGAGGGATGTGGACTTGGTGGGTCCATGGGCCGAGGTCAGTTGTATGAGGTTAAAGAAGGCCAAGTGTCAGGTCCTGCACTTCAGTCCCAGCAACCCCAAGTCAGTCTGGAGGCCTGGGGAGGAGTGGCTGGAAAGATGTTCAGCAGAAAAGGACCTGGGGTGTTGGGTGACAACAGACAGGATGTACCCAGGTGTCCCAAAAGGCCAAGAGACTGCTGGTTTCTATCAGAAATACTTAGGCCTGCAGGAGAAGGGAAAGGATCATGCCCCTGTACTTGGCTCTGGTGAGGTCTCTCTTCAAATCCTGTGTTATTTAGGCCTCTCACTCCAAGAAGAACATTGAGGCTTTGGGTTGTGTCCAGAGAAGGCCAAGAGAGCTGGGAAGGGTCTGGTGTACAAGTCTTGTGAATGCCCGAGGAACTGGGACTGTTTGGTCTGGAAGAGACTGATGGAATTTCTCTCTCTCTGCAGCTCCAGGAAAGGAGGCGTTGTTCTGTTTTCCCATGATAGAAGCAATAGCATGGCCCCAAATTGCACCAGGGGAAGTTTAGATGGGATATTAAGAAAAAATATCTCCACTAAAGGAGTGTTCAATCATAGGAACAGGCTGTCCAAGGTGGTGGTGGAGTCACCATGCCCAGAGGTCTTCACAAAAGGTATAGAAGTTGCACTTCAGGACATGGTTTAGAGGGCATGGTGGTGTTGTGGTGACAGTTGGACCTGATGCTCAGAGCTCTGTTTGACCTGAATGATTGTGGGATTCTCTCGTCCCTAAGGTCCCTTCCAACCCAAACCTTGATGTGGTTCTATGACCTTCCAGCCATTCCATGAACCTGAGGGGTGCTACTGCAAACAAACAGCACATCTCTTCTCACTGCTGCTCTGAACTTCAAGTGAGTCATGTCTAAGGTGCTCCTGAACCTCCAGCTGTCCCAGGAGTGTGGAGGAGACAAGAGGTGATGATTGAATTAGCTCCTTCTCTCCTAACCTCTCCACACAATTATTCTCAGTCTCCCCTCTAATCATGACATAAGATTCTAGGGATCCTTCTGGCACTTCAGACCATCTTGGAGAGCCCTAAACAGATTTCTGTTTCATAACCACCAATGACTTGGACTTACTTGACTGCAGATTCTCAGAGCCCCAGTAGCCTCAGGGGAGACAAGGACCAACCTCAATACCTCACCATGAAACTACATTTAACATTTGTGAGAAAATGCTTTTATTTTGGGATCTTACCTTATGAAATCAGTCTCTTAGACTTCTAACAGACCTGCTGTAGTGCCCTTTTGGTGTTCGTAGTGGAGAAAGGTTTCTAGATTTAGAATGTCCTCATCCAGGTGAGAGAGACACTGCAGGGTCCAACCTGCTCTTGGGCTCTGGGTGGAGAAGAGCACTGTCACACAGCCAGTGGTGTAAGACATGTCCTCTGCAGTTCTCTCTGGTGCCTGCTTACCTCCTAATGAGAGCCTCCACTCTCTGTTCTTTGGAGGCCAGAGCTCCCCTGTCTGAAGACCCAGGGCCCAGAGCTGCAGGAGCAGCTTGTGCAGGAAACCAGGGGATGGAGCTAAATGTCAGTTCTGATCAGAACCCTTGGCTGACCCCTCAGTAAGTGAGGAGAAAGACAAGTGTGTCTGTCCTCCCTGGTGATGTCCTCATGGGGAAAGGAGAACAAAGAGCAAACACCCACCTAAAAAGTAGTAGCAAGAGGCACAAGGCTTCTCTGTGAGGGAGGAAACCCCCTGCCCTCCTGGGCAGTACTTGATTCCTGTAGGTAATTTGCAGGTGTGATCTGGATGGAAGAGGAGGACTGTGTTGCATGCTGATGACACTGAGACTTGCTGTATGATTGTGAGAGTGCTGCTGGTTCCTAATATCAAGGGAAAGGCTGAAAAGTAGAAGCAAATCTGGCAGAAAAGTTTCTCTTATATCACATTTCCTGCATTTGTTTTTGCTTTGTGTTATTTTTCTGATGGAGAGGGCTCTGAAATATTATCTAAATTTTCTGCCGAGTGCTTCAGTTGTTCAGGTTTGACTTGTGAGTGCAGTAAGTATTTCTATGCCTGTGCGGTGAGATCAGAGAGGGGAAAGGACTGCAGAAATATAGGATAGTTTGGGTAAGAAAGGACCTTAATGACCATCTTGTTGCAAAGTTCTTCCATGGGCTGGGACTCTATACCCCCAAAACATGGAAGGAGGTTGAAGCAGGTGGATGTTGGCACAGGGGCTGGGGATATCTTCCAGGAATGTGTTAGAGAGTGGCAAAAGTGATGGTGAGTTCAAGAGTCACCAGGCAGCAGGGGAGGATCCCCCAGTCAATTAAAGGAGGTAAAGGCTTTAAGCACAGACAAGATTTTGTGTCCTAAGTCCTTTGGTGTGATTACAGAATGTCACACACACATCAGGAGGATTCTGTGTCCTTAACACCCTGGAGTCATGGAGATCAAGGGTATGTGGGACTATTTCTCTTCCAAAGCCTTTTCCCGGTCTGCTCTCTGGCACCAGCTATCATGTTCAAAAGCCTCTCTGCCCCTGGGCACATCTTAACTCTCCTGGGCTGATTGACAAGTAACCAAGGTAAGAAACATCTTGTGATGCATCCTGTGGAAGATACAGAACCGACACCACGCAGGGGAAAACCAAGAGCTGTGCATGAAGAGTTGTGAGCTGGAAAGTGATGCCAAGAGAGCCCTTTGTCTGAGGAGATGATAGAGGAAATTCCCACGACCCTTTTTGACTTGTTTTTTGCACGGGGACCACAGATTGAAGCAGCAAACTCGAAAGCAGCAACGATGGACAAAGCCAGAGAAACAATTCCCACTTGCGACACTGGGTGGGGGTGTTGGCCACGGAGCGGAAGGTTCCTCTCCCAGCACCGCGTTTGCAGTCACCGGGAGACAGAAGAAAAAAAAAGCAAAAGCTTTGTGAGGTGCTGGGGAAGGAGGCAGGGGCAGAGAAGGGGTTGGTCGGGAGGTTTGAGCCCCCCGGCCGCGGGATTGCTGAGCAAGAGCGCTGTGGGTCGGAGGCCGGTGCAGAATGGTGGGAGCCCCGCAGGAGGGTGGATGGCTTTTCTGGAGGCTGCTGGCGTGTGGGAGACGGAGCGGAGGCAGGCAGAGGCAAGTGCTCTTGTTTCTTGTGTGCGTTTGCGTGTGGCAGAGCGGGGCGGAAAGGCTGCGGTATTCTGTGGCGGAGGAAATGGAGAGGGACTCGTTTGTGGGCAACATTGCAGAGGAGCTGGGGGTGGCTCCGAGCCAGCTGTCGGCTCGCAAGGCCCGCGTTGTGTCCGAGGGGAAGGAGCAGCTTTTCCGGCTCGATCCAAGCAGCGGCGTCCTGACAGTCAAGGAGTCTCTGGACCGGGAGGAGATCTGCCCGCAGAGCGCTACCTGCACGCTGTATTTTAAGATCTTCCTTGAAAATCCGTTGCAGCTGATGCGAGGGGAGGTGGAGGTTCGTGACGTGAACGACAATTCCCCCGTGTTCCCGGTGAAGGAGATGGTTTTAAAGATTCCCGAAACGGAATCTCTGGGATCCCGTTTCCCTCTAGAGAGCGCCCATGACCGTGACGTGGGCATTAATGGTTTGCAGAACTACAGCCTGGAGGCCAATCCGCATTTCTCTGTCGCGCTCGGAACAAAGAAAGATGGAAAAAAATATGCGGAGCTGGTTCTCGAGCGTCATCTGGACCGGGAAGAGCATCGGGAGCTGAACTTACTGCTGACGGCCACTGACGGGGGGTCTCCACCCAGGTCGGGCACAGCTCGGATCCGCATCATTGTGGTAGATGCCAATGACAATAAACCGGTCTTCGGACGGGACGTGTACGAGGTTCGAGTGGCTGAGAACAGTCCCCCGGGACAGCTGGTGGTCAGAGTGGTGGCCACGGATCCTGACGAAGGGTCCAATGGGAAGGTGCGTTATGCCTACACCCAGACACCGGAAGAAACTCGGCAGCTCTTCGACCTGGACCCCGAAACCGGGGAGATTCGAATCTCGGGCAACCTGGACTTCGAGGAGGCGAAAAGCCACGAGATGATAGTGACAGCCACGGACGGCGGGAGTCTGTCTGCGCATTGCAAAGTGCAGGTGGAGGTGCTGGACGTGAATGACAACGCCCCGGAGATAGCGGTGACGTCCGTCAGCGCCTCCATCGCCGAGGACGCGCCGCCCCGCAGCGTGGTGGCCCTGTTGAGCGTGCGGGACCGCGACTCCGGCGAGAACGGGAGGACGGAGTGCTGGATCGACGGGGACTTGCCGTTCAGCCTGACGCCGACGTTTGAGAATTACTACGAGGTGCGAACAACGGCGGCGCTGGACAGGGAGAGGAGGGCGGAGTATAACATCAGCGTGAGGGCCCGGGACTGGGGCAGGAGGCGGCTGAGCTCGCGGGAAGTGATCTCGGTGCAGATCTCGGACGTGAACGACAACCCGCCCGAGTTCAGCCGGGAGGTTTACACGCTGTGGGTGGTGGAGAACAACAGCCCGATGGTGCGTGTCGGGAGCGTGTCGGCGAGGGACGCGGACGCGGGGAGCAACGCGCGCGTGACGTACCGGGTGTCGGGCGAGGAGGGCGAGGAGCGTCCGTGCGTGTCGGTGAACTCGGCGAGCGGGGAGGTTTACGTGGTGCGGGCGCTGGACTACGAGGAGGTGCGCGCCTTGGAGGTGTCGGTGGTGGCTGCGGACGGGGGCTCTCCGTCGCTGAGCGCGCAGGCGGTGGTGCGCGTGGTGGTGCGGGACGAGAACGACAACGCGCCGGTGGTGCTGCACCCGTCGCCGGAGAGCAGGGTGTGGTGGGGCGAGGTGGTGCCGCGCGGGTCTCCGTCGGGCTACCTGGTGGGCAAGGTGGTGGCGGTGGACGCGGACGCGGGTCAGAACGCGTGGCTGTCGTACGAGGTGTGGAAGGCGACGGAGCCGGGTCTGTTCCGCGTGGGGCTGCACAGCGGCGAGGTGCGGACGGCGCGGGCCGTGTCGGAGAGGGACGCGTCCCGGCAGAGGCTGGTGGTGCTGGTGCGAGACCGCGGGCAGCCGCCGCGCTCGGCCACCGCCACGCTGGGCATCGCCCTGGTGGACGGCTTCTCGGACGCGCGTTGGCGGGGCGGCGAGGACGAGGCGGCGGAGGCGGCGGCGGCGGGGTCGGAGTCGGATTCGGAGGGGCCACTGACCCTCTACCTGATCGCCTCGCTGGCCTGCGTGTCGGCGCTGTTGGTGGCCACGGGCGTGGCGGCGGTGGTGGCGAAGGTGCGTGGGGCGCGGGCCGAGAGCTTGCCCACGTTCCCCGCGGCTGTGTCGGAGAGCACGGCGGGCTCCCTGCCCCGCAGCTACGTCTACGACATCTGCTTCGCCGGCGGCAGCGTCAACAGCGAGTTCCGCTTCCTCAGGCCGCTCTTGCCCTGCTTCCCCGCCGGGCTGCCCCCGGGCCCGGGCGAGCAGCGCAGCTCCGTGTGCTCGCAGGAGGCGACCAACCTCGGGGAAGAAGGCGACTGGGCTGCACAGGTGAGGGGGATCGCCGAGATGGGGCTGTGGCAATCGTGCGGGGAAAGGAGGAGGGAATATCATGTTGAGTAGGGTAGTGGTGGAGAGGTAGTAATCAACACTGACCACAGGCTTGGAACCTTTGTGTCTTTGGTATTTTTTTTTTTAATAATTTTAATGTTTATACTGCACCTGGTCTGCTGGGAAGAGTTCTAGGCACTTCAGAAGTGTGAAAATAGTTTTCACTCATGAGGTGGTGCAGCTCATCACGTGTGATTTGTATTTGTTGTGAAGGATATAAAACAGGCTTGCTAGAGATCAGCGTTTGCGTGTTTGGTAATATTGCAGATGAAAGCTTTAGCCTCGGCTCAAGTGCATCGACACCTAAGTATTCACCATGGATAAGAAAGACGAGGAGTTGAGATCCACTGTGTTGTAGGTTATGTGTTTCTCAGTCACCATGAGAGCAACGTGGTGGCATGGCTCTGATGAGCAGAATGCTGCAGTGGATGGTTGTAAGCTCTTGAGAAATGTCAAGGAAGAAAACATGTTGGGGTGTTTGTATGTGTTAGGGAGTGTTGATTCTATGGAGCTGAATGAATGTGATGTTAAGATCAAGTGCTTATGGGTGAGGGTGAGGGTGAAGGCGACAAGGCAGATATGCTCTCTCCAGAGTTTGCATAGACATCCTCCAACCACTGTCTCAGGATGAAGAGGCAGATGAAGCATTCTGCAAGTGTCTGGCAGGAGTCTCTCAATTGGTTCTCCTTGTTTTCATGGGGGACTTCCAGTTACTGAACTTCTGCTGGAAGTAAAGCAGAAGAGAGAAAACAGTGTAGGATGTTCCTGGCAGGTGTGGGAGATAAAACAGTAGAGAAGCAACAGTTTAGGATGTTTGTGTGAGAGTGCTACTGCTTTCAGATATCGAGGGAAAACTTGCATATTGGGAGCAGTTCTTCAAGATATTATTTTGCTACATAATTTCTCTGCATTTGTTTTTGCTTTGTTTTATTTTCCTGACGGAGAGTATTCTGCAATAGAGTCACAACTTTCTGCAGAGTGTTCAGTACCAGGCCAAGCAGGTATTGAGCAAAATGAAACTTGCAAAGTAATTCCTTGAAAAGAAGCAGAAGCTGATTCAGTTTGGAATGCTTGATGTTGACACCCTTTGCTTATTTGAGCAGGAGGTTACACGTTGTCCCTACTGCAAAGTGTGTGCTTTGAGCAATTCATTCTTATGTTTTTCATACAGTAAATTTAAATCTTATATTTCTGGGGTTTTGTGTACAACATAGTATAGCATTTACAGTGCTGTTATTGGTATTCCAGTATAGTAGTCTAAAACTTTTGCATTACAATATAGACACTGAACAGCATAAGTCATCGAGAAGCTTTCTTGTTCCTTCTCCTTTCATAATCATTGCTGATCTTCAATGTAGTCTGTGCTGTTTTGCCCACACATTGTCAAGAGCCAAATGTCTGATGACAGAAAACCATAAACCCTTCCTGGGAATTCTTAGGTGAGTCTGATATCTCGAAGTTCACTTGTCAGAGTAATATTTTCCTACCTATATAGCAACATTTCTGGCCCTTGCCTCTTGCAGCTTACAGATGAATGGTTCCTTTAATGACCCGTCAGGTTCGTGTCATTAGATCCCTGGTCTTGGCTTTTGTTTCTATTAGCTCTTCTCATTGGCATTTGTACATCTGGGGGTTTAAATGATGGCCTCTCCTTCTCTTTGATATTAAATAGTTTTTAGCTGTGTGTCCTTACACAGCTTCAGTTGTTCAGGTTTGATTTCTCAGTGAAGAGACCTCCAAAGTTTCTCTACGGAATTCTGGTAACAACGGAGAGGGACAAGGACTGGTAAATAATGGAATTGTTATGTTTGGCAAGGATCATTTCATTTCAGTGCTCTTCCGTGGGCAGGAACTGTTTATTCGTATGGAGGAGGCGGGGGAGGATCCTCCAGTCAATTAAACAAGAGAAACTCTTTTTGCACAGAAAAGTCCCAGAGCCATGTGTCCTTTGGGCGAGGTGTGATACACAGTGTGAGGAAATCAGCCTTAGGACGATGTGTCCTTCTCACTGTAGTGTTATGCTGAGCTGGGATTATGATTTTTTTATCCTACTGCGCCTTTCTGTGTCTGCTCTTTGGCACCAGCTCTCCATAGCGTCTCTTCTCAGACCAGGCCCACTTATTACTTGTCCTGTGCTGTTTAAGAAATGGAGAAGAGAAGAAAAATGCAACGATGCATCCCGTGGAAGTAAAGGAACTTGAAATGCTGACAAAACACAAAGGAAAACCCAGAGCTCTTTATGAAAAATTCGGGTGGCCAGCTAGGAACTGATGACAGAGTAGCCCTGTGTATTGGGGGAGAATAGAGAAATATTCAAAGGTCCTTTTAGTCTCAGCTTTTGCGTAGAGAGCGCAGATTCAAGCACCAAACTCGAAAGCAGAAGCGCTGTAGAGAGTAAGGCAGAGGAACAATTCCCACTTGCGACACTGGGTGGGGGTGTTGGCCACGGAGCCGAAGGTTCCTCTCCCAGCACCGCGTTTGCAGTCACCGGGAGACAGAAGAAAAAAAAAACAAAAAGAGCTTTGTGAGGTGCTGGGGAAGGAGGCAGGGGCAGAGAAGGGCTTGGTCGGGAGGTTTGAGCCCCCCGGCCGCGGGATTGCTGAGCAAGAGCGCTGTGGGTCGGAGGCCGGTGCAGAATGGTGGGAGCCCCGCAGGAGGGTGGATGGCTTTTCTGGAGGCTGCTGGCGTGTGGGAGACGGAGCGGAGGCAGGCAGAGGCAAGTGCTCTTGTTTCTTGTGTGCGTTTGCGTGTGGCAGAGCGGGGCGGAAAGGCTGCGGTATTCTGTGGCGGAGGAAATGGAGAGGGACTCGTTTGTGGGCAACATTGCAGAGGAGCTGGGGGTGGCTCCGAGCCAGCTGTCGGCTCGCAAGGCCCGCGTTGTGTCCGAGGGGAAGGAGCAGCTTTTCCGGCTCGATCCAAGCAGCGGCGTCCTGACAGTCAAGGAGTCTCTGGACCGGGAGGAGATCTGCCCGCAGAGCGCTACCTGCACGCTGTATTTTAAGATCTTCCTTGAAAATCCGTTGCAGCTGATGCGAGGGGAGGTGGAGGTTCGTGACGTGAACGACAATTCCCCCGTGTTCCCGGTGAAGGAGATGGTTTTAGAGATTCCCGAAACGGAATCTCCGGGATCCCGTTTCCTTCTGGAGAGCGCCCAAGATAAGGACGTGGGCATTAATGGTTTGCAGAACTACAGCCTGGAGGCCAATCCACATTTCTCCCTGGCTCTCAGAACAGAGAAAGACGCACTAGATTACGTGGAACTCGTGCTGGAGCGTCATCTGGACCGGGAAGAGCAGCGAGAGCTGAATTTACTGCTGTCGGCCACCGACGGGGGCTCTCCACCCAGGTCGGGCACAGCTCGGATCCGCATCGTGGTGCTGGATGCCAATGACAACAAACCGAAATTCGATCGAGAGGTCTACGAGGTGCGGGTGCCGGAGAACAGTCCCTCAGGACAGCTGGTGGTCACAGTGGTTGCTGCGGATCCCGACGAAGGGTCCTACGGGAAGGTGCGTTATGCCTTCACTGAGACAAAAGATGAAACCCGCCAGATGTTCGAGCTGGACCCCGAAACCGGGGAGATTCGTGTGGCGGGCAACCTGGACTTTGAGGAAGTGAAAAGCCACAAGATGATGGTAAAAGCCACCGACGGCGGGGGTCTGTCTGCGCATTGCAAAGTGCAGGTGGAGGTGCTGGACGTGAATGACAACGCCCCGGAGATAGCGGTGACGTCCGTCAGCGCCTCCATCGCCGAGGACGCGCCGCCCCGCAGCGTGGTGGCCCTGTTGAGCGTGCGGGACCGCGACTCCGGCGAGAACGGGAGGACGGAGTGCTGGATCGACGGGGACTTGCCGTTCAGCCTGACGCCGACGTTTGAGAATTACTACGAGGTGCGAACAACGGCGGCGCTGGACAGGGAGAGGAGGGCGGAGTATAACATCAGCGTGAGGGCCCGGGACTGGGGCAGGAGGCGGCTGAGCTCGCGGGAAGTGATCTCGGTGCAGATCTCGGACGTGAACGACAACCCGCCCGAGTTCAGCCGGGAGGTTTACACGCTGTGGGTGGTGGAGAACAACAGCCCGATGGTGCGTGTCGGGAGCGTGTCGGCGAGGGACGCGGACGCGGGGAGCAACGCGCGCGTGACGTACCGGGTGTCGGGCGAGGAGCGTCCGTGCGTGTCGGTGAACTCGGCGAGCGGGGAGGTTTACGTGGTGCGGGCGCTGGACTACGAGGAGGTGCGCGCCTTGGAGGTGTCGGTGGTGGCTGCGGACGGGGGCTCTCCGTCGCTGAGCGCGCAGGCGGTGGTGCGCGTGGTGGTGCGGGACGAGAACGACAACGCGCCGGTGGTGCTGCACCCGTCGCCGGAGAGCAGGGTGTGGTGGGGCGAGGTGGTGCCGCGCGGGTCTCCGTCGGGCTACCTGGTGGGCAAGGTGGTGGCGGTGGACGCGGACGCGGGTCAGAAACGCGTGGCTGTCGTACGAGGTGTGGAAGGCGACGGAGCCGGGTCTGTTCCGCGTGGGGCTGCACAGCGGCGAGGTGCGGACGGCGCGGGCCGTGTCGGAGAGGGACGCGTCCCGGCAGAGGCTGGTGGTGCTGGTGCGAGACCGCGGGCAGCCGCCGCGCTCGGCCACCGCCACGCTGGGCATCGCCCTGGTGGACGGCTTCTCGGACGCGCGTTGGCGGGGCGGCGAGGACGAGGCGGCGGAGGCGGCGGAGGCGGCGGCGGGGTCGGAGTCGGATTCGGAGGGGCCACTGACCCTCTACCTGATCGCCTCGCTGGCCTGCGTGTCGGCGCTGTTGGTGGCCACGGGCGTGGCGGCGGTGGTGGCGAAGGTGCGTGGGGCGCGGGCCGAGAGCTTGCCCACGTTCCCCGCGGCTGTGTCGGAGAGCACGGCGGGCTCCCTGCCCCGCAGCTACGTCTACGACATCTGCTTCGCCGGCGGCAGCGTCAACAGCGAGTTCCGCTTCCTCAGGCCGCTCTTGCCCTGCTTCCCCGCCGGGCTGCCCCCGGGCCCGGGCGAGCAGCGCAGCTCCGTGTGCTCGCAGGAGGCGACCAACCTCGGGGAAGAAGGCGACTGGGCTGCACAGGTGAGGGGGATGGTGCGGGGAGGAGGAGTATGGTGGCGAGGGTGGTGGTGTTGAAGTAATGTTCTACAATGATCGGAGTCCTGGAGAATCTCTGCTAGGAATATAGGCTGAGATTGTTGTTGTTGTATGTGGAAACGGGAAGGCTCCCTCACTTTCCCAGTTGCTCTCACATAAGATATACAGGGCTGTGGAATTTGCGGACTGGGATGTACATGAAGGTGCATCCAGAGGGCTGCCAAGGGTTGGTCAGTCAGCTGCGTGCATTATGACTGCTGCTGGTAAGAGGAAAAGGAGGGGAACTTTATTAGGCAATTGCCTTCTGAGGTACCAACCACACCCATTCGTGAGGAATTCTTTTTCCTCCCTGGTTAGGAGGAGGTTAGAGACTTTACTCGGATGCTCCTGCTCTGGTACAGCTCTCTGGTTATGGAGAGGAGCATCTTGAGTGCACTCACAAGTGCAGGACAGCCAGGGAATCAGGCTAAGCCAGCAGATGAATTCATTAAAGTCAGATCCTGCTTGGCTATCGTGATGTCCTTTTTGTCCTGATCATTCACAAAGTGAAAGATGATTAGGCTGTACAGGTGAGGGATCTCAGCACGATGAGGTGATTGGGGTGGGGTAGCATGGAGGGACCAGCGTGTGAAGGGTGGTGATGGTGAGGTCATAACTGCAGATCATCCAAGGGCTGGAGGACCTTTGCTATGAATACATATCAAAGTTGGGGTTGTTCTGTTGTTCATTGTGGAGAAGCCTCTTTTCATATCTTATAGCACTTGCCAGTAGTTTTAGGGGTACAAGAATGCTGGGGAGGATCTGTTTTTAGGGACTCGTATCCCACAGGGATGTCTGCTGCCTCCCTGGTGCCTAGGTTAGCAACATTACTAGGAAACTCCCTGGTCTGGTATGGCAGTCTGATAAATATCCTCTGCTGGATATGGAGTGTGGCAGTGATGAGAATCATGGTGCCATAGGTGGAATTGTGGTTGTTTTGGTCATGGTGAGGTTTGTATGGCACTGGGCCTGCTGGTGACAGATGGAGTTCAGCTGTCTCAAAGAGGGAAAAGGAGTGTTGCTCATGAGGTGGTGGGGCTCATCAAGGGGGCTTAAATCAGGGGAGGGGGAGGGAGATAAAACCAGGCTCATTATAGATGAACCCATGGGTAGCATGCCAATGTTGGGGTTAAATGGATAGCCCAGCTAAAGTGCATCTACACCAGTGCTCACAACGTGGGCAGCCATCAGGAGGAGCTGGAATTCCCTGTTCAGCAGGGTACCTATGACTAAATCTTCCTCACAGAAACGTGGTGGGGTGACTCCGGTGACTGGAATGCTGCAAGAGATGTCTATAAGCTCTTAAAAAGGGACAGGAGAGGAGGAGCAGTGGGGTGGCTCTCTGTGTTTTGATTGTATGGAGCTCAATGATTGAAAAAGTCAAGTTCTTATGGGTGGGGGGAAGGCCTACAAGGCAGAGGTTCTCTTGGGAGCCTATTTAGACCACACTCCATGATGAAGAAGCAGATGAAACATTCCACAAGTGGCTGGCAGAAGTCATATAATCCTAGCCCTTGTTTTCATGGGGGACTTCAAGTTACTGAACTCCTGCTGGAAATAAAACAGAGCAGAGAGATGTTTAGCCTGGACTCAGGTGCATGTTAACCAGTGTATTCGGCATGGATAACAAAGAGGAGGAGCTGAAAGCCATTGTGCAGCAGGATATCTATGACTTAGTGACCATCTCAGAAATGTGGTGGGATGAGTCTGATGACCAGAACGATGCCACGGATGGTTATAAGCTCTTGAGAAAAGTCAGGAAGAAAAGGAAGAAATCATGTTGGGGTGTCTGTGTGTGTTAGGAAGTGCTGATTATATGGAGCTGAGTGAATGTGATGTTAATCTCAAGTGCTTATGGGTGAGGATGCATGACAACAAGGCAGATACCCTGTTGGTACTGTATGAAGTCAATATAGTCACCTCTTTCTGCACCTTGTTCAGATCCTCCTGCTGGTACAGGCACAAAGTTATTACTTTAAAACAAATGAAGTCATGGACACGTTTCTAGGCCTTCACCTGGTGAATATTGTGTGACTATGTCAGGGCTTTTGTTAAATGAAAAAGTGGGACAACAGCTAGAAAAGGAAGTAGAGGTGTTAAATGAGGTTAGGATGCCTCCCATTATAAAAATAGTGTGGTTAGTATGGTAAAAGCTGAATTAAATTTGCTTGGACTGAAGATAAGTTGTGCAGCCCGTATTTTGTTTCCTTCTCCATTTTGTTTTCCAGGTTGCACTTATTTCTGAGAAACTTGCTGATGGTTACTTGTAGTAATCCCATGGTTAACAGTGCTTCTGGTGGAATCAAAATCTTGCAGTTTACACTTGAGTCTTTATTTAATGCCAATTGATCATTAGATCCCTGGTGTTTGTTCTTGTCTTCATTAGCTCCTACTCCTTCCCGTTTGTGTGTCCAGGGGTTTAATTGGTGACCTCTCCTTGCCTTTGATACTAAATCGTTTCCAGCCACCTGTCCTTACAGAGGTAGAGGGGTTCAGGTTTAATTTCTGAGTGCACGGAGCTCTCAAGTTTTTCCAGGCCTGCGTGGTAACATCAGTGAGTAGAAAGGACTGTAGAATCCTGGAATGATTTGGGTTTGAAGGAACCCTAAAGATGATCTGGTCCGAATCCCCTGCCACGGGCAGGGACTGTATCCCTCTGAAATATGGAAAGAGGTTGCAGGATGTCGATGTTTGTGTGCATAAACATTTTGGTGACCGTATTACAGAGTGACACACCTGATAGTGGGGTCAAGGAAACAGCACTAGGATGATGTGTCCTTATCATTAGAGTGTAACATGGTGAGCTGTGGTCAGTGTTGTAGTTTCCTCCCTGGCCCTTCTCTCTGAGCTCTCGGGCACCAGATGTCCCATTAAATAGCGGGGCTTCTCTGACTGACCCCACTTGTTAACTGGACTGTGCTGCTTAAAGAGTGCTGAAGAGAAAGAAAATCCCAGGATGCCTCCCCTGCAACTGGCAGAACTTTCAGTGCCGACACCGCAAAAAAGGAAAACCCTGGGAAGAAATGGCTCTGTATGAACCGCGGAGAAAAAACATTTCCACGGGTCCCTTCTGGCTTCGGTTTGGGACGGAGACCACAGGTTCAGGCAGGAAAGTCCAAAGCAGAAGCATTTCCCTGAACAAGGCAGAGGAACAATTCTCACTTGCGACACTGGGTGGGGGTGTTGGCCACGGAGCGGAAGGTTCCTCTCCCAGCACCGCGTTTGCAGTCACCGGGAGACAGAAGAAAAAAAAAAGAAAAAGCTTTGTGAGGTGCTGGGGAAGGAGGCAGGGGCAGAGAAGGGGTTGGTCGGGAGGTTTGAGCCCCCCGGCCGCGGGATTGCTGAGCAAGAGCGCTGTGGGTCGGAGGCCGGTGCAGAATGGTGGGAGCCCCGCAGGAGGGTGGATGGCTTTTCTGGAGGCTGCTGGCGTGTGGGAGACGGAGCGGAGGCAGGCAGAGGCAAGTGCTCTTGTTTCTTGTGTGCGTTTGCGTGTGGCAGAGCGGGGCGGAAAGGCTGCGGTATTCTGTGGCGGAGGAAATGGAGAGGGACTCGTTTGTGGGCAACATTGCAGAGGAGCTGGGGGTGGCTCCGAGCCAGCTGTCGGCTCGCAAGGCCCGCGTTGTGTCCGAGGGGAAGGAGCAGCTTTTCCGGCTCGATCCAAGCAGCGGCGTCCTGACAGTCAAGGAGTCTCTGGACCGGGAGGAGATCTGCCCGCAGAGCGCTACCTGCACGCTGTATTTTAAGATCTTCCTTGAAAACCCGTTGCAGCTGATGCGAGGGGAGGTGGAGGTTCGTGACGTGAACGACAATTCCCCCGTGTTCCCGGTGAAGGAGATGGTTTTAGAGATTCCCGAAACGACATTAACGGGGTCCCGCTTCCCCCTGGAAAACGCCCGAGACCGTGACGTGGGCATTAATGGTTTGCAGAACTACAGCCTGGAGGCCAATCCGCATTTCTCTGTCGTGCTCGGAACGAAGAAAGACGGAGAAAAGTATGTTGAGCTCGTACTGGATCGACAGCTGGACCGGGAAGAACATCGGGAGCTGAATTTACTGCTGACGGCCACTGACGGGGGGTCTCCACCCAGGTCGGGCACGGCTCGGATCCGCATCGTGGTGCTGGATGCCAATGACAACACGCCGGTCTACGATCGGGATATTTACGAAGTGCGGGTGGACGAGAACAGTCCCTCGGGACAGCTGGTGGTCAGAGTGTTGGCTGCGGATCCTGACGAAGGGTCCAATGGGAAGGTGCGTTATGCCTTCACCCAGACACCGGAAGAAACTCGGCAGCTCTTCGACCTGGACCCCGAAACCGGAGAGATTCGGATCTCAGGAAACCTGGACTTTGAAGAAGTGAAAAGCCACGAGATGGTGGTAAAAGCCACGGACGGCGGGGGTCTGTCTGCACATTGCAAAGTGCAGGTGGAGGTGCTGGACGTGAATGACAACGCCCCGGAGATAGCGGTGACGTCCGTCAGCGCCTCCATCGCCGAGGACGCGCCGCCCCGCAGCGTGGTGGCCCTGTTGAGCGTGCGGGACCGCGACTCCGGCGAGAACGGGAGGACGGAGTGCTGGATCGACGGGGACTTGCCGTTCAGCCTGACGCCGACGTTTGAGAATTACTACGAGGTGCGAACAACGGCGGCGCTGGACAGGGAGAGGAGGGCGGAGTATAACATCAGCGTGAGGGCCCGGGACTGGGGCAGGAGGCGGCTGAGCTCGCGGGAAGTGATCTCGGTGCAGATCTCGGACGTGAACGACAACCCGCCCGAGTTCAGCCGGGAGGTTTACACGCTGTGGGTGGTGGAGAACAACAGCCCGATGGTGCGTGTCGGGAGCGTGTCGGCGAGGGACGCGGACGCGGGGAGCAACGCGCGCGTGACGTACCGGGTGTCGGGCGAGGAGGGCGAGGAGCGTCCGTGCGTGTCGGTGAACTCGGCGAGCGGGGAGGTTTACGTGGTGCGGGCGCTGGACTACGAGGAGGTGCGCGCCTTGGAGGTGTCGGTGGTGGCTGCGGACGGGGGCTCTCCGTCGCTGAGCGCGCAGGCGGTGGTGCGCGTGGTGGTGCGGGACGAGAACGACAACGCGCCGGTGGTGCTGCACCCGTCGCCGGAGAGCAGGGTGTGGTGGGGCGAGGTGGTGCCGCGCGGGTCTCCGTCGGGCTACCTGGTGGGCAAGGTGGTGGCGGTGGACGCGGACGCGGGTCAGAACGCGTGGTTGTCGTACGAGGTGTGGAAGGCGACGGAGCCGGGTCTGTTCCGCGTGGGGCTGCACAGCGGCGAGGTGCGGACGGCGCGGGCCGTGTCGGAGAGGGACGCGTCCCGGCAGAGGCTGGTGGTGCTGGTGCGAGACCGCGGGCAGCCGCCGCGCTCGGCCACCGCCACGCTGGGCATCGCCCTGGTGGACGGCTTCTCGGACGCGCGATGGCGGGGCGGCGAGGACGAGGCGGCGGAGGCGGCGGCGGGGTCGGAGTCGGAGTCGGATTCGGAGGGGCCGCTGACCCTCTACCTGATCGCCTCGCTGGCCTGCGTGTCGGCGCTGTTGGTGGCCACGGGCGTGGCGGCGGTGGTGGCGAAGGTGCGTGGGGCGCGGGCCGAGAGCTTGCCCACGTTCCCCGCGGCTGTGTCGGAGAGCACGGCGGGCTCCCTGCCCCGCAGCTACGTCTACGACATCTGCTTCGCCGGCGGCAGCGTCAACAGCGAGTTCCGCTTCCTCAGGCCGCTCTTGCCCTGCTTCCCCGCCGGGCTGCCCCCGGGCCCGGGCGAGCAGCGCAGCTCCGTGTGCTCGCAGGAGGCGACCAACCTCGGGGAAGAAGGCGACTGGGCTGCACAGGTGAGGCAACGTGTGTGTGATGAGGTGATGGCTCTGGGGTGGGGAAGCTTGTAATGAGCGTTGTGGTAATGGTGGTGGGGTCATCAAGGGGAATGATCCGAGGCCTCGAGCATCTCTGGACAGGGAGATGAAGCAGGAGAATAATGAGTATGATGGTGATGGTGATGTATTAATTAAGGATGAACTCATGCTCATAAGTAGTAGGGGTTTGTTGAAGTGCTGAGAAGAAAATGCCCCAGATAGACCTTATAGAACCTACCAGTACCTGATTGTGTTCTACAAGTAACTTAGAGAGAGTCTTTTTATAAGCACTCATGCCCGTGGGGAAGTGTTTGCCTCCCTGATGCCTGGTGTAAAAACTCTACTTGGAAACTCCATCTCCCTTGTCTGCTACTGGGATCTTATACCTACCCACTATTGGATGTGGAGTTTGGCAGTGATGAGTCTAGTTGGTACTATTGGTGGGATTTAATTTTTTTCTATTTGTGTTGTTTTTTATTTTCTTTTAATTTTTTTTAACAATGTTTACAGTGCACCTGGTCTGCTGGGTAGAGTTCCAGCCATCTCAAAAGGGTGAAAATAGTTTTCACTCATGAAGTGGTGCAGCTCATCAAGTGGGATTTCTGTAAGTTGTGATAGAGGGAAAACAGTGCATCTGTACCAAGTATTCAGCATGGACAACGAAGAGGATGAGCTGAAAGCCATTGTGCAGCTGGATATCTATGACTTAGTGACCATCACAGAAATGTGGTGGGATGAGTCTGATGAGCACAATGATGTCATGGATGGTTATAAGCTCTTGAGAATAGTCAAGGAAGAAAACATGTTGTGGTGTCTGTGTGTGTTAGGGAGTGTTGATTCTATGGAGCTGAGTGAATGTGGTGTTAATATCAAGTCTTATGGGTGAGGGTGAAGGCTACAAGGCAGATATGCTCTCTCCGGAGTTTGCATAGACATCCTCCAACCCCTGTCCCAGGATGAAGAGGCAGATGAAGCATTCTGCAAGTTCCTAGCAGGAGTCTCTCAATTGCTTCTCCTTGTTTTCATGGGGGACTTCCAGTTACTGAACTTTTGCTGGAAGTAAAGCAGTAGAGAGGAAACAGTGTAGGATGTTCCTGGCAGGTGTGGGAGATAAAACAGTAGAGAAGCAACAGTTTAGGATGTTTGTGTGAGTGTGAGAGTGCTACTGCTTTAAAATATCAAGGGAAAACTTGCATATTGGGAGCAGTTTTTCAGGATATTAGTCTGCTACATTACTTGCTCTGCATTTGTTTTTGCTTTGTTTTGTTTTCCTGATGGAGAAGATTCTGCAATACAGTCACAACTTTCTGCAGAGTGTTCAGTACCAGGCCAAGCAGGTATTGAGCAAAATGAAGCTTGCAAAGTGATTCCTTGAAAAGAAGCAGAAGCTGATTCAATTTGGAATGCTTGATGTTGACACCCTTTGCTTATTTGAGCAGGAGTTTACACATTGTCCCTACTGCAAAGTGTGTGCTTTGAGCAATTCACTCTTGTGTTTTTCATACAGTAAATTTAAAACTTACTTTTCTGGGGGTTTGTGTCATATACTGTAGCATTAACAGTGCTGTTAGTGGTTTTCCAGTATCGTAGGCTAAAACTTTTACATTAGACTTAAGACAGTGGAACAGTGTAGGTCACCAAGTAGCTTTCTTGTCCCTTTTCCTTTCATAAGGAAGTGTACATAGGTTCATAAGTGTTCATAAGTTCAGAGTGTACCCTGGGAAACAGCCCTTGAAAATGAAGGGGTCCAGGAGGGATGGGTGTACTGCAGGAAACAAGTTCTGAAAGCACAGGAGCAGCTGTCCCGGTGTGCTGAAAGGTGAGCTGAAGGGGAAGGGACTGGTCTGGGTGAACAGGGAGACTTTGAAAAAAATTAGGGTAAAGAAGAGAGCCTACTGATTATGGAGAAAAGGGCTAATGTCTCAGGAAAAATATAGGAATATAGTTAGGTTGTGTAGAAAGAAAATTAGAGAGACAAAGGCACAACTTGAACTGAATCTCACCACCTCTGTGAAGGAGAACAAAAAGTCCTTCTACAGATACATCAGTAGCAAAAGGAGGGGCAGGGAAAACCTCCATTCTCTACTGGATATGGGTGGGAATAGAGTTATCAAAGATGAAGAAAAGGCCAAGGTATTTAACACCTTCTTTGCCTCGGTTTTCAACAGTAAGAGAGATTATCCTGAGGACAGCTGGCTTCTGGAGCTTGTAGAAAGAGACAAGAATCTGAACAGCACCCCTGTAATCCAGAAGGAAAGAGTCAGTGACCTCCTGAGCTGCTTGGATCCCCACAAATCTATGGAACCAGGTGGGATCCACCCAAGGGTGATGAGAGAGCTGGCAGAAGAGCTTGCCAAGCCTCTCTCTATCATCTACCAACAGTCCTGGCTCACTGGGGACATCCCAGACGATTGGAAGTTGGCGAATGTCACACCAATCCACAAGAAGGGCCGGAAGGAGAACCCAGGAAACTCCAGGCCTGTCAGCCTGACCTCAGTGCCTGGCAGGGTCATGGAACAGATCATCCTCAGTGCAATCACACAGCACCTGCAGGATGGACAAGGGATCAGACCCAGCCAGCACGGGTTTAGGAAGGGCAGGTCCTGTCTGACCAAGCTGAGCTCCTTTTATGATCGGGTGACCTGCCTGGTGGATGAGGGGAAGGCTGTGGATGTGGTCTATCTGGACTTCAGCAAGGCCTTTGACACCGTCTCCCACAGCATCCTCCTGAAAAAGCTGTCAGCCCACAGCTTGGACAGGAGCACCCTGTGCTGGGTTAGGAACTGGCTGGAGGGCCGGGCCCAGAGAGTGGTGCTGAACGGGGCTGCATCAAAATGGCGGCTGTGGTGTCCCCCAGGGATCAGTGTTGGGCCCAGTGCTGTTCAATATCTTCATTGATGATTTAGATGAGGGGATTGAGTCCATCATCAGCAAATTTGCAGATGACACTAAGCTGGGGGGGAGTGTGGATCAGCTGGAAGGCAGGAGGGCTCTGCAGAGGGACCTGGACAGACTGGAGAGTTGGGATGATCCCAAGGGGATGAGGTTCAACATTCCAAGTGCCGGGTCCTGCACTTTGGGCACAACAACCCCATGGGGAGCTCCAGGCTGGGCACAGAGTGGCAGAAAAAGACCTGGGAGTCTGGATTGCCAGGAAGCTGAACAGGAGCCAGCAGTGTGCCCAGGTGGCCAAGAAGGCCAATGGCATCCTGGGCTGGCTCAGGAACAGCGTGGCCAGCAGGTCCAGGGAAGGGATTCTGCCCCTGTGCTCAGCCCTGGTGAGGCCACAGCTTGAGTCCTGTGTCCAGTTCTGGGTCCCTCAGCTCAGGAAGGAGCTTGAGGTGCTGGAGCAGGTCCAGAGAAGAGCAAGGAGGCTGTGAAGGGATCCAGCAGAATTGCTGTGAGGAAGGGCTGAGGGAGCTGGGGGTGTTGAGGCTGGAGAAGAGGAGGCTCAGGGGAGACCTCATCACTCTCTCCAACTCCCTGAAAGGAGGTTGGAGCCAGGGGGGGGTTGGGCTCTTTTCCCAGGCAACTCTCAGCAAGACAAGAGGGCAGGGTCTCAAGTTGTGCCAGGGGAGGTTTAGGTTGGAGATGAGAAAGAATTTCTTTCTGGAGAGGGTGATCAGGCATTGGAATGGGCTGCCCAGGGAAGTAGTGGATTCTCCGTGTCTGGAGATCTTTCCAAAGAGCCTGGATGTGGCACTGAGTGCCATGGGCTGGGAACCACGGGGGGAGTGGATCAAGGGTTGGTTTGATGATCTCTGAGGTCCCTTCCAACCCAGCCAATTCTATGATTCTGTTCTATGATTCCGTGATTCTATAATCATTATTGATCTCGAATATACTCTTTGCTGTTTTGCCCACACATTTTCAAGAGCCAAATGTCTGATGACAGAAAACCATAAACCCTTCCTGGGAATTCTTAGGTGAGTCTGATATCTCGAAGTTCACTTGTCAGAGTAATATTTCCCTACCTATATAGCAACATTTCTGGCTTTGCCTCTTGCAGCTTACAGATGAATGGTTCCTTTAATGACCCGTCAGGTTGGTGTCATTAGATTCCTGGTCTTAGCTTTTGTTTCTATTAGTTCTTGCTCCTTGACATTTGTATATCTGGGGTTTTAAATGATGACCTCTCCTTATCTTTGACATTAAATAGTTTCTAGCTATGTGTTCTGACACAGCTTCAGCTGTTCAGGTTTCATTTCTCAGAGAAGGTACCTCCAAAGTTTCTCTACGGAATTGTGGTAACAACAGAGAGGGACAAGGACTGGTAAATAATGGAATTGTTATGTTTGGCAAGGATCATTTCATTTCAGTGCTCTTCCGTGGGCAGGAACTGTTTATTTGTATAGAGGCAGCAAGGGAGGATCCTTCAGTCAATTAAAAAAGAGAAAATATTTTGCACAGGAAAGCCCGAGAGCCATGTGTCCTTTGGGCGAGGTGTGATACACACTGTGAGGAAATCAGCCTTAGGACGATGTGTCCTTATCACTGTAGTGTTATGCTGAGCTGGGATTATGATTTTTTTATCCTCCCATGCCTTTCTGTGTCTGCTCTTTGGCACCAGCTCTCCATAGCGTCTCTTCTCAGACCGGCCCCACTTATTACTCGTCCTGTGCTGCTTAAGAAATGGAGAAAAGAAAAATGCAACGATACATCTAGTGCAAGTATATAAGCGTGAAATGCTTACAAAACACAGGAAAACCAAGAGCTGCGCATGAAAAATTCGGGTGGTGAGCTGGGATGAGATGCCAAGAGCAGACCTGTATTTCGGGGGATGATAGAGAAATATTCAAAGGTCCTTTTAGTCTCAGTTTTTGCACGGAGAGCGAAGGTTCAAGCAGCAAACTCGAAAGCAGCAGCGCTGTACAGAGTAAGGCAGAGGAACAATTCCCACTTGCGACACTGGGTGGGGGTGTTGGCCACGGAGCGGAAGGTTCCTCTCCCAGCACCGCGTTTGCAGTCACCGGGAGACAGAAGAAAAAAAAAACAAAAAGAGCTTTGTGAGGTGCTGGGGAAGGAGGCAGGGGCAGAGAAGGGGTTGGTCGGGAGGTTTGAGCCCCCCGGCCGCGGGATTGCTGAGCAAGAGCGCTGTGGGTCGGAGGCCGGTGCAGAATGGTGGGAGCCCCGCAGGAGGGTGGATGGCTTTTCTGGAGGCTGCTGGCGTGTGGGAGACGGAGCGGAGGCAGGCAGAGGCAAGTGCTCTTGTTTCTTGTGTGCGTTTGCGTGTGGCAGAGCGGGGCGGAAAGGCTGCGGTATTCTGTGGCGGAGGAAATGGAGAGGGACTCGTTTGTGGGCAACATTGCAGAGGAGCTGGGGGTGGCTCCGAGCCAGCTGTCGGCTCGCAAGGCCCGCGTTGTGTCCGAGGGGAAGGAGCAGCTTTTCCGGCTCGATCCAAGCAGCGGCGTCCTGACAGTCAAGGAGTCTCTGGACCGGGAGGAGATCTGCCCGCAGAGCGCTACCTGCACGCTGTATTTTAAGATCTTCCTTGAAAATCCGTTGCAGCTGATGCGAGGGGAGGTGGAGGTTCGTGACGTGAACGACAATTCCCCCGTGTTCCCGGTGAAGGAGATGGTTTTAGAGATTCCCGAAACGGAATCTCCGGGATCCCGTTTCCTTCTGGAGAGTGCCCATGACCGTGATGTGGGCATTAACGGTTTGCAGAACTACAGCCTGGAGGCCAATCCGCATTTCTCCGTCGCGCTGGGAACAAAAAAAGATGGAAAAAAATACGCAGAGCTGGTTCTCGAGCGTCATCTGGACCGGGAAGAGCAGCGGGAGCTGAATTTACTGCTGACGGCCTCCGACGGGGGCTCTCCACCCAGGTCGGGCACGGCTCGGGTCCGCATCGTGGTGCTGGACGCCAATGACAACAAACCGGTCTTCGGTCGTGACGTGTACGAGGTTCGAGTGGCTGAGAACAGTCCTCCAGGACAGCTGGTGGTCAGAGCGGTTGCTACGGATCCTGATGAAGGGTCCAACGGGAAGGTGCGTTATGCCTTCACTGAGACACCGGAAGAAACTCGGCAGCTGTTCGAGCTGGACACCGAAACCGGGGAGATTCGTGTGGCGGGAAACCTGGACTTCGAGGAAGCGAAAAGCCACGAGATGATGGTAAAAGCCACCGACGGCGGGGGTCTGTCTACACATTGTAAAGTGCAGGTGGAGGTGCTGGACGTGAATGACAACGCCCCGGAGATAGCGGTGACGTCCGTCAGCGCCTCCATCCCCGAGGACGCGCCGCCCCGCAGCGTGGTGGCCCTGTTGAGCGTGCGGGACCGCGACTCCGGCGAGAACGGGAGGACGGAGTGCTGGATCGACGGGGACTTGCCGTTCAGCCTGACGCCGACGTTTGAGAATTACTACGAGGTGCGAACAACGGCGGCGCTGGACAGGGAGAGGAGGGCGGAGTATAACATCAGCGTGAGGGCCCGGGACTGGGGCAGGAGGCGGCTGAGCTCGCGGGAAGTGATCTCGGTGCAGATCTCGGACGTGAACGACAACCCGCCCGAGTTCAGCCGGGAGGTTTACACGCTGTGGGTGGTGGAGAACAACAGCCCGATGGTGCGTGTCGGGAGCGTGTCGGCGAGGGACGCGGACGCGGGGAGCAACGCGCGCGTGACGTACCGGGTGTCGGGCGAGGAGGGCGAGGAGCGTCCGTGCGTGTCGGTGAACTCGGCGAGCGGGGAGGTTTACGTGGTGCGGGCGCTGGACTACGAGGAGGTGCGCGCCTTGGAGGTGTCGGTGGTGGCTGCGGACGGGGGCTCTCCGTCGCTGAGCGCGCAGGCGGTGGTGCGCGTGGTGGTGCGGGACGAGAACGACAACGCGCCGGTGGTGCTGCACCCGTCGCCGGAGAGCAGGGTGTGGTGGGGCGAGGTGGTGCCGCGCGGGTCTCCGTCGGGCTACCTGGTGGGCAAGGTGGTGGCGGTGGACGCGGACGCGGGTCAGAACGCGTGGTTGTCGTACGAGGTGTGGAAGGCGACGGAGCCGGGTCTGTTCCGCGTGGGGCTGCACAGCGGCGAGGTGCGGACGGCGCGGGCCGTGTCGGAGAGGGACGCGTCCCGGCAGAGGCTGGTGGTGCTGGTGCGAGACCGCGGGCAGCCGCCGCGCTCGGCCACCGCCACGCTGGGCATCGCCCTGGTGGACGGCTTCTCGGACGCGCGATGGCGGGGCGGCGAGGACGAGGCGGCGGAGGCGGCGGCGGGGTCGGAGTCGGAGTCGGATTCGGAGGGGCCGCTGACCCTCTACCTGATCGCCTCGCTGGCCTGCGTGTCGGCGCTGTTGGTGGCCACGGGCGTGGCGGCGGTGGTGGCGAAGGTGCGTGGGGCGCGGGCCGAGAGCTTGCCCACGTTCCCCGCGGCTGTGTCGGAGAGCACGGCGGGCTCCCTGCCCCGCAGCTACGTCTACGACATCTGCTTCGCCGGCGGCAGCGTCAACAGCGAGTTCCGCTTCCTCAGGCCGCTCTTGCCCTGCTTCCCCGCCGGGCTGCCCCCGGGCCCGGGCGAGCAGCGCAGCTCCGTGTGCTCGCAGGAGGCGACCAACCTCGGGGAAGAAGGCGACTGGGCTGCACAGGTGAGGGGGATGGTGCGGGGCGATGGTGCGGGGAGGAGGAGTATCGTGGCGAGGGTGGTGGTGTTGAAGGAATGTTCTACAATGATCGGAGTCCTGGAGAATCTCTGCTAGGAATATAGTCTGAGATTATTGTTGTTGTTGTATGTGGAAACGGGAAGGCTCCCTCACTTTCCCAGTTGCTCTCACATAAGATATACAGGGCTGTGGAATGTGCGGACTGGGATGTACATGAAGGTGCATCCAGAGGGCTGCCAAGGGTTGGTCAGTCAGCTGCGTGCATTATGACTGCTGCTGGTAAGAGGAAAAGGAGGGGAACTTTATTAGGCAATTGCCTTCTGAGGTACCAACCAGACCCATTCGCGAGGAATTCTTTTTCCTCCCTGGTTAGGAGGAGGTTAGAGACTTTACTCGGATGCTCCTGCTCTGGTACAGCTCTCTGGTTATTGAGAGGAGCATCTTGAGTGCACCCACAAGTGCAGGACAGCCAGGGAATCAGGCCAAGCCAGCATATCAATTCATTCAAGTCAGATCCTGCTTGGCTATCCTGAGGTCCTTTTTGTCCTGATCATTCACGAGGTGAAAGATGATTAGGCTGTACAGGTGAGGGATCTCACCATGATGAGGTGATTGGGGTGGGGTAGCATGGAGGGACCAGCGTGTGAAGGGTGGTGATGGTGAGGTCATAACTGCAGATCACCCAAGGGCTGGAGAACCTTTGCTATGAATACATATCAAAGAAGTTGGGGTTGTTCTGCTGTTCATTGTGGAGAAGCCTCTTTTCATATCTTATAACACTTGCCAGTAGTTTTAGGGGTACAAGAATGCTGGGGAGGATCTGTTTATAGGGACTCCTATCCCACAGGGATGTCTGCTGGCTCCCTGGTGCCTCGGTTAGCAACATTACTAGGAAACTCCCTGGTCTGGTATGGCAGTCTGATAAATATCCTCTGCTGGATATGGAGTGTGGCAGTGATGAGAATCATGGTGCCATAGGTGGAATTGTGGTTGTTTTGGTCATGGTGAGGTTTATATGGCACTGGGCCTGCTGGTGACAGATGGAGTTCAGCTGTCTCAAAGACAAAAAGGAGTGTTGCTCATGAGGTGGTGGGGCTCATCAAGGGGGGTTTAAATCAGTTGTGAAGGGGGAGGGTGAGAAAACAAGGCTCATATAGATGAACCCATGGGTAGCATGCCAATGTTGGGGTTAAATGGATAGCCCAGCTAAAGTGCATCTACACCAGTGCTCACAACGTGGGCAGCCATCAGGAGGAGCTGGAATTCCCTGTTCAGCAGGGTACCTGTGACTAAATCTTCCTCACAGAAACGTGGTGGGGTGACTCTGGTGACTGGAATGCTGCAAGAGATGTCTATAAGCTCTTAAAAAGGGACAGGAGAGGAGGAGCAGTGGGGTGGCTCTCTGTGTTTTGATTGTATGGAGCTCAATGATTGAAAAAGTCAAGTTCTTATGGGTGGGGGGAAGGCCTACAAGGCAGAGGTTCTCTTGGGAGCCTATTTAGACCACACTCCAGGATGAAGAAGCAGATGAAACATTCCACAAGTGGCTGGCAGAAGGCATATAATCCTAGCCATTGTTTACATGGGGGACTTCAAGTTACTGAACTCCTGCTGGAAATAAAACAGAGCAGAGAGAAAACTGTTCAGGAGGTTCCTGGAATGTGTGGAAGATAACTTTCTGGAAGAGCAGGTAAGTGAATGGACCAGAACAGGTATCTCTCTTGACCTGCTGTTTACAAACAGGGATGGACTGGTGGGTGGTTTGGTGGTTGGAGGCTCTCTTGGGTTTAATGACCAGGAAGCTACAGCACTCTCAGTTGTTATTGAAGCAAGGAGTTGGATCAGCAAAACCACTTCTATGGCCTTCTATAGGGCATACTTTTGCCTATTCAGGCACTGTTTAAGAGGCTCCCTTGGGAGACAGTTCTGAAGGGCAAAGGGGTCCAGAAAATACCAGGACTGATCCATCAAGAAGGATGTCATGCAGATTACACCAAACTAGGTGGGAGTGTTAATCTACTTGAGGATAGACCGGCTCTGCAAAGGGTTATGGACAGGCTGTATCCATGGTTGAGGTCAATTGTATGAGGTTTAACAAGGCCAAGCCAGGTGCTGGGTCTTGGAATTGGTTACAGCAACCCCAAATAATGATACAGGCTTGGGAGAGAGTGGTTGGAAAGATTCCCAGCAGAAAATGACCCAAGGCTGCGGGTTGACAGCGGGCTAAACATGAGCCAGCAGGGTACTGAAGTGGCTAAGAAAGCCAAGAGCATCCTTACTTGTTTTAGCACTAGTGTGGCCAGCTGGAGTAGGGAAGGGATCATGTCCCTGTACTGAGCACTCTTCAGTCTTCATCTAAAATCCTGGGTTCACTTATAGGTCCTCACTACATGAACATCATTGAGGGGCTTCAGTGTCCAGAGAAGGGCAAGGGATCTGGGGAATGGTGCACAGATTTTATGAGGAGGACATAAGGGAACTGGGGATGGATTACGTGGAGAAGAGGAGGTTGAGGGGAGACCTTCTCACTCTCTACAACTGAAAGGAGGTGTTGGTTTCTTCTCCCACATAACAAGCAATAGAGTGAGAGGAAATAGCCTCAAGTTGCACCAGGGGTGGTTTACATTGGATGTTAGGAAAAAAGTCTTTACTGCAAGAGTGGTCAAACATAGTAACAGGCTGCCCAGGGCACTGGTAGAATCATCATCACTGGAGGTGTTAACAAAGATGTGTAGATGTGGCACTTTGGGACATGCTTTGCAGGCCATGGTGGTGTTGTGTTGATGGTTGGCTTTGATGATCTTAGAGCTCTTTTCCAGCATCAGTGATTCTAAGATCTTTAAGATCCCTTCCAACCCAAAATACTCTATGATTCTATGACTTTAGCACACAGCCTCCCAGTTATTTCATGAACCTGAGGGGTGGTCCCTGAAAGTAACAGCACCTTGCTTCTCAGTGCTCCTCTGAACTTAATGTGAGTCATGTCTTGGGTGCCCGTTAATCTCTGTCAGTTCCAAGAACACTGGGAAGACAAGAGGTGACCATTGAAACAGCTCCTTCTTTCCTTATTTTCCCACTGAGTCCAAGTCTCCTCTCCAAACATGGGGTAAATAGTTTCCAGGGGTTCATCTAGCATTTCAGACCATATTGCAGACCCCTTAATAGTTTTCTGTTTTATAATCACCAATGACTTGGACTTACTTGACTGAAAATTCACAGAGCCCCAGTAGCCTCAGGGGAGACAAGGACCAACCTTGGAATATCACCATTAAACTACATTTACTGTTTGTAGGAAAGTGCTTTTGTTTGGGGCTCTTACCATCTGAAATTAATACCTTAGACTTATTAAATGCTTGAAGTGGTTCCTTTGTGATGCCTGTGGACATCCTCACAGTGGAGGGTGGTTCTCAGATTTAGATTGTCAGGCATACCACTTGGTCCAACCTCCTTTGGTCTCTGGGTAAAGAAGAGTGGTGTGGTATACACCAAAAATGTAAGCCATATGTTACACAGTTCTCTCTGGTGTTTGCTTACCTTCAAATAACAACTTCCACTCTCTGTTCTTTGCAGGCCAGAGCTCCCCTCTCTGAAGACCCAGGGCCCAGAGCTGCAGGAACAGCTTGTGCAGGAAACCAGGGGATGGAGCTAAATGTCAGTTCTGATCAGAACCCTTGGCTGACCCCTCAGTAAGTGAGGAGAAAGACAAGTGTGTCTGTCCTCCCTGGTGATGTCCTCATGGGGAAAGGAGAACAAAGAGCAAACACCCACCTAAAAAGTACCAAGGAGGAAGGAGCAAACGCACTGTTCTCTTGAGCAGTGCTTGATTCCTGTAGGTATTTTGCAGCCACATATGTGGAAGAGACCTGTGTTGCATGCTGATGACACTGAGACTTGCTGTATGTTTGTGAGAGTGCTGCTGCTTCCAAATGTCAAGGGAAATGGTGAAAACTGGAAGCAGACCTTCAAGATATCTTTTTGCTGCTTTGCCTTTTCCGCATCTGTTTTTGCTTTGTTTTGTTTTCCTGATGGAGGGGGCTCTGTAATAATGCCTTAACGTTCTGCACAATGTTCAATACCAGCCCAGACTGGTATCAAGGAAAATAAATGGTGCTCACGAAGTAATTCCTTAAAAACAGGCAGAACCTTGAAACAGCTGACATAGGCACCCTTTGCTTATTTGAGCAGGCTAATTTACAGATTCTCCATACTGTATCATGTGTGCTTTAAGCCATATATTATTTTTTTCTTCTGTGCTGCAAATTTAAAATTAATGTTTCCAGATATTTGAAGATAAGAGATAATTAAAAGCACTGTTTGTGGGTTTAGTATAAAATATGCTAAAATACTTACAATAGACTTAAAGCACTGTAGAACATAGGCTGTGAATAAGCTTGCTGGTTCCTTTTCCTTTCACTAATCAGTGTTGATCAGTCACTTGCTATTCCTGTTGCTCATGTATTTTTAAGAGTCAAATGCCTGGTAACAGAAAACAATAAAACCTATTTCAACCTCCCTCGGGTGAGTGCGTTGTCTGGAAGATTACTTCTCACAGTCATTTGTCCAGGAATTACCGACCCAAAAGCAATATTTTGGGAATAAATCCATGCCTTTGGAGTGAATTTCTGGAGGGAGAGGGACCTGGGAGTTAGGTCGAATTCAGTAGCCGGAGCTGAGCAAGCTGAGGTCTGAGAGCTGCTGTCCTCAACCCCTTTGCAAGGGCTGCCAACCAGAGATGTCATGAATTTTGGAAGCAATGTTGCTCTATTTCAGAAACACACCTGACTGTGACTATGAGGGGCTACGTGGTGATTGCTGCTGTGTTTCATAGACCAGTTCACCCCTGGTAGCACTACAGAGGTTTTTTTAGCTGAACAGCCTAAAAGAATTTTTCTCCTCATGAATAAACGGTTCAAACCATTGTAAGGACATAAGAAGAAGCAGCTTTAAGAAATCTTTTCCTCAAATAAAAGGCAAGTAGAAGCACTGCTCATTCAAGTGGTGGCTGTACTTTAAATGGAGTTGTATGGGGCAACTGAATCTGTGTGCCCTGACCTTGGAGTAGAGAAAGGGAGTGAGTTCTCTCTATTCCCTCTGGGAAAGAGCCACATCCTTCTGCAGATCTGCCATCTGATGCTGTTGCTGACCACAGAGCCTTCGCTGGGAGGGAATGAAGCTGAGAAAAAGCAAGGAACGACTCCTGGTACAACTGGTGGCTCTGATCCTATTCCTTTGTGTGTTGGGAATGAGAGCAGGAACTGCCCAGTACCCCGTGCCTGAAGAAGAAGAGAGAGGCTCCTTTGTCATGGACATCACTAAGGATTTGGGACTGACCAGTGAGGAATTATCAACTCGAGGGGCTCAGCTCGTTTCTGAAGGAGAAAAGCAGTTTTTATAGCTAATCCAACATAGCAGGGATTTAGTGGGGCATGAGATGGACCAGGAGGAGCTGTGTGGAGGGAGTGAATCTTGTGTGGTCCATTTCAATGTACTACTGGAGATCCCACTGGAGTCCTTCCAAGCTGAGGTAAGCCTAAAGGATCACCACCCTGTGTTCTTAAATAAGGAGATCTTGGAAACTGCAGTGCAAGAAGCTTGATTTTTATGGGAAAGCGCTGAGGATCCAGATGTGCAGAGGAAGACTGCAGCATCATAACATCAGCTCAAAAGGCTATTTCCATATTCACACTCAGGTGGAGTGATGGCAGCAGTGATGGCACTGAGCTGGTGCTGGACCCAGCCCTGGATGAGGAGCAACAGAACTGACTTTCAGTGTCACAGCTGTGGATGGTGGGGTCTCCACCATGCTCTGGGACAGCCTGAATCTGTGTGGTAGTCCTGGATATAAATTATAACATCCTGGAATTTACCTGGAGTCTATATGAAGCCTGGGTACTAGAAAATAGCTCCTGGGATATGTTAGTTGTGGCTGTGCCTGTTAGTGATTTAAACTCATGAGTGAACGGGGCTCCATAGCTCAAAATTTAGAGGAAAATGGACAGACATTTAAAATAAATTCAGAAACCAGGCAGATACAACTCAAAAATCTGGTGGACTGCAAAGAAAGACAGACCTAGGAGATAGATGTCCAGTCCACAGTCAGAGGAGCCTCTCCTAGCACTGCAAGTTGGAGGTGCACGTGGAGGACACGAATGACAATGCCTCTGAGATGATCATCACCTCCCTCACCAGCACTCTCTTGGAAGCTGTGCCACTGAACACCGTGTTGTCCCTTTGCAACATGTGGGACCAGGACTTGGGGGACAGCGGCAGGAAGAGCTGTGAAGGAGCAGCATTGTGCCATGGGTGGCCAACACGTACACACGGGTGACATCAGGGGTGCTGGACAAGAAGCAGGTGGTGGAGTACAAGGTGACAGTGTGGGTCTGTGACGAGGACATCCCCCTGCTCTCAACATCCAAGACATTGCTCCTGTGACTCATGGACATGCATGACAACTTGCCCACCTTCATGCAGAATCTTTACACTATGATGCTGGGAAAAACAAGTCTGTGGGGACAACCTGGGCCACCTGCATGCTACAGACACCTGTGTGAGGTGTACGTTGGGGGTGGCTCCAGGATGAGCACCCAACCTGGCATCCTTTGTGTCTCTGGACATGGAGAGCAGAGCAATGTGGACTGAGGTCTTGGTGACTGCCTCTGATGCAGGGTCACCTTTTCTCAGTGCCAATGTCACCGTCCACGTGGTTGTGGTAGATGAGAATGACAATGCACCCCTGGTTCTGCATCCAGCCCAGGAGAGCAGCCCTGTGCCCAGTGAGCTGGTGCCCATGTCAGCAGAGGCAGGCTACCTCATCACCAAAGTGGTGGCTGTTGACGCAGACTCAGGGCAGAACTCGTGGCTCTCATACCACCTGCTGAGGGCCACTGACCCCGGGCTGTTTGTGGTGGGTGCCCAGAGCGGGGAGGTGCGTCTGGGCTATGACATATGGTAGTGGTTCCTTTGGGTAGCTCTGCTTTTGCAGCTGGCATGACCAACTTCCTTCAGGTTCTAACTCAGAAGAAAGGTTGTTTTCCCTTCCAAGCTAAAGGAGAAAACAAACCCTCAGTTAAGCAAGTTTCTAGCTCTGTTACAGCCATTTCTGCGATGCTTTGAGAGTGAGGTTAGGTCCATTTTCCCTGCCCAAGTTCTTCTCTCACTTGTTGTCTGGCAAGGTTATGGACATCTTATTCCGTGCTCTAATGCAGTGGTACAGTCAGGAAGAGAACTCCCCTGCTCTCTGGAACACTTGCAGCTCTCATTCAAGGTCAGAAAAGCCAAAAGGCAAGGAAGGTGTGAGTATTCTGTTATGGTGTGTTGCAAGCATGGGGCTCTTTCTTCCCTGGGTTCTGGCTGTTTCTCTCTGAGATGGTCTGTGTGTTTTGTCCTCTGGTAGCTATGTGTCTCTAGACACCCATTGTGTGTCTGTGCATGCTGCACAAATGCTGCCTGATGAAGCCAGGAGCTGCTCACACCTCACTATTGCAATGTGCACAAACCCAGCTCATGAAACCAGAAGGGAATTTGACTCCTTGAGTACAGCAGTGTCATCTTCTCTAAAGCAGAACAGCAAAACACACAAGATCTTCCTTTGGGCCATGAAATGGGACTGTGTGGGCTGTCTCTTTAGGATTGACTTGGAAATGTATCAACACAAACAGTGTTGGGATAAACTGTATCTGTACAAAGTTGTGAAAATGTGTTCATTGTCTTTTGGTGGATTGGTTGGAAACTCCACAAGTCACTTCCAAGGCCTTTGTGTGGAAGGGAGAATTGAGATGGACTTGGACACTGGCTGTTGAGTTTGGTCTCATCACTGTTGTTTCTGAACTCAGAGGCTTCTCGATGGGAGTGGAAAGCTGTCCCAGTAAGATTTCCTGTGTCTGTGTCAGAGCATTTGCATTTTCCATGTTGCCATTTCTGCTTCTCCTCTGTGAACTGTGTTTGAGCAGTGTTTTAGCCTTTTTCCTCCAGAAGGACCATCCCCCCCTGTATCACCATGGGTTATTTCCATGATGGGAGTGTGGCATGGAGTGGCTGTAAAGCCTCGTGCTGTGCTGAGCTGCACTGATAACCTGTACTGCTCTAAGCCAGGATACCCCTGTGTGTAAAAGTGAAATAAAGAGAACATTGGAATGCTTTGTGTGGAGACAATCTTTGTGGAGAAGTTCCTCCTGGGAAAGATCTGGTTAAGTTTTTGAAAGGTGGGAGGGTTTTTTCTCATTTTTTACCTTGTTTGAGCAGATACATTCCTCAGGTTTCAGATGAGGCTGGTAGAGCATTCAGTAAACTTGTAGGGTACTGAGTTTTGCTGGCAGTCTCTATGGGTCTTCTGAGTGCTGAGCTTCTGGTTGTGATGGGGTCCACTTCAATCCAGGCCCTGGGAAACTGGTCCCTACCCTAACATGGGCCCTGGGGTTGCAAAGGCCTCTGAAAGCAGCAAGGCTGAGGAGTGACTTATCTCCATCCAGCTGTGGATGGACACTGTGAGGCATTTGAGACAAAGCATTTGTATTGTAGAGGTTTTTGGGGGGTGGCTGGCACAAAAACTGCACCTGTGTTTAGGAGAGCCTTAGGAGGTGGGTGTTTGGTGGGTGAAGAACAGCTACAAGGAGGGGAATTCACTCTTGGGAATGCAGAAGACTACAGTTGTCCCTTCCAGAAAAGCACTAAAAAAAACAACCAGAAGTTCTGAGCACATTCTGGTCCAGTGTGGCTGACCAGAAATCTCTTGTACCTCAAGAACTGAGTGGGCCACAATCCAGGCAATCTGGGTGGGTTTAGGCCTGTGCTGTGTTGTGCCACAGACATCCCTGGCCAGTGGGACAAACTTGTCTGGCTTACTATAAAAGAGGAATCTGCAGGCAGCTCCCATTGCCAGAAGTGAGAAAGCCACCTTTGAGAAAGAGGTTCCATGAAATTTTTTTTTTAACTGAAACATTGCAGATGATTAATAGAGTTACACAGGGGAGCAGAACAGAGCTGGCAAACCTTTAAGGATGCTTCCACTGAGCACAAAAGCTCATGATCCACACATGTAAGAAGACAGAAGAGGAAGCCAAGAAATGGGTAAGGCTGAGTAAAAACTCGCTGGTCAAATCAAAGGGAAAGAAGGAAAGAAATCAGGGACAGGTATCCTGGGAAAAGTACAGGAACATTTCTTAGTTGTGTAGGGATGGGGTTTGGGAAGCCAAGCCATAGCTGGAGCTGAACGTGGCAAGGGAGGGATGTAAAGAATAATCAGAGGGACTTTTACAGGTGTATCAGTTCAAAAATGAAGGCCAAGAGAGAGAACCCTCTGTGATAAACAAAACTGGCAAGAATGGATTATGAGGAGGCTCAGGTACTCAGTAAGCTTTCTGCTTCACTCTTCACCAATTACTGATCTCTCTTCATACACTTCTGTAGTGGTTGGGCCTCATGGAAGTGACTGAGGGAACAAAGTCCCTCCCACTCTAAAGAGAAGACCAAGTTGGAGACCATCTGAGGAACCTGAACATAGGTAAATCTATTGGACCTGAGGGGATGCATCCTAGAGTCATGAGGGAACTGGCTGATGTAGTTGTCAGGAACTTTTGAGTCTATCTGAAAAATTCTGGCAGTCAGTTGAATTTTCTGGTGACCAGAACAAAGGAAACAGTGCACCCATTTCTCCAAAGGGTAGAAAGCAGGACCCTAGGAACTACAGTCCTGCCAGCCTGTCTTCTGGGAAGATCATGGAGCCCCTGGAGCTGAATTCCAGGCCGGCAGAGGATAGGGAGGTGATATGGAACAGACAGCATGGATTCACCAAGGGCAAGTCTTGCCTGAACAACCTAGTGGTCTTCTCTGGTGGAGTGGTCAGGGCACTATTATCTATGTGGATTTCATTTCACATGGTTTCCCACAAGATCCTTCTCTCCGAGTTGGAGACAGAGGGATTTGATGGATGGTCTACTTGGAGGATAAGGAATCAGCTTGCTGGTCTCATCCAGAGAGTAGTGGTCAATGGCTCAGTGTCTGGAAGGAGATCAGTGATGGCTGGTGTCCCTCAGGGGTCCTTATGGGCACCACTACTGTTTAATGTCCTCATCATTTGCATACACAGTGGGATCAAATGGACCACCAGCAAACTTGCAAATGAGACTAAGATGACACACCTGTGGGATGGGTGGGGTGTGCCATTCAGCAGGACCTGGACAAGCTGGAGAAGTGGGCCCAGGTGCATCTCACCAGGTTCAATAACACCAAGTATATAGTCCTGCACCTGGGCTGGGGCAAACCCCTGGTACCAGTACAGGCTGGGTGTTGAACAGATAGGAAGCAGCCCTTTGGAGGAGGACTGGGTGGATGAAAGGCTTGGATGTACACTGGGGATGTGTCCTCAGAGGCTACAAAGCCATCTGTGTCCTGGGTTACATCACCACCTCTGTGGTCTGCAGGTCAAGGTAGGTAAATTTCCCCTTTGTTCTGATCCGGAGTCCTCTGTATAATACAGACACAAACCTGCTGGAGTGGGTCCAGAAGAGAGTCACAAAAAATTACCAGAGGGGTGGAACATGTTTGCTAAGAGTAAAGGCTGTGAGAGTTGAGGCTGTTCAAGCTGGAGCAAAGAAGGTTGTGGGGAAACCTTACTGTGCCTTTTCAGGAAGTAAAGGGAGCTTATAAGAAGGGGACAGGCTTTTGAGGGATCCTGTAGTGGTAAGAAAAGCTTCGATGGAGTTAAAACCCAAAGAGGGGAGATTTGGATGAAATACAAAGAGGAAATATTTACAGTGAGGGTGGTGAGACAGTGGCCCACGTTATCCAGAGGGGTGTTAGAAGCCCCATCCATGGAGATATCCTAGGTTATGTTGGATGGGGCTCTCAGGTACCTGATCTAGTTGAAGATGTTGCTGATCATTGCATAGAGTTTGTAGTAGGTGTTCTTTAAATGCCCCTTCCAACACAAATTAGTCAATGATTCTATGACACTGTCCTATGATTCGTTGCTTCTGTGAAGCACTGCGGTGGGCAGGACTCGCCAGGGAGCTTATCCCAAATGCAGGCAAATCCCCTGAACCCCCATCGTTATTCCCATCAGTGTTCCCATGGCGCAGCTGTGGCAGAGCTGCAGTTGCAGGCGGTGTCTGTGAGTGTCACTGTTGGATCACGATGGGCCGAAACGCGGATGGAGCAACGGGGAGTGGGCGAGCGAGACCGAGCGCTGGGCGAGCCCGGAGCGGAGCGGAAGGAGCGAACAGAGGGGACAGCTCTGGGAAAGCCTCGGAGGAAGGAGTGAGGCGGCGGCAGAGACCCGCAGACCAGCTCAGGTGCTCGGGGGGGGAGCGAACGGGCAGCGGCTGCTGGGCTTGGTAATGGCGGAGAGAGGAGGAGGCTGGGGTCGGCGGGAGAGAATCCTGCTGTGGGGCGTGCTGGTGGTTGCGTGGGATGCGGCGTGGGGACAGCTGCGCTACTCGGTTCCCGAGGAGATGCCCAAGGGCTCGTTCGTGGGCGACGTGGCCAAGGACCTGGCGCTGGACCTGACGGCGCTCGGCGAACGCGGCGTCCGCCTTGTGTCTGAAGGTAGGACGCAGTATTTCGGTCTGGAGGGGAAGACGGGACATTTGGTGACAGCGGAGAGGATAGACCGGGAGCAGCTGTGCGAGAGTGTGCAGCAATGCGTGCTGCGGTGTGAGCTGATAGTGGAGGGCGGGAGAAAGATTTATGCAATCGAGGTGGAGATCACGGATGTTAATGACAATGTTCCCAGCTTCCGGGATGCACAGAAAGAACTGAGAATAAGAGAGACGACAGCCCCGGGATCGCGATTTCCCCTGTCCGAGGCTCACGACCCGGATTTGGGTCGGAATTCTCTGCAGAGCTACGAGCTGAGCGGCGACGAGCACTTCTCGCTGGCCGTGCAGACGGGCCCCGGCGGGGATCAGCGGCCCGAGCTGGTGCTGGCGAAGGCGCTGGACCGGGAGGAGGCGGCGTTTCACGAGCTGGTGCTGCGGGCGAGCGACGGCGGAGAGCCGGCACGGACGGGCACGGCGCGGATCCGCGTGGCGGTGCTGGACGCCAACGACAACGCGCCGGTGTTCAGCGCGGCGGAGTACACGGTGCGTGTGGCGGAGGACGTGCCCGTGGGCTCCGTCCTCGTCACCCTCACGGCCACCGACGCCGACGAGGGCATGAACGGGAATGTTAAGTATAGTTTTCAGAAAATTTCGGATCGTGCGTCGGAAAATTTCCAGCTGAACTCCGAGTCGGGAGTAATCAGGCTGTTGCGGAGCCTGGACTTCGAGGAAGGACACTTCTATGAACTGAAGGTACAGGCAGAAGATGGAGGGGGGCTTTCCGACACCGCGAAAGTCACTGTTACCGTGACAGACGTCAATGACAACGCGCCCGAACTGACAGTAACCTCTCTGCTGAGTGAGATCTCCGAGGACGCACCGTCAGGGACAGTGGTGGCCCTGCTGCACGTGCAGGACTTTGACTCAGGAGCCAACGGCCAAGTGCGGTGCTCACTGGATGGGGGTGTCCCATTCCGTCTGGTAAAGACTCTCGAGAATTACTACCGCGTGGAGACGTCTCGGGAGCTGGACCGGGAGAAGGTGTCGGAGTACAACGTGACGGTGCGGGCAGCAGACGGCGGGTCGCCGGCGCTGTGGAGCAGCGCGGTGCTGGCGCTGCGGGTGCTGGACGTGAACGACAACGCGCCGGTGTTCTCGGAGGAGCGGTACAGCGCGCGTGTGGCCGAGAACAACGCGGCGGGCGCGGTGGTGGTGCGGGTGCGGGCGTCGGACGCGGACTGGGGGGAGAACGCGCGCGTGCGGTACCGGCTGGTGGAGGGCCGGGTGCGGGGAGCAGCGCTGTCGTCGTACGTGTCGGTGCAGGCGGAGACGGGCGCGCTGTACGCGCTGCGCTCCTTCGACTACGAGGAGGTGCGCGAGGTGGGGCTGTGGGTGGTGGCGGAGGACGGCGGCGCGCCGGCGCTGAGCAGCAACGTGTCGGTGCGGCTGGAGATCCTGGACGAGAACGACAACGCGCCGCAGGTGCTCTACCCGCCGCCGGCCTCGGCCTCGGGGTCGTTGTCATCGGAGTGGCCGGTGGTGGAGCTGGCACCGCGGTGGTCGGAGCCCGGCTCGCTGGTGGCCAAGGTGGTGGCGGTGGACGCGGACGCGGGTCAGAACGCGTGGCTGTCGTACGAGGTGTGGAAGGCGACGGAGCCGGGTCTGTTCCGCGTGGGGCTGCACAACGGCGAGGTGCGGACGGCGCGGGCCGTGTCGGAGAGGGACGCGTCCCGGCAGAGGCTGGTGGTACTGGTGCGAGACCGCGGGCAGCCGCCGCGCTCGGCCACCGCCACGCTGGGCATCGCCCTGGTGGACGGCTTCTCCGACACCTTTCAAGAGCTCAACCAGGCTCCGGCGGTGAGGCAGCAGTCAGAGGAGGCCGACGAGGACCTGCTCACCATCTACCTCATCGCCTCTCTCGTCTGTGTGTCGTCGCTATTCCTTCTGTCCGTCCTTGGCTTCTCGATGTCCAGGCTCTGCTCCAAGTCTCGCCTTCGGGGGAGCCTTTCACCTCCCGCTGTCCACTGCTACGCTGATGGAGACTTCGCCGCCGACGGTGTGGACATGAGGGGCACGGGCACTCTGTCGCCGAATTACCGCTATGAAGTGTGCTTGACCACCGGCTCAGGGAAGAGTGACTTCCAGTTTCTGAGGCCTGTCCTGACTGTCCCGCCAAGCAGCGCTGAGGAGGGGCCGAACCTGGATGAGAAACCCCTCTGTAGCTCGCAGCCCGCGGGAGGGAAGGAAGCAGCCCCAGGGAGTGCAGCCCCTCCTGCCGTTTTTCTGCCCGAGTGGCTGACCGATGGGCGCGTCCATGCCTGAATATTGATGGAATTCTTCTCCCTTCCAGGTCCTCAGATTGAACTTCCATAGTAGCTGTAGTGCTAAGCCTGTGCTATTCCCTACGGATTTTTCTTCCCAGATTGACGGTCCAGTGAAGGCAGTTCAGACTCTCCGAGCTCAGCTTTCACCCCACGCTGCCGTGGGAAGAGCCTTGTGCATGTTTTACCCCTGTGTTTCCTGGTGGCTACGATTTGGCCTCCCGGGAGCAAAGCCCAAAAACCTGCCCTCCAGTATCGGCAGCGGGGGAGCCGCTGCCGGCGCCACCCGTGTGCTGGGAGCCGGGTGTGATCCCACAGAACTCATGGCTTTTTTTCCCGTTCTCCGCGGGGCCCCGTGGCGGGCGAGTGGCCGCAGCCGCGCGTGTTCTCCCGTGTTCCAGCGCCACGGGGGCGCAGTTCCGGCAGAGGCCGCAGGGTGGCGCTCCCGGACAAGCGGCGCCGAGCGGCGGCGGGCGGGGCGGTGTCGGAACCGCGACCGGCCCAGCCCAACCCGGTCAGGTAACCGCGGCGACAAGGGTAATAAGGGTGGGAGGCTGCCAGCGGTGCTCAGAGCCAACTGCAACCAGAATAGGGCGACTGTGCTTCTGGCCACCAGCCGCACTCGGAGAAACAGAGGGAGGGAGCCCGCCCGTTACTCCCCACCCATCATCGCCGCGCTGCTGCCGGGTGCCGCGTTCCGCGGAGGACTGCGCCGGTGAGCCGGGACACGGAGGCCCCGGCATGGCAATCGCAAGGCAAGTGCTTTGTCTCTCTGCTCTATTTTGTCTGCCTCACGCGCTCTCCGAGCCCATCCGCTACTCCGTAGCTGAGGAGGTGGCCAGCGGCTCCGTGGTAGCCAACCTGGCGGAGGACGCTGGGCTGACCCCGGCTCAGCTCTGGGCTCGCCGCGCCCGCCTGGCCCCGGAGGATGTCCCGCAGCACTTTCGTTTAGACCCCGGCACCGGCCGCCTCGTTGTGGCGGAGAGGCTGGACCGGGAGGAGCTGTGCGGGCAGTCAGCTACCTGCGTGCTCCCCTTCGAGCTGCTGCTGGCAACTCCTCTGCAGATCTTTCGGGTCGAGGTGGCCGTGGAGGATATCAACGACCATTCGCCCGTTTTCCCCGAGGACAAAATTACTTTTCAAATTCCAGAAACGAGCAACCCGGGCTCGAGTTTCCCGCTGGAGGGGGCTCAGGATCTGGATATTGGCATCAACAGTATCCAGGCTTATAGCATTGCTCCTGAAAATGAATACTTTAGTGTCTCCTTTGGGAGCCGGAGTGAAGGTGACAGATATGTTGAACTGGTCCTGGGAAAGCCACTGGACAGGGAGGAGCAGGTGGAGGTGTCTTTCATTCTCACTGCTGTAGATGGAGGTTCTCCACCCAGGAGTGGGACCACCCAAATCCGCATTGTTGTTCTAGATGTGAATGACAATGCTCCTGTCTTCACTCAGGAGAGATATATTGGGAAAGTTTTGGAAAATGCCCAAGAGGGCTCTGTGGTTCTGACTGTGGTGGCAACTGATCAGGATATCGGACCTAACGGGAACATCTCCTACCAGTTCAGCCAAGTATTGAGCCAGAGTAACTCTGCATTCTCAATTGACCCCATGAATGGTGAAATTAAACTCACAAAGTCTCTGGACTTTGAAATGGCAGAGAAACACGAGCTCAGCGTGCGGGCCACAGATGGTGGGGGCCTCTCTGCGATCTGCAAGGTGCTGGTGGAGGTGCTGGATGTGAATGACAACGCACCAGAGCTGGTGGTCAGTTCCTTCAGCAGCCCCATCCCTGAGGACACATCACCTGGGACAGTGGTTGCCCTCTTTGCTGTCAGGGACCGGGATGCTGGTGCCAATGGGAAGATCTCCTGTGCCCTTGAGGACCTTGAGCTGTTGTTCACCCTGCGTCCAGCCTATAAGAACTACTATGAGCTGGTGACTGTGAGTGCACTGGACCGGGAGAAGACAGCCCAGTACATCCTCACTGTCACAGCAGCAGATGCGGGGTCACCTCCTCTCACAACCACCCAGACCTTCACAGTGGACATCTCTGATGTGAACGACAATGCACCTATCTTCAACCAGACATCATACACCATGTACGTGCGAGAGAACAATATCCCCATGGTACTCATAGGAGCTGTCAATGCCTCTGATGCTGATGTGGGGCCCAATGCCAAGGTGACTTATTTCCTGGCACCAGCCCACCCCACAGAGCAGCCTCCCTGCTCCTGCATCTCTGTGAACTCTGAGAACGGTCATGTGTTTGTGCTGAGGCCTCTGGACTATGAGAAGATCAGGCAGATTGAGGTCTTGGTGACTGCCTCTGATGCAGGGTCACCTCCTCTCAGTGCCAATGTCACCGTCCATGTTGTTGTGGTAGATGAGAATGACAATGCACCCCTGGTTCTGCATCCGGCCCAGGAGAGCAGCCCTGTGCCCAGCGAGCTGGTGCCCGTGTCAGCAGAGGCAGGCTACCTCATCACCAAAGTGGTGGCTGTTGACGCAGACTCAGGGCAGAACTCGTGGCTCTCATACCACCTGCTGAGGGCCACTGACCCCGGGCTGTTTGTGGTGGGTGCCCAGAGCGGGGAGGTGCGTCTGAAGAGGCAGGTGATGGAGAGAGATGCTGGGAAGCAGAAACTCGTTGTCCTGGTGAGAGACAATGGGCGGCCCCCCCTGTCAGCCACGGCAGCACTGAGTGCAGTCCTGCTCAGTGACTTCTCAGATGTGCACCTACCACAGAGCAGCCTGGCCACAGAGGATGAAGATGACTCCCTGACAATCTATTTAATCATTTCCTTGGTCACTGTCTCCCTCCTCTTCCTCGCATCCATGGCAGCCGTTGTTGTACACAAGGTGTGCAAGAGAAAGGAGCTGAAGAGTGATCATGTCCTTTATGGTGCTTGTGACCTGCAGAGTGGCCTGGCTGATGCAGCTGCCGTGGGGACCCTGCCCCGTGCCTATTGCTATGAGGTCAGCCTCACAACAGGCTCAGGCAACAGTGAGTTCAAATTTCTGAAGCCCATGCTCCCCAACGTGCCACCCCAGCATTGTGCCATGGGTGGGCGCACCAACAATGAACAGGATCTCCCTTATGACCCCATCCCTGCGGGGGACATGGCACCAGACAATCCTGGGACACTCTCTGCTGAACAGTTCAATCATTTTTCCTTTAACTAATGTGGAGTCAGCACAGAGAGAGGCTTTGTGCCTCACCATGAGAAGGGATCTGGGCTATGACATATGGTAGTGGTTCCTTTGGGTAACTCTGCTTTTGCAGCTGGCATGACCAACTTCCCTCAGGTTCTAACTCAGAAGAAAGGTTGTTTTCCCTTCTAAGCTAAAGAAGAAAACAAACCCTCAGTTAAGCAAGTTTCTAGCTCTGTTACAGCCATTTCTGCAATGCTTTGAGAGTGAGGTTGGGTCCATTTTCCCTGCCCAAGTTCTTCTCTCACTTGCTGTCTGGCAAGGTTATGGACATCTTGTTCTGTGCTCTGATGCAGTGGTACAGTCAGGCAGAGAACTCCCATGCTCTCTGGAATACTTGGAGCTCATTCAGTATCAGAAAAACCAAAAGGCAAGGAAGTTGTGAGTGTTCTGTTGTAGCGTGGTGCAGGCATGGGGCTCTTGCTTCTCTGGGTTTTTGTTGTCTGTCTCTGATATGTGTGGATCTGTGCTTTTTGCCTTTTAGTTGGTATTTCTGATCAGACACCCATTGTGTGTCTGTGTATGCTGCACACATGATGCCTGGTGAAGTTGTGAGTTGCTCACACCTCACTATTGCAATGTGCACAAACCCAGCTCATGAATCCAGAAGGGAAATTTGACCCTTTGAGTCATCAGTGTCATCTTCTCTTTCAGAGAATAACTACATGAGATCTTCACTAGGCCCATGAGAGAGGGTTGTCCTTTAGGATTGCCTTGAATATGTATCAACACAGTGTTGAGATAGACTGTAACTATACAAAGTTGTGAAAATGTGTTCATTGTCTTTTGGTGGATTGGTTGGAAACTCCACAAGTCACTTCCAAGGCCTTTGTGTGGAAGGGAGAATTGAGATGGACTTGGACACTGGCTGTTGAGTTTGGTCTCATCACTGTTGTTTCTGCACTCAGAGGCTTCTCAATGGGAGTGGAAAGCTGCCCCAATAAGACTTCCTGTGTTTGTGTCAGAGCATTTGCATTTTCCATGTTGCCATTTCTGCTTCTCCTCTGTGAACTGTGTTTGAGCAGTGTTTCAGCCTTTCCCCTCCAGAAGGACCATCCCCCCCTGTATCACCATGGGTTATTTCCATGATGGGAGTGTGGCATGGAGTGGCTGTAAAGCCTCGTGCTGTGCTGAGCTGCACTGATAACCTGTACTGCTCTAAGCCAGGATCCCCCTGTGTGTAAAAGTGAAATAAAGAGAACATTGGAATGCTTTGTGTGGAGACAATCTTTGTGGAGAAGTTCCTTCCTGGGAAAGATCTGGTTAAGTTTTTAAAAAGGCTGGGAGTTTTGGTCCCGTTCTGTCCCTTGGCTGAGGTAAAGATGAGCAGGTCCTCTTCCTGAGTTTGGGTCCTGGGTTACCAGACCATTTAGGAAGATTGTGGGTAGGAGGAGATTTGCAGGAGTCTATGGGTTTTCTTCAGTGCTAAGCTTCTGATTGAGATAGGACTCGTTTAGATCCAGGCCAGAGGAAACTCCTTTCCCTAAGAGGGACCCTGGGAATGCAAAGGCCTCTGTAAAGATGTGAGGGGAAGGCTGGGTGAGTGTGTGACCTTTCTGCCTCTACTGGCAGCTGTGACTCTGGGATGACATCTGTGAGGTGTTTGAGCTCTAAGTATTGCCATTCTAGAGGTTTTTGGGTTTGGTTGGCAGACAGCACACGTGTTCCTGTATGAAGTTATCTGGGGGAGCCCCAGGAGGTGAGCATTTGTGGGGGTTTAACAGCTGCCATGAAGAAGATTCACTCTTGGGAAACACTGAAGGCTGCTGCTATCCCTCCCATAAAGGTCTAGAGAAAAAGGTAAGTTTTGAGGACACATTGGTGGAATTGTGCTGATCAAAAGGTCATTGGACATCGAAGACTGAACAATCCACAGTCCAAGTAATCTGGGAAGGGCACAGGCTTGTGCTGTGTGGCATAAAGCCCTGGTTAGCAGCATAAACTCAGCCAGCTCCTTGTCAAGCTGCAGGCAGCTTCCACTTGCTACTGGTGAGAAAGCCACTTGCAAGAAGTAAGATCACATTAGAAGCTTCTTTTATTGTGACACATGAATTGATCAATAATCAATAGAGGTTTTTGGGTATTTTATTTTTTTTTCCCCAGAGCATTCCTAAAATTGCTTCAATGATAGAAATGGGGAACTCTTTCTCTTTTTTTGTGTCTGGGGTCTGCATGGCATGCTACGTGTGGCTTGAGTCTTCTGTGAAGCTACTCTGCTGAGGGTTCTGTGGAGATTAGATAGCATTATCTATATTCAATCTCATCAAATTGTGTCAGAATTGTGACTGACATCTTGACTAAAGCTTCTGGTGATCTTGTTCTTATGAGAGGACACAATGTCAAGATATTGGCCAAGATTCCTTTCAGGTTTATTAATTTTTTTAACCTTCCTTTATATACATTGTGCATAGCATTGCTGGGAAAGACACAGGCATTTCAAAAGTGCATGGTTCACACTCTTAGAAATCAAATTTTAGTGAGATAACCAGTTCATAATATTACTCCCTGAATGTCTGCTGAGTCTGTTTGTGTTTTATGTGACATATTCACTACTGGCTGGGCAGAGCTCTGGCTTTTTCTAAGACTGGGAAGATTCCATTGCATGCACAACTCTTCAAGGGTATTTAAATCTCTATATCTTTTTATCACACTTTCTTGAAATCTAAGTACTTCCTAGTAGCCAGTTTCCAGAATTTTCCCTGTATTAGCCCTCAAATTCTGGTAGAATTGGGTAGAGTTGTAGTCAGCACTTTTGAAATTTTGAGTTACTTCAATAAACAAATTATCAGTTGTTAAGGGCACCCAGAGTTCCAGAAATAGGTTCGTGTTGCATGGTGGAAAATTCCTCTGATAGCCCATTGTGTCATTTCCCACTGCTGGTCTTCCTGACTTAAACTTGGGATTCAATGCAAATATTACTGTTGATTTATGTACAGGTATTGACATGAAATATTTAGAATACAAATGAAAGATATTTTAAAACAAACTATGATTCATCACAGCATGATTCTCTTGTGTCTAATTGCAGAATGCATGTTAGTCTGAGAACATAAAATATTTTATTCCTTTATTTCCTGCCAAACATGCCATTCCATCTGGAAAGCGTGTCTACCAAACAGGTTTTCTTTCAAGTGGGTTGCCTTATTTCCTCCATTATTGATCTTTCATCATGGGCATCAAGATTTTTAGGACTTCAGGAATCTAATTAATGAAAATACAACATTGTTCTGTGATTTATTTTGCTCTTTAAGCTGGTAATACATTGTATAATTGCCTTTTAAACAAAATAACCTAGTGGCACATCAAAATGGCTGCTTTCAAGTTGAGAGAAAATCGTAGTGTATGGATCCTGAGGAAGGTCTAAATAGATTATGTGTGTGTGTGTTGACCCTAGACCTTGTATTGCTGCTTCTGTGTGTGGTGGGAATGTAAGCTGAGACAAACCAATGCTCCACATGAATTAACTTTGTGGCTGTTACCAATTTCTGCTTCTGCTGGAGAAACTCACATGCAATATGGGAAGAAAACGTTGCCCTCTCTGATGCAGGCTGGCTCTTGGCTGCATCCTCCTGGGACTGAACTGTGCTGTGAGTTGCAGGCCTGGGTACAAAGGGAAAAGAGAAAATTGTGGAGCTAGAAGACATCAAGCTCCAGTTGGAAACAGCTATTTTGGAGGGTGCTTTGGTGGTGTGAAGATGCATATTCCAACCCAGAAACACATTGTCATGCAAGTCTTGCTATATAGCAGGCAGTGGATTATCCCCAGCATGTTTCATCAGTCATTCCATCCCTATATAAATATCCATTTCCCTCTCTGTCCATTTGGCTGTTACCTTCTTGACTCCTGAAACACTACAAATTCAAATCAACTTCTCATTTTGTTATTATTTTGTTACCGTGAGTTGTGTAGGAGCAGCTGGAGGAAAATAAATTATCATCCCCTGGATCAGTGGCTAGAATTAGCATGACAAAATGTTTTCTAACAACACTTTACTGAGATGGGGAGGAGGTCTTCACATTGGCATCTATAGCTACCCAATGCTGGTGTAAGAGCCACTTCAACCAGATAGGTGGGGAGTTTTCTAGCCTTTTCCTGTCTTCTGCATAAGGGATTTTGATGATGTAGCCTTTTCTCAGGTATTTATTCATTTATTTATTTGATTTTTTTCTTCTTCATTACAAGACAAATGAGGTTTAATGTACAGGGGAGATCAATAGGTAATGATGAGGGATCTGTCTGTTTTCCCTTGGCTCGTTCAAGCATCAGTAACTGTTGCTGGGTTTTACAGTGTTCTTAAAATCTGAGACCAGCTTCCAGTTCAGGAGATAAGGACATAGTCTGTCCATAAGGACATAGTCTGTCAGAGACACAGACAAAAGAAATTCGGAACTGGGTTGGATGGCACTGCCACGATGACGTTGGGTTGAATGAATGTCAAAAGAGATGGGATCCAGTAGGTCTGCTGTGACAGCTCTGGTTTCTTCAGTGGCTGGGATTCTCAGCTTTTCTCGTCCATCAGTGATCACCATTTAAAACAGAAAAGCTGAATGCTGGCTCGGGGTGTCCCAGCTATCGAAAATAAGAACACCATCTATGAGCAGTGCTTCAGTGTCCGCCCCACCCTTCCACTTCTCTCCCTCTGATGGGCTCACTCGTGCTCTGACCCTAGAGAGCTAAGATTACTGTAAGGCAGACAGAGGTCTTGTCCCGCATCCTCCGAGGTATGGGGGAGGATTTGTCTTGCAGATGACTTCCAAGTGTAAGAAATGGAGAGAAGAGAAATTCCTAGATTCACCGTTTCAGCAAGTTTTCTGTTTCGCGCTCCCAGCATCATCTGTATGTCCCAAACCGCATGTGAGTGCGGTTTAAGGACACGCATACCTCGATCTTCCACCTTGGTCTCTTTTATAGATGCTCATAGCAGGACTTTGCTCTTGGATGCTGCGGTTCCCAGGTACCGACTCAGGGTGTCACTGTTGACAAAGCTGGAAAAACGACTCCGACGTCGGCTCCTCCCCGGCCCCGCAGCCCACGCAGTGCTACTACGCAGAGCACAGAGAACAGGAATTGCCCGACTCAGCCCTGTCCTCCGGCTGCCGCCAAGGATCTAATTTATTTATTTTTCTGGGACGCTGAATCAGCTGCTCAGAAATCCTCATTCCAGACCGTCTGCTGAATATACTTCAGCAAAGAAGAGAATGGAGGTCCTGCCGGCAGCGCAGGGCCGGGCAGCTGCCGGGAGAGTCGCGCTGTTGGCCTTGATGCTGCCGGTGTGCTGCGGAGCTGCACCGGAGTGGATCCGCTATGTCATCCCCGAGGAGCTGGGCAGAGGCTCGCTGGTGGGGCCGCTGGCGCGGGATCTGGGGCTGAGCCCCGCAGAGCTGCCGGCACGCAAGCTGCGGATTGTCTCTGGAGACGAAAAGCAATACTTGGTCCTGGGGGAAGATAATACAAATCTGCTGGTAAACGAGAGGATAGACCGAGAGGCCATCTGCGGAGCCGTGTCGCCCTGTGTCCTCACTTTGGAGGCATTCGTGGAAAACCCTTTCAATATATTTCATGTGAGCGTTACTATCCAGGATATCAACGATAATGCGCCGCAGTTTGACAGAGAATCTGTTGCCATAGAAATGATCGAGTCTACGCCTCCTGGGACCAGGTTCCCACTGGGCAGTGGCAGAGACCCCGACATGGGAGAAAATTCATTACAAAGCTATCAACTGAGCCAAAACCCGCTATTCTCCCTTTTAGTGAAGGAGAGTCCTGATGGGACTAAACACGCGGAATTGGTGCTGGAGAATAGTTTAGATCGAGAAAAGCAGAGAAATCACCATTTAATCCTGACGGCGGTGGATGGCGGGGATCCAGTCCGATCCGGAACCACACAGATTAAGATTGAAGTTACCGACGCAAATGACAACGCACCTGTATTCACCAAAGAGATATACAAGGTTCGGCTGCTGGAAAACTTGCCAGAAGGCTCCTTAGCCTTTCAGGTAAAAGCTACTGACAGCGACGAAGGCACAAATGCGGAAATTACCTACTCTTTCAGTGACATTTCCAACAATGCCCGTCAGCTTTTCAGTCTGGACTCCAGAACAGGAGATGTGAAGGTTTCAGGCCCCTTAGATTACGAAGAAGGTAAATATTACGAAGCGACTGTTGAAGGTAAGGATGGAGGTGGCTTGAGTGCACACGCCAAAGTGCACATAGATATTCTAGACATGAACGACAACGCTCCAACCCTTACCCTCCTTCCGATTTTAAATCCGATACCCGAAGACTCAGTTCCAAGCACAGTTGTAGCTGTGATCAACGTCCGTGACAGAGATTCCGGGGATAACGGAGAAGTGATCTGCAATATCGACGAGGATTTGCCTTTCAGATTAGAAGCATCATCAGCGAACACCTATAAACTAATAACAGGCAGCGACCTGGACAGAGAAAAGACCTCTGCTTACAACATCACCATCACTGCTAGGGACCGGGGCAGCCCGTCGCTGTGGAGCAGCGCGGAGCTGGTGCTGGAGGTGTCGGACGTGAACGACAACGCGCCGGTGTTCGAGGAGGCGGCGTACAGCGCGTACGTGGCGGAGAACAACGCGGCGGGCGCGGCGGTGGTGCGCGTGGTTGCGCGGGACGCGGACGCGGGCGCCAACGGGCGCGTCAGCTACTGGCTGGCGGGCGGCAGCGCGGGCGCGGCGCCGTACGTGTCGGTGGAGGCGCGGAGCGGCGCGGTGTACGCGCAGCGCTCCTTCGACTACGAGCAGTGCCGCGAGTTCACGGTGGCGGTGCGGGCGCAGGACGGCGGGGCGCCGGCGCGGAGCTCCACGGCGGACGGTGCGCGTCTTCGTGCTGGACCGCAACGACAACGCGCCGCGGGTGCTGTGGCCGCCGGCAGGGACCCCCGCGGGGGCAGAGGCTTTCTCCTCCTCGTCGTCGTCGTTGGCGTTCGAGGTGGTGCCGCGTTCGGCCGAGGGCCGGGTACCTGGTGGGCAAGGTGGTGGCGGTGGACGCGGACGCGGGGCGCAACGCGTGGCTGTCGTACGAGCTGGGGCAGGCGGCGGAGCCGGCGCTGTTCCGCGTGGGGCTGCACAGCGGCGAGGTGCGGACGGCGCGGGCCGTGTCGGAGAGGGACGCGGCGAAGCAGCGGGTGGTGGCCGTGGTGAAGGACCACGGGCAGCCGGCGCTGTCGGCCACGGCCACGCTGCACGTGGTGCTGGCCGAGAGCTTGCAGGAGGCGCTGCCGGAGCTGAGCGAGCGGGCGGCGGGCGCCGACTCGCCGGCCGAGCTGCAGTTCTACCTGGTGCTGGCGCTGGCGCTGCTCTCCGCCCTCTTCCTGCTGAGCGTGGCGCTGGCCGTGCTGGCGCGGCTGCGCCGGGCCGGGCCGCCCGCCGTCCTGCGCTGCCTGGCCGCGCAGCGCTTCTCCGGGCCCGGCGCCGCCTTCCCGGCCGACTTCTGCGAGGGCACCTTGCCCTACTCCTACAACCTCTGCGTGGCGCCGGGACGCGCCCTGCCCGAGCCCGCTTGGCCGCCGCCGCCCGTGCCCAGCCTGCCCGCCGAGGAGCTGCTCGCCGGGGAGCCCTGCGGGGAGCGGAGCCCGAGCCACAGCGCCGGACCGGCACAGCCGCCCGCCCGCCCCGACGCACCGCAGGTCTGTAAGCCCAAGCGCTACCGCTCTGCTCCTTCACCCTGCTTCTTTCCCAGCCTTTGCTCTGAGTGATGGTGGCTTTGTGGTTTTGGGTTCGGGAATGGTTAGATGGGGAGTGCTGGTGCGTCTCTCTGGGAGGTAATGGAGTGAGGTGACTCCCTTCTTGTGAAGAAGATGCAGTTCTTGTGAGTTAGAATTGTCAGTTCTGTTCTTCGGTGTTGGCAGGTTCATACTGAGCTGAGAGGTTTTGTCTTGAACGTTTGATGTTGTCTGAAATAGTTTGGTCTAGCAGCGCACAAGGTGACTCCTTCCGGTGTAGAACGAGTTCTGGTGCTTCGTGATGGAGTTGGGACAATACGATTGAAGGGTAGTGTTGGAGACCTTTTTCTTTCTGGAAATATGTGTGTTTCCATTTTGTGAATCGTGCTTTCTCTATGAAAAACTTGATGTAGACTAGTAGCATAAGTTGGGTTGATACATTTTCTTCAAGTATGATATTTGTTTTCTACTTTATTTTTTCAGTTCCCCTCTTATGTGCAGTTATTTATTCATGAAGAAGCGGGAGTGTAAAATGATATCTTAAAAGCATAGCAAAACAATAACTGTAACTCTAACTTTAGACTGTATATATTGCATGGGGAGTGTTGCTGCTTGTCTCCGGGGAGGAATGTAGCAGGGAAGGTTCGCCTAATCTAAGAGGAGGCAGTTAAATGTTTCACTTCTTTTCTCGGTGATGACAGAAGAAAAAGGCTTGACTGGCCTTTCATAAAGAAGTGGAGGCGTAAAATGGTATCTCAAATGCAAATGAACTTTCTTTTCTCTCCTTTCCCTAATAGAGATGCTTGGCTGATGTCATTGAGGAGAAGGGATCACGATTCTACTGGGTTCGGTGGGAGGAGTGGAATGGGAGTGTTGTTTTGTGTTTCCGTGTGGGAATGAAATGTCTGAGTAATTTCTTCCAAGAGCCGCAGTAGCTGCACCTTCATGCGTTCCAACAGTTTAGTGGTCTGGCCAGGAGCTCAGTTAACTGAAACGTTCCCGTTCCATTGCTCTTCTCCATTTCGAAATAGCCATCTTCCCAACAGCATGTGGGGAGCAGAGTAGGTGATTCTGGGCAGGTGGAACCAGTCCCACCTTGTTAATCCTTTAAATGTCTGATCTCAGTCGGTTGTGGTTGGGAAGTTGATTTGCATCGTGTTCCGTATGCAGTATTTAAGTAGAGTTCCAGCCCCTCGTGTTAATGAGTCTGATACTTCCAGGTTCTCTGCGCGTTTCTGTCTGAGCAGTTTCAGAGTCGCGGTTTTATTGCATTGTCACGTTTTAATTTCTTTTGTTATTTGTGTAACGCATTCAAGCGTGAGTGCGAGAGAAATTCCTGATGGGGATGGTTTCGAAGCGGGATGAAAAGGCTGGAAATACTCTTTATGATGAAACGGAATGTAGAAACCACAGGTGCCATTTAGAAAAGCAGAGCTTAGAGGAAGCGAAGGAAGGCAATTTCCGGTCTTCATCTCAAGGAATATCTTCCTTGTTGTGTCGGTCTGTGGCTGAGGATGTGGGGAATTAGTGCGGCTCTAAGAAGTACTTTCAGTTTGCAACAAGAGCGAGAAAAAAATCATTCAAGCACTGCTCCAAAAGCTATTCTTTTCGTTACGGGGATCGCTACTTTGCAGAAGCAGAGAAGTCGCGACAAAAGGAATTCTTTTCTTTTTCCATCGGCATTCAGAGTTGATTTTCCGTGCGCGGAATGCTATCTATTCCCGCGAGCTGCCGGTGGCAGCGGAGGTTCGGGCAGCGCTGGGTGGGTGCAGTGCCGGGAGGAGGCTGCGGGTGCCGCTGCTGACCGAGGAGGAGCGAGAGGAAGGCCGGAGCGGTGCAGCAGCCCCGCCCGCTGCGGCCCGGCTCCATCGCTGGCTGGCTGGCTGGCTCGGCGGCCGGGCGGTCTGCGAGCGTCCCCCGGTGCGGAGCCGTGCTGCAGCGAGGCGGAGGGGAGCGGAGAGGAGCCCGGAGCGGGAGCCGGAGCCGGATCGGAGGCGTTACTCAGCGGCGGAGGTGCGTGGAATGGCGGGGAGGCGTTGGGGCCGGCGGGAGCGAGCCCTGCTGTGGGGCGTGCTGGTGGCGGCGTGGGAGGCGGCGTGGGGACAGCTGCGCTACTCGGTTCCCGAGGAGATGCCCAAGGGCTCGTTCGTGGGTGACGTGGCCAAGGACCTGGCGCTGGACCTGACGGCGCTCGGAGAACGCGGCGTCCGCCTTGTGTCTGAAGGCAGGACACAGTATTTGGGTCTGCAGGGGAAGACGGGACATTTGGTGACAGCGGAGAGGATAGACCGGGAGCAGCTGTGCCGGCTGGTGGAGAAATGTGTGCTGCGGTGTGAGCTGATAGTGGAGGGAGAAATGAAGGTTTACGAAATCGAAGTGGAAATCACGGACATAAACGACAATGCGCCCACATTCCGTGAGACAGAAAAACAGCTGAGAATAAGCGAGACAACAGCTCCCGGATCTCGGTTTCTCTTGGCGGAGGCCCACGACCCAGACTTGGGTCAGAATTCTCTGCAGAGCTACGAGCTGAGCGGCGACGAGCACTTCTCGCTGGCCGTGCAGACGGGCCCCGGCGGGGATCAACGGCCCGAGCTGGTGCTGGCGAAGGCGCTGGACCGGGAGGAGGCGGCGTTTCACGAGCTGGTGCTGCGGGCGAGCGACGGCGGAGAGCCGGCACGGACGGGCACGGCGCGGATCCGCGTGGCAGTGCTGGACGCCAACGACAACGCGCCCGTGTTCAGCGTGGCGGAGTACACGGTGCGTGTGGCGGAGGACGTGCCCGTGGGCTCCGTCCTCGTCACCCTCACGGCCACCGACGCCGACGAGGGCATGAACGGCCACGTCAAATACTCGTGGAAGAAAGTGTCAGACGTGGCATCGGAGATTTTTCAGTTGGATTCCGAAACGGGAGCCATCAGTCTGTTGCAAAGCCTGGATTTCGAGGAAGGTAGCTCTTATGAACTGGAGGTACAGGCACTGGACCACGGAGATCTTTTCGACACGGCGAAAGTTTCCATCGCCGTAACAGACGTCAACGACAACGCACCTGAGATTTCGGTGCGATCGGCGTTGAGCGAGATTTCCGAGGACGCTCCGACGGGGACGGTGGTGGCCCTGCTGCACGTACAGGACAGGGACTCGGGTGCCAACGGCCAAGTGCGGTGCTCCCTGGAAGGCGGAGTCCCTTTTAGTCTGCGGGGCTCCCGGGGCAGCTATTACAGCGTGGAGACGTCTCGGGAGCTGGACCGGGAGAAGGTGTCGGAGTACAACGTGACTGTGCGGGCAGCAGACGGCGGGTCGCCGGCGCTGTGGAGCAGCGCGGTGCTGGCGCTGCGGGTGCTGGACGTGAACGACAACGCGCCGGTGTTCTCGGAGGAGCGGTACAGCGCGCGTGTGGCCGAGAACAACGCGGCGGGCGCGGTGGTGGTGCGGGTGCGGGCGTCGGACGCGGACTGGGGGGAGAACGCGCGCGTGCGGTACCGGCTGGTGGAGGGCCGGGTGCGGGGAGCAGCGCTGTCGTCGTACGTGTCGGTGCAGGCGGAGACGGGCGCGCTGTACGCGCTGCGCTCCTTCGACTACGAGGAGGTGCGCGAGTGGGGCTGTGGGTGGTGGCGGAGGACGGCGGCGCGCCGGCGCTGAGCAGCAACGTGTCGGTGCGGCTGGAGATCCTGGACGAGAACGACAACGCGCCGCAGGTGCTCTACCCGCCGCCGGCCTCGGCCTCGGGGTCGTCGTCGTCAGTGGGGTGGCCGGCGGTGGAGCTGGCACCGAGGTCGTCGGAGCCCGGCTCGCTGGTGGCCAAGGTGGTGGCGGTGGACGCGGACGCGGGTCAGAACGCGTGGCTGTCGTACGAGGTGTGGAAGGCGACGGAGCCGGGTCTGTTCCGCGTGGGGCTGCACAGCGGCGAGGTGCGGACGGCGCGGTTCCCGCTGGCCCGCGACGCGGCGCGGCAGAGCCTGGTGGTGGTGGTGAAGGACCACGGGCGGCCGGCGCTGTCGGCCACGGCGACGCTGACGCTGGTGCTGGCCGAGAGCGTGGCCGAGCTGGTGTCGGAGCTGGGCAGCGCGGGCTCGTCGTCGTCGTCGGCGGGGCCGGGCGAGGCGGGCGGCAGGCTGACGCGCTGGCTGGTGGTGGCCGTGGCGGCCGTGTCCTGCCTCTTCCTCGCCTTCCTGCTGCTGCTGCTGACGCTGCGCCTGCGGCGCTGGCGCCGCTCGCAGCAGCTGCTGGCGGCGGGCAGCGGCGCCTTGCGCGGCGTCCCGGCCTCGCACTTCGTGGGCATCGACGGCGTCCGCGCCTTCCTGCACTCCTACTCGCACGAGGTGTCGCTTACCGCCGACTCGCGCAAGAGCCACCTCCGCTTGTCGCCCGGCAGCTGCTGTGACACCCTGCCGGCCCGACCGCCGCCCGACGAGCCCGCGCTGCTGCTCGCCGAGGACCCTGACGGTGCCCCCTGCCCCCCCGACCCCACCGCCCCGACCCCGGTGAGTGCCTCTGACCACCTTCTCCTGCCCTCTCTTTCTTGATCTCTTTGTTGTCGATTCATCATCTCCTTTGCTGTTGCTTGAGGACTCCTGTGAATGGTGGCTCTTAGGCCTAGATGTAAATTTTGCATTAGTGCACAGGAGTGCACCCTGTGTTTTGAGTTGCTCATGTGCTGGAGAAGTCTGATGTTGCTTTTGGAGCTAGTGCTTTGATGACTGGGACTTCACTTATGTATTTTATAGCTTTTAGTTTGTCATCAGTTTCTGGAGGTACAAAAAAAATATCTTTACACAAATCTGTTTAGGTACCTTTCCTTAGCAACATATTGCCTTTGTTTGCCTGTTGCAACAGATAGAGTCTGAGATGTGAAGCTCTGATTAATACACTTTTGTGAGTTTCCTGCTCCTTCTTTGCGTTTGTCAGGGAGCAAAGCTGGGCTTCATTGTACTGGGTAACCTTGAAAACACCAGAAGATCTGTAATTGTCAGGTTGGGGGAACAGCTTACATCCATACCTTGATTCTCTTCATTGCGAAAGCCAAGAAACTGGAACCGTACCATACCAAGGAGTGTGAGAGGCTGACTTTGTCTGGTTAGTCTGGCTTTGTCTGGTCAACGATTTGATTTATATCCAGCTTGCTTGATTCCTGATTTTGTTTGGTTTTTTGGTTTTGGTTTTGGTTTTTGTGTGGGTTTTTTTTTTTTTTTTTCTTTCTTTGTATGAAAGTATGCTTGGAATAATCAACACAGACTCATTAAGCAACATGTCATGTGTTGGTGCCTCTTGATCATTCTATAGCAGGTGTGAAAGGCATGATATCTGAGGCTACCTTTGTTTGTTGTTATTGTCAGAGGGGAAGAGATGGAAACCTGACCTTAGCAGAAGTAGCATCTCTGTGAGTCAGTGCATGTGATAGAAGAGCAGACATTCCCCCCAGCCATGAGCATGATATTCCATTCTCTCTTGGATGATCACTGCACTTGAGTCTGCAGAGCACCTGGAGTGACCTCACCAGACCAGAGTCTGAAGGTCTCAGCTGTGTGTGAAACTGCTTGAAACGTCATTCTTGAACACGTATGCCTTTATCATGTTGATCTTCATCCTTGCTGTGTGAAGCTTTTTCCAGACTTGATCAACCTTCAGATGGTATTGCTGGCTGTAGTTGCTATCAGGTTACCGCTGATGTTTTGTCTGTGTTAAGCTTGGTGTGAAGGTAGTGGGTGGGAGTGTATTTTAGTCAGGAATTTCTGGGTTTGGGGCCTGTTATTTGAAGTATGTGTGAGGGAGTTACTCATCTTATGCCCTGTCCTGCTGGAGACAGCTTTTCCTGTGGGTTGTGGTTATTTAGTGTAGACATAAACATTGGATGGATGTTGCAGTGTCCTGTAGCTTCCAAATTGCTCACGTGCAGTGATGGTGTCTTTGAGCTGACAGCAACAGCTGAGTCTGTGACTGAGATTTGCATCACTTAGGCCCTTCAGAAAGTCTTTGCCCTCCTTCCACTGAGTGTGCTGAGCAGAGAAGTCTCTCTGCATGCATCCCTGTTGTGATCCTTGTTCTCTGGACGGAGAAGCTGTGTGTGAAACATTTCTGTCACTGATGAGTGTCTGCAAAGTTGGTGTGCACAGAGACAGGGCAAGTGGAAGAGCTGCCTGTGGTACAGTCTGAACTGCCTGAAAGGTAGGTGTCAATATTCAGTACCTTCTAGTTGTTATAGGGGTCCCGTAGTTGTGGTTCTGTGCATTTCCCTTTTCTCATTGGCAAAGTACTTGGAGACCTTGCTGCAATTAGCTGGAAGACTTCCTTCAGAAACAGGCTGATGATAAGATGTGTACAGTTATGTCTTCATCTTCATGGGAGATGAGCAGGCCAAACTTTCATAAAATGAACCTTCCCACTCTGTAATCCAGAGTAAGATAATGGGCAGCAGCTTTTGGAATGACTCCCAGGTGCTCTTGGGAATGAATATCATTGTCTGCAGTGAAAACCAAGAGGACTTTGCAGTGAGTTTTGCTGATAACAAGATCCTTTATATTTTCTTGAACAGTTCAAATGCTCCCTTGCCTTTCTGACCTGATTTATATTTGTTGGGCTTTTTGTGGGTTGTTTATTTCCCCCCTCCCTTGTCTATTATTTATGTAGGTTACTAGTAGTAATCAGCATAGCTTTTATTCTAGAAGCATGTTGTGTATTAGTGCCACTTGGTACAGCAGATTTGGAAGGCAGGAGATGTGGGGATGTCTTTGTGGGTTCTTATTGTCAGAGGGGAACAGGTGGAAACCTGATCTTAGCAGAAGTTTCATCTCTGTGGAACAGTGCATGTGAAAGAAGAAGGCAGAGATTTGAATATCACCTTGCTTGGACTCCCACTGGCCTAGACCTATGTTTTGCAGTTTGTTTCTGACTGCACGGTGTTTGCTGTGAACAGTGGTGAAATTCTTGCCTTATTTGTCATGATGTGGTACTGGTGTGTTAAAAATGACCGAGACTCAATATTCAGTTAATGGTTTAATTTAATTAATAAATTGAAATTGCAGTAAGCAAAGCAGTGCTGGGTGCATGGGGAGTCTCCGCTCCACTCACACGCACCCTTCTAAAACTCTAGAATTACCTTATATTGATTACAATTCTATGAATATTAAAAAGGGGTGGGTTTACTTATATTAATAGGGATTACGTCATGTTATTACAATATTCAAGATAGGCAGAGTCTGAGTAGAGTCCTCTCCTGGGGAGATATCGGGGCTCTTAGGGGGTCTTTGGATGACATAAGAAGTCTTCCTCAAACTTGAATCCTTTACCTTTCTTGGTTTTGCTGACTTCATTATCTTGTTACAGAGCAAAATTAGACCCTAGTCATAATTTTTCCCTTATCTGCTGGTTGTGGCATTTTTATGTTGTCTCTGTGGAGATGTTTGCATTCTTTTGGTGCCTCGTTAGCCTTGGCAGTGCATTGTTTTAAGAAGAGTGCCCACGCTTCAATTATTGTTGAGACAGAAGTTTGTCTCATTAAGGCCTTGTGCTGCTTACACTGTTTTTGTGGAAAACTATAGGTCTCAACTGCTTTGTCTAGCCGCATATTCACTTTCTTCTTAGTTTAATTCTGAATTTACTGGTTAGGAATACAAATTAATTAACATATATAACAGGTGGGACTCTGTATGTTTGATAATGTGTCTGACAATGTCACTAGAAGGAATACTTTAGCTTGTTATGGAGACATGGTGAGAAGTGAGTGTAAGATCAGTGAGAGACTGGCCTTGAAGCAGGAAAAGAGAGATGTATAATCCATCCATTGGGGTGAAGTTTTCATAGTGTGACTAACGCCAAGGTCCCTGCTACCTACACAAAGCCTCTTGTTTGCATTTTATAAAAGAAACAAATTTGCCTGTAAGCAATAGCCAAGGACATATCTAAGGGGTTGTATGTCTAGGAACTCCTGTGTGAAACATCTTTTTGCATCTCTATGTCTTTCGATGTTGAGCTTCATTCAGAAGAGCTGATGTGCTGTCAGTACAACTCTTTTTGGATCCAATTAGATACTCTTCTTGTGACCTGATAAGGCTGATAAGAGGTGAAAAATAAAACTCTGATGCCTCCACTTCAGTAGGTATCAATTCCTTCCATGTTTCTCCTCATATTGTAAAGCCAGTTAAAGAGGTAGTCTGGAAAAGTAGAAATTGGTTAAAATGACAAGGCAGGAGGAGCAGCTTCCTTCCATGACCAGAAATTCTAAAGCTGCCAAGGCAATGATTTGATATACTTACATTCCCTAAAATACTGTACAATGAAATGCTCTTTGCTGCTATATGGCCAAATGTTGGCTGTTGTCTATGGTTCCCCTAAAGCTGTAAAAGCAGATCAAGGAGTGCGAGAAGCTGGAATGAAAGCAAGAAAATAGATGGGTCGAAGTGGTTTTCTTCGGGAAACAGTTTGACTTCAAGACGTGCTGCACCTGACACGAAATTTGTTAAAACCCGGGTCTGAAGAAAATGAGCAAAAAAGTTATCGGGGAGGCTGCGGTGCCGTGTCGGATCCTCCGGGTGCCGCTGTTGGCCGACGCGGAGCGGCGCTGGAGCCGCAGCCGCAGCCGGAGCCGCCGCAGCGTTCTGCCCCCGCAGGCTGCTCGCTCGCCCGGCGCCGGCCAGAGCGGCAGCGGCACGGGCAGCAGAGGCGAGAGCAGCGGCGTCCGAGCCCGGAGCTGCCTGCGGAGAGGGACTGGCAGGCAAGCAGAAAGGGCAGCGGCAGGAGGGAGGGTCGCGGCGAGCTGCGGGGCCGAGCATGGCGTGCGGGGAGGGGCAGAGGCCGAGGCTGAGTTCGATCGTGGGCCAGGGAGTCGGGCGAGTGGTGGTGCTGGCCGCGTTGCTGCTGGGCTTGTGCTGCCGGGCGGCGGGCGAGCGGATCCGCTACACCATCCCCGAGGAGCTGGGCAGAGGCTCGCTGGTAGGGCCGCTGGCGAGGGACCTGGGGCTGAGCCCCGCCGAGCTGCCGGCACGCAAGCTGCGGCTCAGCGCCGAGAAGCAATACTTCGGGGTGAGCGAGGAGAGCGGGGAGCTGTACGTGAGCGAGAGGCTGGACCGGGAGGAGATGTGCGGCGAGGCGGCGTCCTGCTCCGTCAGCTTCGAGGCGCTGGTGGAGAACCCGCTCAACGTTTTCCACGTCCACGTCGACATCCAGGACGTCAACGACAATTCCCCGCGGTTCCTGCGTGACAATTTTCACCTAGAGGTCAACGAGTTCACTGCTCCCGGCTCTCGGTTCTACCTGGGCATGGCTGAAGACCCGGACGTGGGGAGTAACTCGCTGCAGGGCTACGAGCTGGAGGCCAACAAGTACTTCGAGGTGGAAGTGAAGGAGAGGCAGGATGGCAAGAAGTTCGCGGAGCTGGTGCTGCGAACACCGCTGGACCGGGAGAGCGAGAAGAGCGTGCGATTGGTGCTGAGGGCGCTGGACGGCGGTGACCCGCCCCGCAGCGGCACCGCCCAGCTCTGCATCAACGTCACTGACGCCAACGACAACCCACCCGTGTTCGCGCAGGACCGATACCGGGTGAGCCTTCGGGAGGACGCTTTGCCGGGCTCGACGGTGTTGAACGTATCGGCCTCGGACGCTGACGCCGGAAGTAACGCGCGTATCACTTACGGCTTCGGGAAAATGCCGACCAAGATACTTGAGAAGTTCGTGGTGGACGTGGAACGCGGGATCATCACGCTAAAGGAGGCGCTGGACTACGAGGACACGCGCCTGTTTAACCTTGCAGTGGAGGCGAGGGACGGGGGCGGTCTCGTTGCGCACAGCGAAGTGGATGTAGAAGTGTTGGACGTGAACGACAACGCGCCCGAGGTGGTACTGACGTCGGTGTCGAGCCCCGTGCCCGAAGACGTGCCAGTAGGCACCGTTATCGCGCTGGTGAAAGTGCGGGACAAAGACTCTGGGGAGAATGGCGATGTGCGGTGCGAGCTGTCGGGCGAGGCGCCGCTGTCGCTGGTGGCCTCGTCGGGCGGGTCGTACAAGGTGTTGACGGCGAGCGCGCTGGACCGCGAGGCAGGCGTCGGAGCACCGCGTGAGGGTGGTGGCGAGGGACCGGGGCAGCCCGTCGCTGTGGAGCAGCGCGGAGCTGGTGCTGGAGGTGTCGGACGTGAACGACAACGCGCCGGTGTTCGAGGAGGCGGCGTACAGCGCGTACGTGGCGGAGAACAACGCGGCGGGCGCGGCGGTGGTGCGCGTGGTTGCGCGGGACGCGGACGCGGGCGCCAACGGGCGCGTCAGCTACTGGCTGGCGGGCGGCCAGCGCGGGCGCGGCGCCGTACGTGTCGGTGGAGGCGCGGAGCGGCGCGGTGTACGCGCAGCGCTCCTTCGACTACGAGCAGTGCCGCGAGTTCACGGTGGCGGTGCGGGCGCAGGACGGCGGGGCGCCGGCGCGGAGCTCCACGGCGACGGTGCGCGTCTTCGTGCTGGACCGCAACGACAACGCGCCGCGGGTGCTGTGGCCGCCGGCAGGGACCCCCGCCGCAGGGACCCCCGCGGGGGCGGAGGCTTCCTCGTCGTCGTCGTCTTTGTCGTCGTCGTTGGCGTTCGAGGTGGTGCCGCGTTCGGCCGAGGCCGGGTACCTGGTGGGCAAGGTAGTGGCGGTGGACGCGGACGCGGGGCGCAACGCGTGGCTGTCGTACGAGCTGGTGCAGGCGGCGGAGCCGGCGCTGTTCCGCGTGGGGCTGCACAGCGGCGAGGTGCGGACGGCGCGGGCCGTGTCGGAGAGGGACGCGGCGAAGCAGCGGGTGGTGGCCGTGGTGAAGGACCACGGGCAGCCGGCGCTGTCGGCCACGGCCACGCTGCACGTGGTGCTGGCCGAGAGCTTGCAGGAGGCGCTGCCGGAGCTGAGCGAGCGGGCGGCGGGCGCCGACTCGCCGGCCGAGCTGCAGTTCTACCTGGTGCTGGCGCTGGCGCTGCTCTCCGCCCTCTTCCTGCTGAGCGTGGCGCTGGCCGTGCTGGCGCGGCTGCGCCGGGCCGGGCCGCCCGCCGTCCTGCGCTGCCTGGCCGCGCAGCGCTTCTCCGGGCCCGGCGCCGCCTTCCCGGCCGACTTCTGCGAGGGCACCTTGCCCTACTCCTACAACCTCTGCGTGGCGCCGGGACGCGCCCTGCCCGAGCCCGCTTGGCCGCCGCCGCCCGTGCCCAGCCTGCCCGCCGAGGAGCTGCTCGCCGGGGAGCCCTGCGGGGAGCGGAGCCCGAGCCCCAGCGCCGGACCGGCACAGCCGCCCGCCCGCCCCGACGCACCGCAGGTCTGTAAGCCCAAGCGCTACCGCTCTGCTCCTTCACCCTGATTCTTTCCCAGTCCTTGTTGTGTGTGCCTTATGCGTTGGGTTTTCGGTGCGTCATGTGGATGAGGAGTGTTGTTTTATCTTTTGGTGTGGGAATGAAATATGTGTTTAACTCGTTCTGAGAGCCGGCTGCAGCAGTCTTTAGGTTTTTGGTGGTGAGAGGTTCAGCTTTATCTGAGAGGTTTTGTCTTCAGCCCTTCTGATCATAATATTTTGCGCTAGAATCTGCCATGGTAACTCATTCCTCTTTAGAAATATATTGTCTATGTCTCCATGTCGGAGTTGGAAAAATAGCATTGAAGACGTCTAGGAGACGTTTTTCTTTGTTGAAATGTGGTGGGTTTCTCCTACAGATTGTGGTCTTAGTCACCTCGTAGAAGAAAATACTTGCTGTTAGTAGCATTATTCAGGTGTTTAGGTTCTATCCGCATATGTTTGGGCTTTTTTGCCTACTTTGTGCTGGTTCTCCTAGTTCTTCTGGTTTGTGCAGTTCTTTATTGATCTTTCATAAAGAAGTGGAGGAAAAGTTGAAGTAGAAAAGGGGTTCTCAAAATTAAACCTAAACAAAAACTTTAAAAAAGGTACAAACAAAATTTGTCTTTATATGCTGTCCTCTTTCCTAAAAAGAGGTTCTTTGTTGCATTCAGTGAGTGAAAGAATGTGGAACCGAGGAATTCAGGTTCCCAGTAATTTTGCACCATTTGTGCTTTACTGGTGAGGAAAGGTTCTATTCGTTTTAGTGAGGTACGTATGCAAATTACAGCAACTATGCACTTGAATAAAGGCCACCTACAAGTGATCCGTGGAGGTGAAGGCGTGCAGCTGCGCTTGTCTTCTGCTCTTCTACAAGACTGGGTTGGATAGGTGTCTGTCCTAGATGAAGACTCGGGGACAAGCTGAATATTTTATAAGGGAAAAAAGGATGTTATTGTGAAAATCACCGGTTAAATCCCATTCATTTTACTTTTTCAGTAATAACTGCATCTCCTGCTTGTTCATGTTTCCAGTTCTGAATTCAGAGGCTTCGCTGGAGCGTTCTATTGCTTTTCTCCAAGTGAAAGTAGTGTTTCTGAAGCATGGATATAGGGAAAATAGCCGTTGTTACTCTTTGTGTACCATTTTCCTCCGAGTTTGAGAGAAGCCCCGTATAATGAGCCCGTTAGTGTTTGAATATGAGACGTGTTTTTATCACTTCTCAACCTTCTATTTCGTTTTCATCCTGTACAAGCCATTCAAGGATGATCGCAAACGAAACGTAAAATCTCACTAACAAATCATTTTACCTTCACTGTAAAAACAGACACTTGCATTAAGTAAAAAACAGCTTACAAAAAAAACAAGGCAGACACCGAGGCGAGGGCTGGGTGGGTGCAGTGCCGGGAGGAGGCTGCGGGTGCCGCTGCTGACCGAGGAGGAGCGAGAGGAAGGCCGGAGCGGTGCAGCAGCCCCGCCCGCTGCGGCCCGGCTCCATCGCTGGCTGGCTGGCTGGCTCGGCGGCCGGGCGGTCTGCGAGCGTCCCCCGGTGCGGAGCCGTGCTGCAGCGAGGCGGAGGGGAGCGGAGAGGAGCCCGGAGCGGGATCCGGAGCCGGATAGGCGGCGTTGTTATCGGCGGAGGTGCGTGGAATGGCGGGGAGGCGTTGGGGCCGGCGGGAGCGAGCCCTGCTGTGGGGCGTGCTGGTGGCGGCGTGGGAGGCGGCGTGGGGACAGCTGCGCTACTCGGTTCCCGAGGAGCTGCCCAAGGGCTCGTTCGTGGGCGACGTGGCCAAGGACCTGGCGCTGGACCTGACTGCGCTCGGAGAACGCGGCGTCCGCCTTGTGTCTGAAGGAAGGACGCAGTATTTGGGTCTGCAGGGGAAAACGGGACATTTGGTGACAGCGGAGAGGATAGACCGGGAGCAGCTGTGCCGGCTGGTGGAGAAATGCGTGCTGCGGTGTGAGCTGATAGTGGAGGGGGAGATGAAGTATTACGAAATCGAAGTGGAAATCACGGACATAAATGATAACACGCCTAGTTTCCCAGAGACTGCCACGGAGTTGTCGATGAGCGAGACGACGGTGCCGGGGACCCGTTTTTTCTTGGCCGAGGCTCACGACCCAGACTTAGGTCAGAATTCCCTGCAGAGCTACGAGCTGAGCGGCGACGAGCACTTCTCGCTGGCCGTGCAGACGGGCCCCGGCGGGGATCAGCGGCCCGAGCTGGTGCTGGCGAAGGCGCTGGACCGGGAGGAGGCGGCGTTTCACGAGCTGGTGCTGCGGGCGAGCGACGGCGGAGAGCCGGCACGGACGGGCACGGCGCGGATCCGCGTGGCGGTGCTGGACGCCAACGACAATGCGCCCGTGTTCAGCGCGGCGGAGTACACGGTGCGTGTGGCGGAGGACGTGCCCGTGGGCTCCGTCCTCGTCACCCTCACGGCCACCGACGCTGACGAGGGCATGAACGGCCACGTCAAATACTCGTGGAAGAAAACGAAGGACATGTCCCCGAATGTTTTACGTTTAGACTCCGAGACAGGAGCGATCACTGTGGTGCAAAGCCTGGACTTCGAAGAAGCAGACTCTTTTGAACTGGAAGTACAGGCTCGGGACGGAGGTGGCCTTTTCCATACTGCTAAAGTTACCATCTCCTTGACAGATGTCAATGACAATGCTCCTCAGATTTCTGTGCGGTCGGCAGTGAGCGAGATCTCCGAGGACGCGCCTACTGGCACTGTGGTGGCCTTACTAAACGTACAGGATCGGGATTCGGGAGCCAACGGCCAGGTGCGATGTTCGCTAGAAGGCGGAGTCCCTTTCCGGCTTCGGAGCTCGCGCGGAAACTACTACAGCGTGGAGACGTCTCGGGAGCTGGACCGGGAGAAGGTGTCGGAGTACAACGTGACGGTGCGGGCAGCAGACGGTGGGTCGCCGTCGCTGTGGAGCAGCGCGGTGCTGGCGCTGCGGGTGCTGGACGTGAACGACAACGCGCCGGTGTTCTCGGAGGAGCGGTACAGCGCGCGTGTGGCCGAGAACAACGCGGCGGGCGCGGCGGTGGTGCGGGTGCGGGCGTCGGACGCGGACTGGGGGGAGAACGCGCGCGTGCGGTACCGGCTGGTGGAGGGCCGGGTGCGGGGAGCAGCGCTGTCGTCGTACGTGTCGGTGCAGGCGGAGACGGGCGCGCTGTACGCGCTGCGCTCCTTCGACTACGAGGAGGTGCGCGAGGTGGGGCTGTGGGTGGTGGCGGAGGACGGCGGCGCGCCGGCGCTGAGCAGCAACGTGTCGGTGCGGCTGGAGATCCTGGACGAGAACGACAACGCGCCGCAGGTGCTCTACCCGCCGCCGGCCTCGTCGTCTTCGTCGGGATCGTCAGTGGGGTGGCCGGCGGTGGAGCTGGCGCCGCGGTGGTCGGAGCCCGGCTCGCTGGTGGCCAAGGTGGTGGCGGTGGACGCGGACGCGGGTCAGAACGCGTGGCTGTCGTACGAGGTGTGGAAGGCGACGGAGCCGGGTCTGTTCCGCGTGGGGCTGCACAGCGGCGAGGTGCGGACGGCGCGGTTCCCGCTGGCCCGCGACGCGGCGCGGCAGAGCCTGGTGGTGTGGTGAAGGACCACGGGCGGCCGGCGCTGTCGGCCACGGCGACGCTGACGCTGGTGCTGGGCCGAGAGCGTGGCCGAGCTGGTGTCGGAGCTGGCAGCGCGGGCTCGTCGGCGGCGGCGGCGGGGCCGGGCGAGGCGGGCGGCAGGCTGACGCGCTGGCTGGTGGTGGCCGTGGCGGCCGTGTCCTGCCTCTTCCTCGCCTTTCCTGCTGCTGCTGCTGACGCTGCGCCTGCGGCGCTGGCGCCGCTCGCAGCAGCTGCTGGCGGCGGGCAGCGGCGCCTTGCGCGGCGTCCCGGCCTCGCACTTCGTGGGCATCGACGGCGTCCGCGCCTTCCTGCACTCCTACTCGCACGAGGTGTCGCTCACCGCCGACTCGCGCAAGAGCCACCTCCGCTTGTCGCCCGGCAGCTGCTGTGACACCCTGCCGGCCCGACCGCCGCCCGACGAGCCCGCGCCGCTGCTCGCGAGGACCCTGACGGTGCCCCCTGCCCCCCTGACCCCACCGCCCCGACCCCGGTGAGTGCCTCTGACCACCTTCTCCCGCCCTCTCTTTCTTGATCTCTTTGTTGTCAATTCGTCATCTCCTTTGCTGTTGCCTGAGGACTCCTGTGAATGGTGGCTCTTAGGCCTAGATGTTAATTTTGCATTAGTGCACAGGAGTGCACCCTGTGTTTTGAGTTGCTCATCTGCTCAAGAAGTCTGATGTTTCTTTTGAGCTAGTATTTTGATAGCTGTGACTTTTCTTTGGTGTTTCTTAGCTTTTAATGTGTCATCGGTTTCTAGAGAAGAGGAAAACAAGTTTTTTTACATACAATCTGTGTTTCAGGATTTGAGTGTTTTTAATCTGTTTAGGTACCTTTCCTTAGCAACATATTCCCTGTGTTTGCTGTTGCAAAAGTTAGAATCTGAAATGTGAAGCTCTGATTAATACACTTCTGTGAGTTCCCTGCTCCTTCTTTGCTTTTGTCAGGGGGTAAAGCTGTGTGTCATGGTTTTGGGTAACCTTGAAAACAGCAGATCTGTAATTGTCCATACCTTGATTCTGTTCATTGCCAAAGCCATGAAACTGCAGCCAGAGTAAGGAGGGTGAGAGGCTGACTTTAAACTACAAAAACTGTTGGGTTAGTCTGGCTTGTCTGGACAATGGTTTGATTACATGTCAGCTTGCTTGATTCCTTGTTTTGTTTTTCTTTCTTTTGTCCTTCTTTGTTTAACAAGTCTGCTTGGAATAATCAACACAGACAACATGTCATGTGTTGGTGCCTCTTGATCATTCTATAGCAGGTGTGAAAGGCATGATATCTGAGGGTATCTTTGTGTGTTGTTCTTCAGGGGAAGAGATGGAAACCTGACCTTAGCAGAAGTAGCATCTCTGTGAGTCAGTGCATGTGATAGAAGAGCAGACATTCCCCCAAGCCATGAGCATGGATATTCCTTTCTCTCTTGGATGATCACTGCACTTGAATCTGCAGAGCGCCTGGAGTGACCTCACCAGACCAGAGTCTGAAGGTCTCAGCTGTGTGTGAAACTGTTTGAAACATCATTCTTGAACATGTTATGTCTTTGTGATGTTGATCTTCATCCTTGCTGTGTGAAGCTTTTTCCAGACTTGATCAGCCTTCAGATGGTATTGCTGGCTGTAGCTGCTATCAGGTTACTGCTGATGTTTTGTCTGTGTTAAGCTTGGTGTGAAGGTAGTGGGTGGAAGTGTATTTCAGTCAGGAATTTCTGTGTTTGGGGCCTGTTATTTGAAGTATGTGTGAGGGAGTTACTCATCTTATGCCCTGTCCTGCTGGAGACAGCTTTTCCTGTGGGTTGTGGTTATTTAGTGTAGACACAAACATTGGATGGATGTTGCAGTGTCCTGTAGCTTCCAAGTTGCCCACGTGCAGTGATGGTGTCTTTGAGCCGACAGCAACAGCTGAGTCTGTGACTGAGATTTGCATCACTTAGGCCCTTCAGAAAGTCTTTGCCCTCCTTCCACTGAGTGTGCAGAGCAGAGAAGTCTCTCTGCGTGCATCCCTGTTGTGATCCTTGTTCTCTGGACAGAGAAGCTGTGTGTGAAACATTTCTGTCACTGATGAGTGTCTGCAAAGTTGGTGTGCACAGAGGACAGGGCAAGTGGAAGAGCTGCCTGTGGTACAGTCTGAACTGCCTGAAAGGTAGGTGTCAATATTCAGTACTTCTAGTTGTTATAGGGGTCCTGTAGTTGTGGTTCTGTGCATTTCCCTTTTCTCATTGGCAAAGTACTTGGAGACCTTGCTGCAATACCTGGAAGACTTCCTTGAAGAAACAGGCTGATGATAAGATGTGTACAGTTATGTCTTTATCTTCATGGGAGATGAGCAGGCCAGACAGTGGGATCAAAATTGTGAGAGCTGAAGACTTTCATAAAATGAACCTTCCCACTCTGTAATCCAGAGTAAGATAATGGGCAGCAGCTTTTGGAATGACTCCCAGGTGCTCTTGGGAATGAATATCATTGTCTGCAGTGAAAACCAAGAGGACTTTGCAGTGAGTTTTGCTGATAACAAGATCCTTTATATTTTCTTGAACAGTTCAAATGCTCCCTTGCCTTTCTGACCTGATTTATATTTGTTGGGCTTTTTGTGGGTTGTTTCTTTTCCCCCTCCCTTGTCTATTATTTATGTAGGTTACTAGTAGTAATCAGCATAGCTTTTATTCTAGAAGCATGTTGTGTATTAGTGCCACTTGGTACAGCAGATTTGGAAGGCAGGAGATGTGGGGATGTCTTTGTGGGTTCTTATTGTCAGAGGGGAACAGGTGGAAAACCTGATCTTAGCAGAAGTTTCATCTCTGTGAACAGTGCATGTGAAAGAAGAAGGCAGAGATTTGAATATCACCTTGCTTGGACTCCCACTGGCCTAGACCTATGTTTTGCAGTTTGTTTCTGACTGCACGGTGTTTGCTGTGAACAGTGGTGAAATTCTTGCCATATTTGTCATGATGTGGTACAGGTGGGACTCTATGTTTGATAATGTGTCTGAAAATGTCACTAGAAGGAATACTTTTGCTTGTTATGGAGACATGGTGAGAAGTGAGTGTAAGATCAGTGAGAGATGGCTTGGAACCAGGAAAAGAGAGATGTATAATCCATCCATTGGGGTGAAGTTTTCAAAGTGTGACTAACGCCCAAAGGTCCTGCTACCTACACAAAGCCTCTTTTTGCATTTATAAAAGAAACAATTTTCCTGTATGCAATAGCCATGGACATAGCTAAGGTTTCTTTGTCTAGGAACTCCTGTGTGAAACATCTTTTTGGCATCTCTATGTCTTTGTGATGTAGAGCTTCATTCAGAAGAGCTGATGTGCTGTCAGCACAACTCTTCTTGGATCCAATTAATACTCTTCTTGTGACCTGATAAGGCTGATAAGGGGTGAAAAATAGAACTCTGATGCCTCCACTTCAGTAGGTATCAATTCTTTCCATGTTCCCCTCATGTTGTAAAGCCAGTTAAAGATGGTAGTCTGGAAAAGTAGAAATTGGTTAAAATGACAAGGCAGGAGGAGCAGCTTCCTTCCATGACCAGAAATTCTAAAGCTGCCAAGGCAATGATTTGATATACTTACATTCCCCTAAAATACTGTAGAATGAAATGCTCTTTTGCTGATATATGGCCCAATGTTGGGTGTTGTCTGGGTTTCCTCGAAAGCTGTAAAAGCCAGATCAAGGAGTGCGAGAAGCTGGAATGAAAGCAAGAAAATAAGAATGGGTCGAAGTGGTCTTCTTTGGAAAGAGTTTGACTCCAAGACGTGCTGCACCTGACACAGAATTTGATAAAACCCGAGTCTTGAAGGAAAATGGAAGCAAAGAAGCTAACGGGGAGGCTGCGGTGCCGTGGTCGGATCCTCCGGGTGCCGCTGTTGGCCGACCGCGGAGCGGCGCTGGAGCCGCAGCCGGCCGCCGCAGCGTTCTGCCCCGCAGGCTGCTCGCTCGCCCGGCGCCGGCCAGAGCGGCAGCGGCACGGGCAGCAGAGGCGAGAGCAGCGGCGTCCGAGCCCGGAGCTGCCTGCGGAGAGGGACTGGCAGGCAAGCAGAAAGGGCAGCGGCAGGAGGGAGGATCGCGGCGAGCTGCGGGGACGAGCATGGCGTGCGGGGAGGGGCAGAGGCCGAGCCAGGAGCGAGCAGGCGGGCGAGTGGTGGTGCTGGCCGCCTTTGGTGCTGGGCTTGTGCATGCGGGCGGCGGCGAGCGGATCCGCTACGCCATCCCCGAGGAGCTGGGCAGAGGCTCGCTGGTGGGCCGCTGGCGAGGGACCTGGGGCTGAGCCCCGCCGAGCTGGCCGGCACGCAAGCTGCGGGTGGTGTCTGCAGCCAAAAAGCAGCTGAAATACTTCTCGGTGAGCGAGGAGAGCGGGGAGCTGTACGTGAGCGAGAGGCTGGACCGGGAGGAGATGTGCGGCGAGGCGGGCGTCCTGCTCCGTCAGCTTTCGAGGCGCTGGTGGAGAACCCCGCTCAACGTTTTCCACGTCCACGTCGACATCCAGGACGTCAACGACAATTGCGCCCCGTTTTCTAAAGGACAACTTCGACTTCCAAATCATTGAATCGACAGCTCCTGGCACCCGATTTCACTTGGGCATGGCCGAAGACCCGGACGTGGGCAGTAACTCGCTGCAGAGCTACGAGCTGGAGGCCAACAAGTACTTCGAGGTGGAGGTGAAGGAGAGGCAGGATGGCAAGAAGTTCGCGGAACTGGTTCTGCGAAGACCGCTGGACCGGGAGAGCGAGCAGAGCGTGCGGTTGGTGCTGAGGGCGCTGGACGGCGGTGACCCGCCCCGCAGCGGCACCGCCCAGCTCTGCATCAACGTCACCGACGCCAACGACAACCCACCCGTGTTCGCGCAGGACTGGTACAGGGTGAGCCCTTCGGGAGGACGCTTTGCCGGGCTCGACGGTGTTGAACGTGTCGGCCTCGGACGCTGACGCCGGAACTAACGCGCGCATCAGCTATGGCTTCGGAGAAACTCCGGCGAAGGTGCTTGACAAGTTCGTGGTGGACGCAGAGAGCGGGATCATCACACTAAAGGAGGCGCTGGACTATGAGGAAACGCGTGATTTCAGCTTGGCTGTGGAAGCTAGGGACGGGGGCGGGTTGACAGCTCACTGCAAAGTGGACGTGGAAGTGTTGGACGTGAACGACAACGCTCCCGAAATCACGATCCTATCGGTGTCGAGCCCCGTGCCCGAGGATGCCCCAGCAGGCACGGTGGTGGCACTCCTGAACGTCAACGATGCGGACTCCGGGGAGAACGGCGATGTGCGGTGCGAGCTGTCGGGCGAGGCGCCGCTGTCGCTGGTGGCCTCGTCGGGCGGGTCGTACAAGGTGTTGACGGCGAGCGCGCTGGACCGCGAGCAGGCGTCGGAGCACCGCGTGAGGGTGGTGGCGAGGGACCGGGGCAGCCCGTCGCTGTGGGCAGCGCGGAGCTGGTGCTGGAGGTGTCGGACGTGAACGACAACGCGCCGGTGTTCGAGGAGCGGCGTACAGCGCGTACGTGGCGGAGAACAACGCGGCGGCGCGGCGGTGGTGCGCGTGGTTGCGCGGGGACGCGGACGCGGGCGCCAACGGGCGCGTCAGCTACTGGCTGGCGGGCGGCAGCGCGTGCGCGGCGCCGTACGTGTCGGTGGAGGCGCGGAGCGGCGCGGTGTACGCGCAGCGCTCCTTCGACTACGAGCAGTGCCGCGAGTTCACGGTGGCGGTGCGGGCGCAGGACGGCGGGGCGCCGGCGCGGAGCTCCACGGCGACGGTGCGCGTCTTCGTGCTGGACCGCAACGACAACGCGCCGCGGGTGCTGTGGCCGCCGGCAGGGACCCCCGCGGGGGCCGAGGCTTCCTCCTCGTCGTCGTCTTTGTCGTCGTCGTTGGCGTTCGAGGTGGTGCCGCGTTCGGCCGAGCCGGGTACCTGGTGGGCAAGGTGGTGGCGGTGGACGCGGACGCGGGGCGCAACGCGTGGCTGTCGTACGAGCTGGTGCAGGCGGCGGAGCCGGCGCTGTTCCGCGTGGGGCTGCACCAGGCGCGAGGTGCGGACGGCGCGGGCCGTGTCGGAGAGGGACGCGGCGAAGCAGCGGGTGGTGGCCGTGGTGAAGGACCACGGGCAGCCGGCGCTGTCGGCCACGGCCACGCTGCACGTGGTGCTGGCCGAGAGCTTGCGGAGGCGCTGCCGGAGCTGAGCGAGCGGGCGGCGGGCGCCGACTCGCCGGCCGAGCTGCAGTTCTACCTGGTGCTGGCGCTGGCGCTGCTCTCCGCCCTCCTTCCTGCTGAGCGTGGCGCTGGCCGTGCTGGCGCGGCTGCGCCGGGCCGGGCCGCCCGCCGTCCTGCGCTGCCTGGCCGCGCAGCGCTTCTCCGGGCCCGGCGCCGCCTTCCCGGCCGACTCCTGCGAGGGCACCTTGCCCTACTCCTACAACCTCTGCGTGGCGCCGGGACGCGCCCTGCCGAGGCTCGCTGGCCGCCGCCGCCCGTGCCCAGCCTGCCCGCCGAGGAGCTGCTCGCCGGGGAGCCCTGCGGGAGCGGAGCCCGAGCCACAAGCGCCGGACCGGCACAGCCGCCCGCCCGCCCCGACGCACCGCAGGTCTGTAAGCCCAAGCGCTACCGCTCTGCTCCTTCACCCTGCTGTCTTTCCCAGCCTTTGCTGTCGGTGACTCTTGCTCTGTGGTTTTCGGTGGGTGATTGGTTAGATGGGGAGTGCTGGTGAGTGCCTACAGGAGGGAATGAAGAGGGGTGACTCCCTTCTTGTGAGTTAGAATTTTCAGTTCTGTTTTTCGGTGTTGACAGGTTCAGGTTGTGCCGAGAGCTTTTGTGCTAGTAGCGGAGAAGGTGACTCCTTGTTGTTTTTCTCTTCACCCTGCTTCTTTCCCAGCCTCCGCACTGAACGCTGGGTTTTCATCGGGTGAATGTGTGGAGAGGGAGTTCTGCTGCATGTGTCCCTGAGGGAATGGGAGAGCTGGGTGACTTCCTCTAAATTCAGTCAGTTCGCTGCGGCTCTTTTCGGTTCTTAGGTGATGATCAGTTCATGTTGACTTGAGATTTTTTGTCGTCGTCCTTTTTGTTCTCTAAAACAGCTTCTTCAAGAAACATGTTTTCGTGGCTCCTTCTTACTGTGTGTCTAGATGAGGGAGAGCAGTCCGTGGATGCTATCTACCTTGACTTCAGTAAGAGTTTTGATACTCAGTCCCGTAACTTTCTCATTAGGAAACAGAAGAATTGTGGGGCTGATGAGTGGGGCAGTTATGTGGAGTGAGAGCTGGCTATGTGAGAGAACTCAGAGTGGCGATGAGTGGACCACAGCCGAGTTGGAGGCCTGTAACCAGCGGTGCCCTTCCTGGGTCAATAATTGGTTCAATCTGTTCAACATATTCACGGGTTTATCTCGGATGGGGAGTGCTGGGACATGTCCCCGGGAGGGAATGGAATGGGGTGGGTAAATCCATTAGACCAAGAGAAGTCAATTACTCTGGCACTGCTCTGTTCTTTGATAGTGACAGGTTCACTTTTACCTGACAGGTTTTGTCCTCGTGCCTTTGTTGTGGCAAATATTTACAAAAGGAACTTCCTCTTGTGCAGAATGAGATCTGGTCCTCTTTATGATGGTGTCGTGGACGAATTTTCCTGTTGAACCGTGCTTTCTTTCTTCATGACGTTTACCAGGAGAGGTCTCTACCCATGCTAATAGCATAGATGTGCAAACGAAGGTAATTTAGCAACTGAACGATGTACAAAGGCACAGTAGAGGTGGTCCCGTGTCGATATGGATTTGTAGCTGTACTTGTGTTCTGCTGTCTTACTTTACTGAAAAGCTGTCTTTCACGAAGAAGGATCAGGGATTAGACGAATACTTCACAAGCAATTTGCAGTCCCTTAGACCTTATTTTCTTGCCAAGGGACCTTATTTTATTTCTTCCTGCTTTCTGTGCATCAGTCACGTAAGCATGAGTGCTACAGAAATTCTAAGATGGTTCTAAGAACTAATGGTACTAATAGGGAAAGATGAGGAATATCTTCAAGGTAAAACAATATAGCGCTGTAATAAAATAAATAGTGTTTCCCTTATTTATGTCACACGTAATATTTCACAATTAGCGATGCGATCCAAACAACACTCATTTTTTGCAGAAAAACCCAGTAATGAGGAAGCAAAATGAAAGGCAATCACCGACCTCGGCTTGTGGGAGGCCTCTCATTGGTGCCTCGTGCTGTCAACAGAGAAGTGGGGAATTGCTCTGTCTGTACGAGGTATTTTTAGTCTGCAGAAAAGGTAAGGGAAATGTCATTTAAGCTCGACTGCTACGAAAGCTGTGCAAGTCGTGGGGAGATTTTCGTGATTTCGAAGTATTGGAGAAAAGGCTGAAATATCGTCCACGTCATACTTATATATATAGCGACATTCCGAACTTGTTTTTTTCCTTTCGTATGAAACCAATCGGCGGGATATAGCGGAGTCAGCGCTGGGTGGGTGCAGTGCCGGGAGGAGGCTGCGGGTGCCGCTGCTGACCGAGGAGGAGCGAGAGGAAAGGCCGGAGCGGTGCAGCAGCCCCGCCCGCTGCGGCCCGGCTCCATCGCTGGCTGGCTGGCTGGCTCGGCGGCCGGGCGGGTCTGCGAGCGTCCCCGGTGCGGAGCCGTGCTGCAGCGAGGCGGAGGGGAGCGGAGAGGAGCCCGAGCGGGATCCCGGAGCCGGATCGGAGGCGTTGTTATCAGCGGCGGAGGTGCGTGGAATGGCGGGGAGGCGTTGGGCCGGCGGAGCGAGCCCTGCTGTGGGGCGTGCTGGTGGCGGCGTGGGAGGCGCGTGGGGACAGCTGCGCTACTCGTTCCCGAGGAGATGCCCAAGGGCTCGTTCGTGGGCGACGTGGCCAAGGACCTGGCGCTGGACCTGACGGCGCTCGGAGAACGCGGCGTCCGCCTCATAGACAGAGGCAGGACACAGTATTTCGGTCTGCAGGGGAAGAAGGGACATTTGGTGACAGCGGAAGGATAGACCGGGAGCAGCTGTGCCGGCTGGTGGAGAAATGCGTGCTGCGGTGTGAGCTGATAGTGGAGGGGGGAAATGAAGTTTTACGAAATCGAAGTGGGAAATCACAGACATTAACGACAACGCGCCCAGCTTCAAGGAAACAGAGATCGAGGAGAGAATGAGCGAGACGACAGCTCCGGGGTCCCGGTTCCCCTTAGCCAGAGCTCACGACCCGGATTTGGGACGGAATTCTCTGCAGAGCTACGAGCTGAGCGGCGACGAGCACTTCTCGCTGGCCGTGCAGACGGGCCCCGGCGGGGATCAGCGGCCCGAGCTGGTGCTGGCGAAGGCGCTGGACCGGGAGGAGGCGGCGTTTCACGAGCTGGTGCTGCGGGGCGAGCGACGGCGGAGAGCCGGCACGGGACGGGCACGGCGCGGATCCGCGTGGCGGTGCTGGACGCCAACGACAACGCGCCGGTGTTCAGCGCGGCGGAGTACACGGTGCGTGTGGCGGAGGACGTGCCCGTGGGCTTCATCCTCGTCACCCCTCACGGGCCACCGACGCCGACGAGGGCATTAATGGGCTCGTCAAATACTCGGCTGAAGAAAAGAGCAGACATGGACTCAGAGATTTTCCATCTGAACACCGAGACGGGAGAGTTCACGCTGTTGAGGACCCTGGACTTCGAGGAAGAAGTCGTCTACGAACTGGAAGTACAGGCACGGGATGGAGGGGACCTTTTCGACACGGCGAAAGTTTCCATCTCTGTGACAGACGTCAACGAACAACGCACCCGAATTGATAATAACCTTCTCAGCTGAGCGAGATTTCTGAGGACGCTCCGTCGGGGACGGTGGTGGCCTTGCTGCACGTACAAGACAGAGATTCGGGAGCCAACGGGCAGGTGCGGTGCTCGCTGGATGGGGGCGTCCCGTTCCGGCTTCGGAGCTCGCGAGGAAACTACTACAGCGTGGAGACGTCTCGGGAGCTGGACCGGGAGAAGGTGTCGGAGTACAACGTGACGGTGCGGGCGGCAGACGGCGGGTCGCCGGCGCTGTGGAGCAGCGCGGTGCTGGCGCTGCGGGTGCTGGACGTGAACGACAACGCGCCGGTGTTCTCGGAGGAGCGGTACAGCGCGCGTGTGGCCGAGAACAACGCGGCGGGCGCGGTGGTGGTGCGGGTGCGGGCGTCGGACGCGGACTGGGGGAGAACGCGCGCGTGCGGTACCGGCTGGTGGAGGGCCGGGTTGCGGGAGCAGCGCTGTCGTCGTACGTGTCGGTGCAGGCGGAGACGGGCGCGCTGTACGCGCTGCGCTCCTTCGACTACGAGGAGGTGCGCGAAGGGGGGCTGTGGGTGGGTGGCGGAGGACGGCGGCGCGCCGGCGCTGAGCAGCAACGTGTCGGTGCGGCGGAGATCCTGGACGAGACGACAACAGGCGCCGCAGGTGCTCTACCCGCCGCCGGCCTCGGCCTCGGGTCGTCGTCGTCAGTGGGGTGGCCGGCGGTGGAGCTGCGCCGCGCGGTGGTCGGAGCCCGGCTCGCTGGTGGCCAAGGTGGTGGCGGTGGACGCGGACGCGGTCAGAACGCGTGGCTGTCGTACGAGGTGTGGAAGGCGAACGGAGCCGGGTCTGTTCCGCGTGGGGGCTGCACAGCGGCGAGGTGCGGACGGCGCGTTCCCGTGGGCCCGCGACGCGGCGCGGCAGAGCCTGGTGGTGGTGGTGAAGGACCACGGCGGCCGGCGCTGTCGGCCACGGCGACGCTGACGCTGGTGCTGGCCGAGAGCGTGGCGAGCTGGTGTCGGAGCTGGGCAGCGCGGGCTCGTCGGCGGCGGCGGCGGGGGCCGGCGAGGCGGGGCGGCAGGCTGACGCGCTGGCTGGTCGGTGGCCGTGGCGGCCGTGTCCTGCCTCTTCCTCGCCTTCCTGACTGCTGCTGCTGACGCTGCGCCTGCGGCGCTGGCGCCGCTCGCAGCAGCTGCTGGCGGCGGCAGCGGCGCCTTGCGCGGCGTCCCGGCCTCGCACTTCGTGGGCATCGACGGCGTCGCGCCTTCCTGCACTCCTACTCGCACGAGGTGTCGCCCACCGCGACTCGCGCAAGAGCCACCTCCGCTTGTCGCCCGGCAGCTGCTGTGACACCCTGCCGGCCCGACCGCCGCCCGACGAGCCCCGCGCCGCTGCTCGCCGAGGACCCTGACGGTGCCCCTGCCCCCCCGACCCACCGCCCCGACCCCGGTGAGTGCCTCTGACTTCAATTGCTCTGCGACGCTTTCCTGTGCTCCGTGTGAGGTGGTCGTGATGGATCGGAGGTGTGAGGGCTTTTAATTCATGGGGTTTGCTGCTGGGTATCACAGGATGAAGCTAAACGTGTCCTGGTGTTGTGTGTTGCCCGTCGCCCCCTTGCTGCAGGCTGATGGTGCCTGTGAGCTTCTACTTTGATGACTGTGTCTTTATTGGCGCTGGGCAACTTCTCTGCCTTGAGAATATTTTCCATTTCTTTGAATTAGTGTGGTGAGCAGGTTAATCTGTTGTTGTGCATCCATGCTGGGATCTTTTTTTTCTGCTAAGGAGAAAACATTTGCTGACGTTTCCGTTCAGTGGTGTGTGACCGTAAGGGTGACTTTCCCGTTGAGTGATGTTTGTGTGCTTCAAAGAGCGACGTGGGAGGTGAAAAGTTTGCTCTGGGGTGATTTAGAATGGATGAAATAGTTACGTTTAAGGGCTCAGTTTCTTCTACTTGTCATATATGGACAGAACTTGTGATTCTATGCATGTTCCTGACCATATTATCCAAGAAAGTGTGGAACTATGGCTATGGTTCTTGGTGTGAGCTTCCTGTGGTCTTTTATCCAGTTCGATGCCTTTCATGGTTAAAGGGGCCATTTTATAATTTCTCAGCAGACTCAGTTTGAGGAAGAGGCCTGTGTTATGATGTTTTCACTTATGGGTTATTTGTGGGAGAGCAGTGGGTGATGGAACAGATGACTGAGAGGTCATCTTGTGATGACTGACATTAGATGACTGAGATGCCTTTCATGTTCATCTTCTGCAGTTGACATAACCTGAAATGTTAAAATGTTGTGATTCTTTGCATTTTCCCTACGTTATTATCCAAGGAAAGTGAGGAACTATGGCACCAGTCTTTGGTGTGAGCTTTCTGTGGACTTTTATCCAATTTGATGCCTTTCATGGTTATCTTCTGGAGTTGACAGAGCCTGAAATGTTCTTCTGATGCCTTCATTGAAGGTTTCCCATTGTTGATTTGTTTGTTAAGGGGGTCTGCAGAGGATCCTAGCTGTGGATGGTAGCCCTGAGTACATGAAAAGATCTGTTAGATTTTTGAGGCTAGGGTAGAGTTCCCAGCCATACCTTGAAGATGGTCGGCAGGAGGCAAAGACTTTGATGCAATTCTGTTTCCTCAACATGCAGCTGAATGAAATACTCTTTTGCCTCCTTGACACATGGGCAAACTGCTGAATATTATCTGTGGTGCAGCCAAGAGCAGTGAATGCAGAGCAAGGAGGGTGAGAGACTGGCTCTGAACTAGGGCAATGGACGGGTTTGTGTGCCTGATTTCATCTCTGATGCCATTCATCTGGTTTCCCTGTCCTGCAAGGCAATGCCAGTTCTCCAGCCATAGTGTTCTTTGTGGGATAAGTACATATAGAAAGGTTCTGCATGGTTAAAGAGGCCATTCTGTAATTTTTTAGAAGACTCAGCTTGATGAAGAGGCCTGTGTTATGATGTTTTCACTTATGGGTTATTAATGGGAGAGCAGTGGGTGATGGATTAGATGACTGAGAGGTGATGACTGTGTCATAAAATGAAGCCCTATAGTTTTCGTGCAGAGCAGGCTTGTTGGAAACTCTTGCAGACTGAGGTATAAATGACTTCTATGTGCTCTGGGGGATAATTTTTCTGGCCTGCAGTGAAGACTGAGATGTTGTCTTGCTGTGGTTATCTGATGAGTCTGTCTTCTAATGATGTTATGTCTCCTTCTTGCTTTTCTGATTTATGTTTTCTTAAGGTTTTGTTGGTTTGTTTTGGTTCCGGTTCCACGGTGTCCATCAGCAGAGATTCCTTTAGCACTTATCTTGTTTTGGTGCCTGTGGCTTATGCTACAGTGGGTGTGAAAGGCAGGAGGTGTGATGGCATCATTGTGTTTTGTGATTGATGCAGAGGAATAGATAGAAACACCACCTTAGGAGAAGCTGATCCTCTGCAGGACAGGAGAAGGAGGGCAGAATTTCTCCCTAGGCCATGATTTTTCTTTTCCAATGTTCCATTGTCTCTTGGATGATCACTGCTCTTGACTCTGATCACCCCCCTGAAGAAGTCCACCAGATGAGTCTGGAGGAGTTTTAGTTTTGGATGTCACCTTGCTTGGACTTCAGCTGCCAAAGCTGTGTGTTCTTCATTTTGCTTTCCCAGTTGATGCTTTTTACTGTGCACAGTGGTGCAATTCTTCCCTTGCTTGTTGTGATGTGGTAAGTGTGGGCCTCTGGGTGCCTGATAAGGTCTGAACATGTCACTGGGAGAAATGCTTGTGAAATACACAGGATGAGAAATGAGTGGGAAGAAGTCAGGCAGGAAAAGAGTGGTGTGTGCTCCATCTGACTGGGAGGAGTGCTTTCATGTCATGCCTCATGCTGAGGCCTCTGCTACTTATACCAAGCTCCCTTTTCCCATATCCTGAAAGGGGATGAGAATCATCAAATCCACATCCACATGTTCTTCAAAGGCTGTGATGTGTGTGCTCATCCTTGTTGTATTGAGCTTTTCCCAGTATCAGCCAACCTTGGGATGTTATTGGTGTCTCTTGCACATATGAAGTAACAGTAGCAGATGGGAGGATGCTTTACTCAGGAATGTCTGGGCTTGGGGGCTGTTATCTGAGCTATATAGAAGAAGCTGGTTCTTTTATGCACCCAGAGTTACTCATTGCTTTTGGTTGGAATAGATACAAACATTGCCTTAATGCCTGCAGTCATGTACCTTCCAAACTGCTCATGTGCAGGATGGTGTTTTTTTGAGCTGATAAGAAAAAACCTAAATCTTTGACTGCACTGCATATTGACCTTTCTTCCAAGGACTGTGGTGAGATAACTTTGTGTGCATTCATACTTCGGTAATTTTTCTCATGTTGTTTATCCTCGTGTTGTAAAACTAGGCCTCAGTTTGACAGATATTCTTTAAAAGTAGCAATCTGTTAAAATCATCAGTGTGGAGGAGCAGTTTTCCAGCCCTAGTAAGAAATGCTCTTTTGCCTTTCACTCATACCTGGCCTAGTGTTGTGTATTTCCCATGGTTTATCTGAAGAGTGTGAATGGAGACCAAGGAGGGTGAGAGTCTTCCAACCCGGAAAACTGGTGGGTCAGTGCATCTTTGACTGGGCAATTGATTTTGCTGTCTGTTCCAATCATGTTTTCATTCTGGCTCCACTGAACTCGGAGTCCCTCTGACACTAAATTTGTTAAGCATAAGTGTGTACCTGGAATAATGATGGATGGGTAGAATGGCTTAAAATTTCTGTGTGGAACATCCTTTATTAGTCCCTCTCTTCCTTGAATATTGCCATGTAGCATTTCTTTCAGGCTTTGTTTCCTTGGAGGTTGATGTTCATCAGCCCCATTTTTTTGGATCATCCGTTTTCATTTGAAGCTGGGAGTTTTCTGTTGGAGCAAAACCTCAGTTCAAGCATGTAAGGCAGAATTTGCGGTGTGATGAGAATAAGGCTGAAGCCAAACCCTCCAGTATGTATTCTGGGATAAAGCTTTTATGGTTCTAGTTGGGAGACTTCTAATGAATAATTGTCGATGCTCGCAGTGAAGAATGAGACATTGCCTGTGAGGTTGTGTTTCTGTTATGTTTTGTGCAGGGAGCGTAGATGAAAGCAGGAATAGAGCTGAGGCTGCATCTCTGTGTAACAGTGCGTGTGAAAGGAGTGGGGAGGAGATTGTCCCAGGTCTGTGCTGGATGACTTGTACTTCAGCCATTGCTCATCCATGTCCCTTAGAATCCTTCTGTTTCCTCTGAGAACAGTGCTGAGGAAACAACAGTCCCAGCCTTCCTTGTCTGATTGTGCTGCATCATCACCTCATTTGTTTTTACCAGTTCAGAGGGTCAGAAGCAAACCTGGCAATTCCTTGTGCTTTGAAAGAGTACTCAGAGGAACTCTGTTGGCAGGGGCTGTGGAAGAAAAGCTGATCCTTCCTCTACTTCTCATTGGCATTTAATTAACTCTGGGGTTGTGGGACCAGGCATACCATTGGAGTTTCTTCTTCTCATAAAGGTTAACCTAAAAAATATGATTCCAGCTGATCCATTCATATCTGTAGGCTTCTTACTTTTACCTGGTGTGTTGTGATGAGCTACAGCTCGATGTCAGGGTGTCTGTTTTTACCAGGTTCTGTCATGCTAAGACAAGATTCAAAACTGTTAAACTGAAAGAGAAGAGGTTTAGACAGTACACAAGACAGAAATGTCTTTGAGATGATCTATTTCTCAGTGTAATTGTTCTTCCTACAAGGAAAACTGTGGCACAAATCTTAGAGGCATAAATGAGCCAAATGGGAAAAAAAAAAAACAAAACAAAAAAAAACCGGAGAAGATGGAAACCCTTTGCAAGGCCCAGAATGAAGAGCTTGAAGTGTCTTCTGCTTCCTTCAGTTTCTCATTATTTACCGAATGATCCAATCAGTTTCTGATTATTTACTGATGAATCCAACACGATCCTTCCTGGTCTTTGTCCCATGTACGGAGAGAAGAAATTATTATAACGCCTTCCACAGCCATACAGTACTGCATTGTTCCCATTGACCTGTCTACATCTCACACAAAAAAAGCCGGTAACCCGCTGAGTTTGACTCCAAGACGTGCTGCACCTGACACGAAATTTGTTAAAACCCGAGTCTGAAGAAAATGAAGCAAAGAAGCTAACGGGGAGGCTGCGGTGCCGTGTCGGATCCTCCGGGTGCCGCTGTTGGCCGACGCGGAGCGGCGCTGGAGCCGCAGCCGCAGCCGGAGCCGCCGCAGCGTTCTGCCCCCGCAGGCTGCTCGCTCGCCCGGCGCCGGCCAGAGAGGCAGCGGCACGGGCAGCAGAGGCGAGAGCAGCGGCGTCCGAGCCCGGAGCTGCCTGCGGAGAGGGACTGGCAGGCAAGCAGAAAGGGCAGCGGCAGGAGGGAGGATCGCGGCGAGCTGCGGGGACGAGCATGGCGGGCGGGGGGAGGCAGACGCAGAGGCCGAGCCGGGAGCGAGGAGCCGGGCGAGTGGTGGTGCTGGCCGCGTTGCTGCTGGGCTTGTGCTGCCGGGCGGCGGGCGAGCGGATCCGCTACGCCATCCCCGAGGAGCTGGGCAGAGGCTCGCTGGTGGGGCCGCTGGCGAGGGACCTGGGGCTGAGCCCCTCCGAGCTGCCGGCACGCAAGCTGCGGGTGGTGTCTGCAGCCAAAAAGCAGCTGAAATACTTCTCGGTGAGCGAGGAGAGAGGGGAGCTGTACGTGAGCGAGAGGCTGGACCGGGAGGAGATGTGCGGCGAGGCGGCGTCCTGCTCCGTCAGCTTCGAGGCGCTGGTGGAGAACCCGCTCAACGTTTTCCACGTCCACGTCGACATCCAGGACGTCAACGACAATGCCCCGAGGTTCCTGCAAGACAATTTTCAGATGGAGATCAATGAGTTGACTTCTCCCGGCACTCGTTTTGCCTTGGTCATGGCTGAAGACCCGGACGTGGGCAGTAACTCGCTGCAGGGCTACGAGCTGGAGGCCAACAAGTACTTCGAGGTGGAGGTGAAGGAAAGCGAGGACAGGAAGAAGTTCGCGGAGCTGGTTCTGCGCCGAGCACTGGACCGAGAAAGCGAGCAGAGCGTGCGGTTGGTGCTGACGGCGCTGGACGGCGGTGACCCGCCCCGCAGCGGCACCGCCCAGCTCTGCATCAACGTCACCGACGCCAACGACAACCCACCCGTGTTCGCGCAGGACCGGTACCGGGTGAGCCTTCGGGAGGACGCTTTGTCGGGCTCGACGGTTTTGAACGTGTCGGCCTCGGATGCCGATGCAGGCACCAACGCGCGCATCACTTATGGCTTCGGGAAAATGCCGTCCAAGGTGCTTGAGAAGTTCGTGGTGGATGCAGAGAGTGGGATCATCACGCTAAAGGAGCCGCTGGACTACGAGGACACTCGAGACTTTACGCTGCTGGTGGAGGCGAGGGACGGGGGAGGTCTTGTTGCTCACTGCAAGGTGGAGGTGGAAGTGTTGGACGTGAACGACAACGCTCCTGAAATCACGATCCTATCGGTGTCGAGCCCCGTTCCCGAGGATGCCCCAGCAGGCACGGTGGTGGCCCTCCTGAAAGTGAACGATGCGGACTCCGGGGAGAACGGCGATGTGCGGTGCGAGCTGTCGGGCGAGGCGCCGCTGTCGCTGGTGGCCTCGTCGGGCGGGTCGTACAAGGTGTTGACGGCGAGCGCGCTGGACCGCGAGCAGGCGTCGGAGCACCGCGTGAGGGTGGTGGCGAGGGACCGGGGCAGCCCGTCGCTGTGGAGCAGCGCGGAGCTGGTGCTGGAGGTGTCGGACGTGAACGACAACGCGCCGGTGTTCGAGGAGGCGGCGTACAGCGCGTACGTGGCGGAGAACAACGCGGCGGGCGCGGCGGTGGTGCGCGTGGTTGCGCGGGACGCGGACGCGGGCGCCAACGGGCGCGTCAGCTACTGGCTGGCGGGCGGCAGCGCGGGCGCGGCGCCGTACGTGTCGGTGGAGGCGCGGAGCGGCGCGGTGTACGCGCAGCGCTCCTTCGACTACGAGCAGTGCCGCGAGTTCACGGTGGCGGTGCGGGCGCAGGACGGCGGGGCGCCGGCGCGGAGCTCCACGGCGACGGTGCGCGTCTTCGTGCTGGACCGCAACGACAACGCGCCGCGGGTGCTGTGGCCGCCGGCAGGGACCCCCGCCGCAGGGACCCCCGCGGGGGCCGAGGCTTCCTCCTTGTCGTCGTCGTCGTTGGCGTTCGAGGTGGTGCCGCGTTCGGCCGAGGCCGGGTACCTGGTGGGCAAGGTGGTGGCGGTGGACGCGGACGCGGGGCGCAACGCGTGGCTGTCGTACGAGCTGGGGCAGGCGGCGGAGCCGGCGCTGTTCCGCGTGGGGCTGCACAGCGGCGAGGTGCGGACGGCGCGGGCCGTGTCGGAGAGGACGCGGGCGAAGCAGCGGGTGGTGGCCGTGGTGAAGGACCACGGGCAGCCGGCGCTGTCGGCCACGGCCACGCTGCACGTGGTGCTGGCCGAGAGCTTGCAGGAGGCGCTGCCGGAGCTGAGCGAGCGGGCGGCGGGCGCCGACTCGCCGGCCGAGCTGCAGTTCTACCTGGTGCTGGCGCTGGCGCTGCTCTCCGCCCTCTTCCTGCTGAGCGTGGCGCTGGCCGTGCTGGCGCGGCTGCGCCGGGCCGGGCCGCCCGCCGTCCTGCGTTGCCTGGCCGCGCAGCGCTTCTCCGGGCCCGGCGCCGCCTTCCCGGCCGACTTCTGCGAGGGCACCTTGCCCTACTCCTACAACCTCTGCGTGGCGCCGGGACGCGCCCTGCCCGAGCCCGCTTGGCCGCCGCCGCCCGTGCCCAGCCTGCCCGCCGAGGAGCTGCTCGCCGGGGAGCCCTGCGGGGAGCGGAGCCCGAGCCACAGCGCCGGACCGGCACAGCCGCCCGCCCGCCCCGACGCACCGCAGGTCTGTAAGCCCAAGCGCTACCGCTCTGCTCCTTCACCCTGCTTTTTTCCCAGCCTTTGCTGTGGTTGCCTCGTGCTCTGAGGTTTTCGGTGGGTGTTTGGTTAGATGGGGAGTGCTGGTGCGTGTCTCTGGGAGGGAATGGAGTGAGGTGATTCCCTTCTTGTGAGATAGATGTGGCAGTTCTTTTCTTCGGTGGTTATGAGTTCAGGCTGAGCTGTGTGGTTTTGTCTTTAACGGTTTTGTTGTAGAGAAAGAATTTGGTCTAGAAGCTCAGAACGACTCCCTTCTTGTGAGTTAGAATTTTCAGTTCTGTTCTCGGTGTTGGCAAGTTCAGGTTGAGCCGAGAGGTTTTGTCTTGAACGTTTCTCTTGTCTGAAACAATTTGGCCTAGCAGCGCAGAAGGTGACTTCTTCCAGTGTAGAACGAGTTCTCTTGTTTCGTGATGGGGTTGGGACAATACAATTGAAGGGTAGTGTTGGAGACCTTTTTCTTTTTGGAGATGTGTGTTTCCATTTTATGGATTGTGCTTTCTCTTTCTCGATGAAAAACATGCTGTTGACTAGTAGCATAAGTTTATTTCTTTCAGTGGAGTTCTTTCTTTGCCGTTCATGAAGAAGCAGGAGTGTGAAATGATATCTCAAAAGCAAAACAAAACCAAAAATTGTAACTCAAATTTTAGACTGTATATATTGCATGGGGAGTGTTGGTGAGGGTTTCCCGGAAGGAATGCGCTTCTTTCCTCGGTGGTGATGGAGGAAAAAGGCTTGACTGGCCTTTCATAAAGAAGTGGAGGCGTGAAATGGTATCTTAAACGCTAATAGACTTTCTTTTCTCTCCTTTCCCTAAGAGAGGTGCTTGGTTAATGCGCTTGAAGGAGGGCGGGGGGGGGAAGATTGCGTTTCTACTGGGTTCGGTGGGTGGAGTGGAATGGGAGTGTTCCTGATGGGGATGGTTTCGAAGCGGGATGAAAAGGCTGGAAATACTCTTTATAATGAAACGTAATGTAGAAAGCACACGTGCTATTTCGAAAAGCAGAGCTTAGTGGAAGCGAAGGAAGGAAATTTCCGGTCTTCATTTCAAGGAATATCTTTCTTGTTGTGTCGGTCTGTGGCTGAGGATGTGGGGAATTAGTGCGGGTCTATGAAGTACTTTCACTTTGCAACAAGACTGAGACAAAAATCACTCAAAAACAGGTCCAAGCGCTATTCTTTTCGGTATGGGGATTGCTACATAGCAGTAGCAGATAGGTCGCGACAAAAGAAAGTTGTTTTTTTTTTTCCAAATTTATGTTTCCATATATCGGCATTCAGACTTGATTTTCCCCGCGCGGTTTGATACCTGTCTGAGCGAGCTGCCGGTGGCAGCGGAGGTTCGGGCAGCGCTGGGTGGGTGCAGTGCCGGGAGGAGGCTGCGGGTGCCGCTGCTGACCGAGGAGGAGCGAGAGGAAGGCCGGAGCGGTGCAGCAGCCCCGCCCGCTGCGGCCCGGCTCCATCGCTGGCTGGCTGGCTGGCTCGGCGGCCGGGCGGTCTGCGAGCGTCCCCCGGTGCGGAGCCGTGCTGCAGCGAGGCGGAGGGGAGCGGAGAGGAGCCCGGAGCGGGATCCGGAGCCGGATCGGAGGCGTTGTTATCAGCGGCGGAGGTGCGTGGAATGGCGGGGAGGCGTTGGGGCCGGCGGGAGCGAGCCCTGCTGTGGGGCGTGCTGGTGGCGGCGTGGGAGGCGGCGTGGGGACAGTTGCGCTACTTGGTTCCCGAGGAGATGCCCAAGGGCTCGTTCGTGGGCGACGTGGCCAAGGACCTGGCGCTGGACCTGACGGCGCTCGGAGAACGCGGCGTCCGCCTTGTGTCTGAAGGAAGGACGCAGTATTTGGGTCTGCAGGGGAAGACGGGACATTTGGTGACAGCGGAGAGGATAGACCGGGAGCAGCTGTGCCGGTTGGTGGAGAAATGCGTGCTGCGGTGTGAGCTGATAGTGGAGGGGGAAATGAAGGTTTACGGGATCGAAGTTGAAATCACGGACGTTAACGACAACGCGCCCAGCTTCAAGGAAACGGAGATGGAGGAGAGAATGAGCGAGACGACAGCTCCGGGGTCGCGGTTTCCCCTGGCCGAGGCTGACGACCCGGATTTGGGACGGAACTCTCTGCAGAGCTACGAGCTGAGCGGCGACGAGCACTTCTCGCTGGCCGTGCAGACGGGCCCCGGCGGGGATCAGCGGCCCGAGCTGGTGCTGGCGAAGGCGCTGGACCGGGAGGAGGCGGCGTTTCACGAGCTGGTGCTGCGGGCGAGCGACGGCGGAGAGCCGGCACGGACGGGCACGGCGCGGATCCGCGTGGCGGTGCTGGACGCCAACGACAACGCGCCGGTGTTCAGCGCGGCGGAGTACACGGTGCGTGTGGCAGAGGACGTGCCCGTGGGCTCCGTCCTCGTCACCCTCACGGCCACCGACGCCGACGATGGGCAGAATGGACTTGTAAAATACTCGTTGAAGAAAGATTCGAACATGGCATCGGACTTTTTCCAGTTGGACTCCGAGACGGGAGAAATAACGCTGTTGCGAAGCCTGGACTTCGAAGAAGCAGACTACTACGAACTAAAGTTACAGGCACGGGACGGAGGGGGCCTTTCCGACACAGCGAAAGTCTCCATCACCGTGACTGACGTCAACGACAATGCGCCCGAACTGACAGTAACATCTCAGCTAAGCGAGATATCCGAGGACTGCTCTTCGGGGACGGTGGTGGCCCTGCTGCGTGTCCATGACAGGGACTCGGGAGCCAACGGCCAAGTGCGGTGCTCCCTGGAAGGCGGAGTCCCATTCCGTCTGGTGAAATCCCTTGAGAATTACTACCGCGTGGAGACGTCTCAGGAACTGGACCGGGAAAAGGTGTCGGAGTACAACGTGACGGTGCGGGCAGCAGACGGCGGGTCGCCGGCGCTGTGGAGCAGCGCGGTGCTGGCGCTGCGGGTGCTGGACGTGAACGACAACGCGCCGGTGTTCTCGGAGGAGCGGTACAGCGCGCGTGTGGCCGAGAACAACGCGGCGGGCGCGGTGGTGGTGCGAGTGCGGGCGTCGGACGCGGACTGGGGGGAGAACGCGCGCGTGCGGTACCGGCTGGTGGAGGGCCGGGTGCGGGGAGCAGCGCTTGTCGTCGTACGTGTCGGTGCAGGCGGAGACGGGCGCGCTGTACGCGCTGCGCTCCTTCGACTACGAGGAGGTGCGCGAGGTGGGGCTGTGGGTGGTGGCGGAGGACGGCGGCGCGCCGGCGCTGAGCAGCAACGTGTCGGTGCGGCTGGAGATCCTGGACGAGAACGACAACGCGCCGCAGGTGCTCTACCCGCCGCCGGCCTCGGCCTCGGGGTCGTCGTCGTCAGTGGGGTGGCCGGCGGTGGAGCTGGCGCCGCGGTGGTCGGAGCCCGGCTCGCTGGTGGCCAAGGTGGTGGCGGTGGACGCGGACGCGGGTCAGAACGCGTGGCTGTCGTACGAGGTGTGGAAGGCGACGGAGCCGGGTCTGTTCCGCGTGGGGCTGCACAGCGGCGAGGTGCGGACGGCGCGGTTCCCGCTGGCCCGCGACGCGGCGCGGCAGAGCCTGGTGGTGGTGGTGAAGGACCACGGGCGGCCGGCGCTGTCGGCCACGGCGACGCTGACGCTGGTGCTGGCCGAGAGCGTGGCCGAGCTGGTGTCGGAGCTGGGCAGCGCGGGCTCGTCGGCGGCGGCGGCGGGGCCGGGCGAGGCGGGCGGCAGGCTGACGCGCTGGCTGGTGGTGGCCGTGGCGGCCGTGTCCTGCCTCTTCCTCGCCTTCCTGCTGCTGCTGCTGACGCTGCGCCTGCGGCGCTGGCGCCGCTCGCAGCAGCTGCTGGCGGCGGGCAGCGGCGCCTTGCGCGGCGTCCCGGCCTCGCACTTCGTGGGCATCGACGGCGTCCGCGCCTTCCTGCACTCCTACTCGCACGAGGTGTCGCTCACCGCCGACTCGCGCAAGAGCCACCTCCGCTTGTCGCCCGGCAGCTGCTGTGACACCCTGCCGGCCCGACCGCCGCCCGACGAGCCCGCGCCGCTGCTCGCCGAGGACCCTGACGGTGCCCCCTGCCCCCCCGACCCCACCGCCCCGACCCCGGTGAGTGCCTCTGACTTCAATTGCTCTGCGACGCTTTCCTGTGCTCCGTGTGAGGTGGTCGTGATGGATCGGAGCTGTGAGGGCTTTTAATTCATGGGGTTTGCTGCTGAGTATCACAGGCTGAAGCTGAACGTGTCCTGGTGTTGTGTGTTGCCCGTCGCCCCCTTGCTGCAGACTGATGGTGTTTGTGAGCTTCTACTTTGATGACTGTGTCTTTATTGGCGCTGGGCAACTTCTCTGCCTTGAGAATATTTTCCATTTCTTTGAATTAGTGTGGTGAGCAGGTTAATCTGTTGCTGTGCATCCATGCTGGGATCTTTTTTCTCTGCTAAGGAGAAAACATTTGCTGACGTTTCCGTTCAGTGGTGTGTGACCGTAAGGGTGACTTTCCCGTTGAGTGATGATTGTGTGCTTCAAAGAGCGACGTGGGAGGTGAAAGGTTTGCTCTGGGGTGATTTAGAAGGGATGAAATAGTTGTGTTTAAGGGCTTAGTTTCTTCTACTTGTCATATATGGACAGAACTTGTGATTCTATGCATGTTCTCTACCGTATTATCCAAGAAAGTGAGGAACTATGGCTGTGGTCCTTGGTGTGAGCTTCCTGTGGTCTTTTATCCAGTTCGATGCCTTTCATGGTTAAAGGGGCAGTTTCGTAATTTCTCAGCAGACTCAGCTTGAGGAAGAGGCCTGTGTTATGATGTTTTCACTTATGGCTTATTTGTGGGAGAGCAGTGGGTGATGGAACAGATGACTGAGAGGTCATCTAATGATGACTGACATCAGATGACTGAGATGCCTTTCATGTTCATCTTCTGCAGTTGACATAACCTGAAATGTTAAAATGTTGTGATTCTTTGCATTTTCCCTACGTTATTATCCAAGGAAAGGGAGGAACTATGGCACCAGTCTTTGGTGTGAGCTTTCTGTGGACTTTTATCCAATTTCATGCCTTTCATGGTTATCTTCTGGAGCTGACAGAGCCTGAAATGTTCTTCTGATGCCTTCGTTGTAGGTTTCCCATTGTTGATTTGTTTGTTAAGGGGGTCTGCAGAGGATCCTAGCTGTGGATGGTGGCCCTGAGTACATGAAAAGATCTGTTAGATTTTTGAGGCTAGGGTAGAATTCCCAGCCATACCTTGAAGATGGTCAGCAGCAGGCACAGACTTTGATGCAATTCTCTTTCCTCAACATGCAGCTGAATGAAATACTCTTTTGCCTGCTTGACACATGGGCAAACTGCTGAATATTGTCTGTGGTGCAGCCAAGAGCAGTGAATGCAGAGCAAGGAGGGTGAGAGACTGGCTCTGAACTAGGGCAATGGACGGGTTTGTGTGCCTGATTTCATCTCTGATGCCATTCATCTGGTTTCCCTGTCCTGCAAGGCAATGCCAGTTCTCCAGCCATAGTGTTCTTTGTGGGATAAGTACACATAGAAATGTTCTGCCTGGTTAAAGAGGCCATTCTGTAATTTCTCAGAAGACTCAGCTTGAGGAAGAGGCCTGTGTTATGATGTTTTCACTTATGGGTTATTTGTGGGAGAGCAGTGGGTGATGGATTAGATGACTGAGAGGTGATGACTGTGTCATAAAATGAAGCCCTATAGTTTTCGTGCAGAGCAGGATTGTTGGAAACTCTTGCAGACTGAGGTATAAATGACTTCTATGTGCTCTGGGGGATAAATTTTCTTGCCTGCAGTGAAGACTGAGATGTTCTCTTGCTGTGGTTATGTGATGAGTCTGTCTTCTAATGATGTTATGTCTCCTTCTTGCTTTTCTGATTTATGTTTTTTTAAGGTTTTGTTTGTTTGGTTTGGTTTGGGTTCCACAATGTCCATCAGCAGAGATTCCTTTAGCACTTATCTTGTTTTGGTGCCTGTGGCTTATGCTACAGTGGGTGTGAAAGGCAGGAGGTGTGATGGCATCATTGTGTTTTGTGATTGATGCAGAGGAATAGATAGAAACACCACCTTAGGAGAAGCTGATCCTCTGCAGGACAGGAGAAGGAGGGCAGAATTTCTCCCTAGGCCATGATTTTTCTTTTCCAATGTTCCATTGTCTCTTGGATGATCACTGCTCTTGACTCTGATCACCCCCCTGAAGAAGTCCACCAGATGAGTCTGGAGGAGTTTTAGTTTTGGATGTCACCTTGCTTGGACTTCAGCTGCCAAAGCTGTGTGTTCTTCATTTTGCTTTCCCAGTTGATGCTTTTTACTGTGCACAGTGGTGCAATTCTTCCCTTGCTTGTTGTGATGTGGTAAGTGTGGGCCTCTGCGTGCCTGATAAGGTCTGAACATGTCACTGGGAGAAATGCTTGTGAAATACACAGGATGAGAAATGAGTGGGAAGAAGTCAGGCAGGAAAAGAGTGGTGTGTGCTCCATCTGACTGGGAGGAGTGCTTTCATGTCATGCCTCATGCTGAGGCCTCTGCTACTTATACCAAGCTCCCTTTTCTCATATCCTGAAAGGGGATGAGAACCCTCTAACAAATTTGTCTGCAAGAAATAGCCATGGAAGTGCAAACATGTTTTATGGGTGCTATTTCTAGGAATTGCTGTGGTGAAACGTCATTTCCACATCCACATGTTCTTCAAAGGCTGTGATGAGTATTTTCATCCTTGTTGAATTGAGCTTTTCCCAGTCTCAGCCAACCTTGGGATGTTATTAGTGTCTCTTGCACATATGAAGTAACAGTAGCAGATGGGAGGATGCTTTACTCAGGAATGTCTGGGCTTGGGGGCTGTTATCTGAGCTATATAGAAGAAGCTGGTTATTTTATGCACTCAGAGTTACTCATGACTTTTGGTTGGAATAGATACAAACATTGCCTTAATGGCTGCAGTCATGTACCTTCCAAACTGCTCATGTGCAGGATGGTGTTTTTTTGAGCTGATAACAAACACCTGAATCTTTGACTGCACTGCATATTGACCTTTCTTCCAAGGACTGTGGGGAGATAACTTTGTGTGCATCCATAGTGTGGTTATTTTTCTCGTGTTGTTTCTTCTCATGTTCTACAACTAGGCCTGAGTTTGAGAGATATTCTTTAAAAGTAGCAATCTGTTAAAATCATCAGGCTGGAGGAACAGTTTTCCAGCCCTAACAAGAAATGCTCTTTTGCCTTTCACTGACACGTGGCCCAGTGCTGTGTATTTCCCATGGTTTATCTAAAGAGTGTGAATGGAGAGCAAGAAGGAAAACTGGTGGGTCAGTGCACCTTTGGCTGGGCAATTGATTTTGCTGTCTGTTCCAATCATGTTTTCATTCTGGCTTCACTGAACATGAAATCCCTTTGACAATAAGACGTTTAAGCATAAGTGTGTACCTGGAATAATGATGGATGGGTAGAATGGCTTGAAATTTCCGTGTGGAACCTCCTTCATTCATCCCTCTCTCCCTAAAATGTTGTCATGTAGTGTTTCTTTGATGCCCTGGAGGTTGATGATCATCCTCCCCATTTTTTGGATCAACCTTTTGCATTTGAACCTGGGAGTTTTATGTTGCAGAAAAAATGTAGCTTTAGCATGTATACAGAATTCAAGGTGTGATGAGAATAAGGCTGAAGTTAAACCAAATTCTTTGCTTCTTGTTCCCTTTGCTTCAGAAAGAGGCCCATGATAAAGTCTTCACACTCAGAGCATTTTATTTGTATGAAGATGAACAGACCACAGGGTAGGGGAAAAAAAATGAGGTATTGAGTATTTCATAAAATGAACCCCTCTACTATGCAGTTCAGGATAAAAGTTGTATGGTTCTAGTTGGGAGACCCCAGCAACTTCCAATGAATCATTGTCAATGCTCGCAGTGAAGAATGAGACATTGCCTGTGAGTTCCTTCTGCAACATTTCCTAGTCAGGGAGTTCCTTGTGTTCCTTGTGCATTGCTTCTGGGTTTTCTCCCTTTCTGGATCTCCTATGTGTGTGGTGTTGGTTCTAAGTACCAGGATATTTTCCATTGTGTGTTAGTGCCTCTTGCTCGTGCTCCAGAAGGAAGCCAGGAGATGTGAGGTTGTGTTTCTGTTATGTTTTGTGCAGGGAGTGTAGATGAAAGCAGGAATAGAGCTGAGGCTGCATCTCTGTGTAACAGTGTGTGTGAAAGGAGTGGGGAGGAGATTGTAGCAGGTCTGTGCTGGATGACTTGTACTTCACCATTGCTCATCCATGTCCCTTAGAATCCTTCTGTTTCCTCTGAGAATAGTGCTGAGCAAACAACAGTCCCAGCCTTCCTTGTCTGATTGTGCTGCATCATCACCTCATTTGTTTTTACCAGTTGAGAGGGTCAGAAGCAAACCTGGAAATTCTTTGTGCTTTGAAAGAGTACTCAGAGGAACTCTGTTGGCAGGGGCTGTGGAAGAAAAGCTGATCCTTCCTCTACTTCTCATTGGCATTTAATTAACTCTGGGTTGTGGGACCAGGCATACCATTGGAGTTTCTTCTTCTCATAAAGGTAAACCTAAAAAATATGATTCCAGCTGATCCATTCATATCTGTAGGCTTCTTACTTTTACCTGGTGTGTTGTGATGAGCTACAGCTCGATGTCAGGGTGTCTGTTTTTATCAGGTTCTGTCATGATAAGACAAGACTCAAAACTGTTAAACTGAAAGAGAAGAGGTTTAGACAGTGCACAAGACAGAAATGTCTTTGAGATGATCTATTTCTCAGTGTAATTGTTCTCCCTACAAGGAAAACTGTGGCACAAATCTCAGAGGTATAAATGAGCCAAATGAAAAAAAAAAAAAACAAAATCTGAGAAGATGGAAACCCTTTGCAAGGCCCAGAATGAAGAGCATGAAGTGTCCTCTGCTTCCTTCAGTTTCTGATTATTTACCGAATGATCCAATCAGTTTCTGATTATTTACTGATTAATCCAACACGACCCTTCCTGGTGTTTGTCCCATGTACGGAGAGAAGAAATTATTATAACGCCTTCCACAGCCATACAGTACTGCATTGTTCCCACTGACCTGTCTACATCTCACTGAGAGATACACAAAAAAAGCCGGTACCCCGATGAGGGCGATGAGGAGGCTGCGGTGCCGTGTCGGATCCTCCGGGTGCCGCTGTTGGCCGACGCGGAGCGGCGCTGGAGCCGCAGCCGCAGCCGGAGCCGCCGCAGCGTTCTGCCCCCGCAGGCTGCTCGCTCGCCCGGCGCCGGCCAGAGCGGCAGCGGCACGGGCAGCAGAGGCGAGAGCAGCGGCGTCCGAGCCCGGAGCTGCCTGCGGAGAGGGACTGGCAGGCAAGCAGAAAGGGCAGCGGCAGGAGGGAGGGTCGCGGCGAGCTGCGGGGCCGAGCATGGCGTGCGGGGAGAGGCAGGGGCCGAGCCGGGAGCGAGAAGCCGGGCGAGTGGTGGTGCTGGCCGCGTTGCTGCTGGGCTTGTGCTGCCGGGCGGCGGGCGAGCGGATCCGCTACGCCATCCCCGAGGAGCTGGGCAGAGGCTCGCTGGTGGGGCCGCTGGCGAGGGACCTGGGGCTGAGCCCCGCCGAGCTGCCGGCACGCAAGCTGCGGCTCAGCGCCGAGAAGCAATACTTCGGTGTGAGCGAGGAGAGCGGGGAGCTGTACGTGAGCGAGAGGCTGGACCGGGAGGAGATGTGCGGCGAGGCGGCGTCCTGCTCCGTCAGCTTCGAGGCGCTGGTGGAGAACCCGCTCAACGTTTTCCACGTCCACGTCGACATCCAGGACGTCAACGACAATTCCCCGAGATTCCTGCAAGATAATTTTCAACTGGAGATCAATGAGTTCACTTCTCCCGGAGCCAGATTTGCCTTGGGCGTGGCGGAAGACCCGGACGTGGGCAGTAACTCGCTGCAAGGCTACGAGCTGGAGGCAAACAAGTACTTCGAGGTGGAGGTGAAGGAGAGCGAAGACGGGAAGAAGTTCGCTGAGCTGGTGCTGCGAAGACCGCTAGACAGGGAGAGCGAGCAGAGAGTGCGGTTGGTGCTGAGGGCGCTGGATGGCGGTGACCCGCCCCGCAGCGGCACCGCCCAGCTCTGCATCAACGTCACCGACGCCAACGACAACCCACCCGTGTTCGCGCAGGACCGGTACCGGGTGAGCCTTCGGGAGGATGCTTTGCCGGGTTCGACGGTGTTGAACGTCTCAGCGTCGGACGCTGACGCCGGCACCAACGCGCGTATCACCTACGGCTTTGGGAAAATGCCGTCCAGCGTGCTTGAGAAATTCGCACTGGAGGCAGAAAGCGGGATCATCACGCTAAAGGAAGCACTAGACTATGAGGACACGCAGGGCTACACGCTTCTCGTGGAGGCCAGGGACGGAGGAGGTCTTGTGGCTCACTGCAAGGTGGAGGTAGAAGTGTTGGACATAAACGACAACGCACCCGAAATCACGATCCTGTCGGTGTCGAGCCCCGTGCCTGAGGATGCCCCAACAGGTACCGTGGTGGCCCTCCTGAAAGTGAAAGACTCGGACTCCGGGGAGAACGGCGATGTGCGGTGCGAGCTGTCGGGCGAGGCGCCGCTGTCGCTGGTGGCCTCGTCGGGCGGGTCGTACAAGGTGTTGACGGCGAGCGCGCTGGACCGCGAGCAGGCGTCGGAGCACCGCGTGAGGGTGGTGGCGAGGGACCGGGGCAGCCCGTCGCTGTGGAGCAGCGCGGAGCTGGTGCTGGAGGTGTCGGACGTGAACGACAACGCGCCGGTGTTCGAGGAGGCGGCGTACAGCGCGTACGTGGCGGAGAACAACGCGGCGGGCGCGGCGGTGGTGCGCGTGGTTGCGCGGGACGCGGACGCGGGCGCCAACGGGCGCGTCAGCTACTGGCTGGCGGGCGGCAGCGCGGGCGCGGCGCCGTACGTGTCGGTGGAGGCGCGGAGCGGCGCGGTGTACGCGCAGCGCTCCTTCGACTACGAGCAGTGCCGCGAGTTCACGGTGGCGGTGCGGGCGCAGGACGGCGGGGCGCCGGCGCGGAGCTCCACGGCGACGGTGCGCGTCTTCGTGCTGGACCGCAACGACAACGCGCCGCGGGTGCTGTGGCCGCCGGCAGGGACCCCCGCGGGGGCCGAGGCTTCCTCCTCGTCGTCGTCTTTGTCGTCGTCGTTGGCGTTCGAGGTGGTGCCGCGTTCGGCCGAGGCCGGGTACCTGGTGGGCAAGGTGGTGGCGGTGGACGCGGACGCGGGGCGCAACGCGTGGCTGTCGTACGAGCTGGTGCAGGCGGCGGAGCCGGCGCTGTTCCGCGTGGGGCTGCACAGCGGCGAGGTGCGGACGGCGCGGGCCGTGTCGGAGAGGGACGCGGCGAAGCAGCGGGTGGTGGCCGTGGTGAAGGACCACGGGCAGCCGGCGCTGTCGGCCACGGCCACGTTGCACGTGGTGCTGGCCGAGAGCTTGCAGGAGGCGCTGCCGGAGCTGAGCGAGCGGGCGGCGGGCGCCGACTCGCCGGCCGAGCTGCAGTTCTACCTGGTGCTGGCGCTGGCGCTGCTCTCCGCCCTCTTCCTGCTGAGCGTGGCGCTGGCCGTGCTGGCGCGGCTGCGCCGGGCCGGGCCGCCCGCCGTCCTGCGCTGCCTGGCCGCGCAGCGCTTCTCCGGGCCCGGCGCCGCCTTCCCGGCCGACTTCTGCGAGGGCACCTTGCCCTACTCCTACAACCTCTGCGTGGCGCCGGGACGCGCCCTGCCCGAGCCCGCTTGGCCGCCGCCGCCCGTGCCCAGCCTGCCCGCCGAGGAGCTGCTCGCCGGGGAGCCCTGCGGGGAGCGGAGCCCGAGCCCCAGCGCCGGACCGGCACAGCCGCCCGCCCGCCCCGACGCACCGCAGGTCTGTAAGCCCAAGCGCTACCGCTCTGCTCCTTCACCCCGCTTCTTTCCCAGCCTTTGCTGTGGTTGCCTCGTGCTCTGAGGTTTTCGGTGGGTGATTGGTTAGATGGGGAGTGCTGCTGCGTGTCTCTGGGAGGGAATGACTCTCTTCTTGAGAATTAGAATTTTCAGTTCTCTTCTTCGGTGTTGACAGGTTGAGCCGAGTGGTTTTGTGCCAGTAGCGGAGAAGGTGATTCCTTGTTGCTTTTCTCCTTCACCCTTATTCTTTACCAGCCTTTGCCGTGCTTGCCTCTTGCTCTGGGTTTTCGGCCAAGGATTGGTTAGATGGGGAGTGCTGGTGCGTGTCTCTGGGAGGTAGTGGAGTGAGGTGACTCCCTTCTTGTGAAGAAGTCACAATTCTTGTGAATTAGAACTGTCAGTTCTGTTGTTCGGTGTTGGCAGGTTCAGTTTGAGACGAGAGGTTTTGTATTGACAGTTTGTGTTGTCAGAAATAATTTGGTCTAGCAGCGCAGAAGGTGACCCCTTCCAGAGTAGAACGAGTTATGGTGCTTCGTGATGGAGTTGGGACAATAGCATTGACGGGTAGTGTTGGAGAGCTTTTTCTTTCTGGAAATATGTTTGTTTCATTTTAGTGGATTGTGCTTTCTCATCCTCGATGAAAAACATGCTGTTGATTACTAGCATAAGTTAGGTTGATACATTTTGCCCAAATATGATATTTCCTTTCTACTTTATTTTATTTCTCTCAGTTCCCCTTCTTTGTGCAGCTTTTATTGGCCCTTCAGGAAGAAGCCGGATTGTGAAATGATATCTTAAAAGCAAAGCAAAACAAAAACTGTAACTCTAACTTTAGACTGTATATATTGCATGGGGAGAGTTGGTGCGTGTTCCGGGAAGGAATGTAGCAGGGACGCTTCGCCTAATTTAAGAGCGGGCAGTTAAATGTTTTTAGGTTTTCTCGGTGATGACGGAAGAAAAAGGCTTGACTGGACTTTCGTGAAGAAGTGGAGGCTTAAAATGGTATCTGAAATGCAAATGAACTTACTTTGCTCTCCTTTCCCTAAGAGAGGTGCTTGGTTGATGCTCTTTAGAGGGGGGGAATTGCGATTATACTGGTTTCGGTGGGTGGAGTGGAATGGGAGTGTTGTTTTGTGTTTCCGTGTGAGAATGAAATGTCTGAGTAATTTTTCCAAGAGCCGCAGTAGCTGCACCTTCATGCGTTCCAACAGTTTAGTGGTCTGGCCAGGAGCTCAGTTAACTGAAACGTTCCCGTTCCATTGCTCTTCTCCATTTTAAAAAAGCCATTTTCCCGACAGCTTGTGGGGAGCCGAGTAGATAATTTTGGGCAGGTGGAACCAGTCCCACCTTGTTAATCCTTTAAATGTCTGATCTCAGTCAGTTGTGGTTGGGAAGTTGATTTACATCGTGTTCCGTATGCAGTATTTAAGTAGAGTTCCAGCCCCTCGTGTTAATGAGTCTGATACTTCCAGGTTCTCCACGCGTTTCTGTCTGAGCAGTTTCAGAGTCGCGGTTTTATTGCATTGTCACGTTTTAATTTCTTTTGTTATTTGTGTAACGCGTTCAAGCGTGAGTGCGAGAGAAATTCCTGATGGGGATGGTTTCGAAGCGGGATGAAAAGGCTGGAAATACTCTTTATGATGAAACGGAATGTAGAAACCACAGGTGCCATTTAGAAAAGCAGAGCTTAGAGGAAGTGAAGGAAAGAAAATTTCCGGTCGTCATTTCAAGGAATATCTTCCTTGTTGTGTCGGTCTGTGGCTGAGGATGTGGGGAATTAGTGCGGCTCTAAGAAGTACTTTCATTTTGCAACAAAAGTGAGAGAAAAATCATTCAAGCACTGCTCCAGGAGCTATTCTTATCGTTAGGGGGATCGGTACTTTGCAGAAGCAGATAAGTCGCGACAAAAGGAATTCCTTTCCTTTTCCATCGGCATTCAGAGTTGATTTTCCCTGCGCGGAATGCTATCTATTCCCGCGAGCTGCCTGTGGCAGCGGAGGTTCGGGCAGCGCTGGGTGGGTGCAGTGCCGGGAGGAGGCTGCGGGTGCCGCTGCTGACCGAGGAGGAGCGAGAGGAAGGCCGGAGCGGTGCAGCAGCCCCGCCCGCTGCGGCCCGGCTCCATCGCTGGCTGGCTGGCTGGCTCGGCGGCCGGGCGGTCTGCGAGCGTCCCCCGGTGCGGAGCCGTGCTGCAGCGAGGCGGAGGGGAGCGGAGAGGAGCCCGGAGCGGGATCCGGAGCCGGATCGGAGGCGTTGTTATCAGCGGCGGAGGTGCGTGGAATGGCGGGGAGGCGTTGGGGCCGGCGGGAGCGAGCCCTGCTGTGGGGCGTGCTGGTGGCGGCGTGGGAGGCGGCGTGGGGACAGCTGCGCTACTCGGTTCCCGAGGAGATGCCCAAGGGCTCGTTCGTGGGCGACGTGGCCAAGGACCTGGCGCTGGACCTGACGGCGCTCGGAGAACGCGGCGTCCGCCTTGTGTCTGAAGGCAGGACGCAGTTTTTGGGTCTGCAGGGGAAGACGGGGCATTTGGTGACAGCGGAGAGGATAGACCGGGAGCAGCTGTGCGAGAGTGTGCAGCAATGCGTGCTGCGGTGTGAGCTGATAGTGGAGGGGGAAATGAAGTTTTACGAAATCGAAGTGGAAATTATGGATATTAACGACAACGCTCCCAGCTTCCAGGAGAGCGAAACAGAGTTGAGAATAAGCGAGACCACAGCCCCTGGATTTCGATTTCCCCTATCCGAGGCTCACGACCCGGATTTGGGACGGAATTCTCTGCAGAGCTACGAGCTGAGCGGCGACGAGCACTTCTCGCTGGCCGTGCAGACGGGCCCCGGCGGGGATCAGCGGCCCGAGCTGGTGCTGGCGAAGGCGCTGGACCGGGAGGAGGCGGCGTTTCACGAGCTGGTGCTGCGGGCGAGCGACGGCGGAGAGCCGGCACGGACGGGCACGGCGCGGATCCGCGTGGCGGTGCTGGACGCCAACGACAACGCGCCCGTGTTCAGCGCGGCGGAGTACACGGTGCGTGTGGCGGAGGACGTGCCCGTGGGCTCCATCCTCGTCACCCTCACGGCCACCGACGCCGACGAGGGGCAGCATGGAGTTGTAAGATATAGTTTTAAGAAAATCACAGAGAAAGCATCGAAGAACTTCCTGTTGGACTCCGAGAGGGGAGAAATAATGCTGCTACAGAGTCTAGACTTCGAGGATGCCGACTTCTACGAACTGGAGGTGCAGGCACTTGACGGCGGAGGCCTTTTTGATACCGCGAAAGTGTACATCTCCGTGACAGACGTCAACGACAATGCGCCACATATTGCGGTGCGATCGTCCCTCAGCGAGATTTCTGAGGACGCCCCTTCGGGGACGGTGGTGGCCCTGCTGCATGTGCAGGACAGGGACTCGGGTGCGAACGGCCAAATGCGGTGCTCCCTGGAAACGGGCGTCCCTTTCCGGCTTCGGAGCTCGCGAAGAAACTACTATAGCGTGGAGACGTCTCGGGAACTGGACCGAGAGAAGGTGTCGGAGTACAACGTGACGGTGCGGGCAGCAGACGGCGGGTCGCCGGCGCTGTGGAGCAGCGCGGTGCTGGCGCTGCGGGTGCTGGACGTGAACGACAACACGCCGGTGTTCTCGGAGGAGCGGTACAGCGCGCGTGTGGCCGAGAACAACGCGGCGGGCGCGGTGGTGGTGCGGGTGCGGGCGTCGGACGCGGACTGGGGGGAGAACGCGCGCGTGCGGTACCGGCTGGTGGAGGGCCGGGTGCGGGGAGCAGCGCTGTCGTCGTACGTGTCGGTGCAGGCGGAGACGGGCGCGCTGTACGCGCTGCGCTCCTTCGACTACGAGGAGGTGCGCGAGGTGGGGCTGTGGGTGGTGGCGGAGGACGGCGGCGCGCCGGCGCTGAGCAGCAACGTGTCGGTGCGGCTGGAGATCCTGGACGAGAACGACAACGCGCCGCAGGTGCTCTACCCGCCGCCGGCCTCGGCCTCGGGGTCGTCGTCGTCAGTGGGGTGGCCGGCGGTGGAGCTGGCGCCGCGGTGGTCGGAGCCCGGGTCGCTGGTGGCCAAGGTGGTGGCGGTGGACGCGGACGCGGGTCAGAACGCGTGGCTGTCGTACGAGGTGTGGAAGGCGACGGAGCCGGGTCTGTTCCGCGTGGGGCTGCACAGCGGCGAGGTGCGGACGGCGCGGTTCCCGCTGGCCCGCGACGCGGCGCGGCAGAGCCTGGTGGTGGTGGTGAAGGACCACGGGCGGCCGGCGCTGTCGGCCACGGCGACGCTGACGCTGGTGCTGGCCGAGAGCGTGGCCGAGCTGGTGTCGGAGATGGGCAGCGCGGGCTCGGCGGCGGCGGGGCCGGGCGAGGCGGGTGGCAGGCTGACGCGCTGGCTGGTGGTGGCCGTGGCGGCCGTGTCCTGCCTCTTCCTCGCCTTCCTGCTGCTGCTGCTGACGCTGCGCCTGCGGCGCTGGCGCCGCTCGCAGCAGCTGCTGGCGGCGGGCAGCGGCGCCTTGCGCGGCGTCCCGGCCTCGCACTTCGTGGGCATCGACGGCGTCCGCGCCTTCCTGCACTCCTACTCGCACGAGGTGTCGCTCACCGCCGACTCGCGCAAGAGCCACCTCCGCTTGTCGCCCGGCAGCTGCTGTGACACCCTGCCGGCCCGACCGCCGCCCGACGAGCCCGCGCCGCTGCTCGCCGAGGACCCTGACGGTGCCCCCTGCCCCCCCGACCCCGCCGCCCCGACCGCGGTGAGTGCCTCTGACCACGCTTGATTCGATGCTCTTATTTTAGGTTCCAGTTTCCCAATTCCTGGGCATCCATCCGTGTCGTGGGAAACTGTATGGCAGGGAAGGCCATGCTTTGCTGTGCTGCACGTTCTGTGATGGCGTTTTTTTTTGTTGATTTGGCTTGGTGAATGTTTGGTCCTTGCTCGGATTTACCGGTTTTTTTCGGATACAGTAGGACTGGGGTTGCTCTTTGGTGGCGTTTTGGTTGAACTGGTCTGTGTGGTTTTAATATGTGCCAGATCGTTTCTCATGTTGTCCTTTTGCGTGCAATACTGATTTTCTTGTTAAAACGAGCCTGAGCACAGATATGTTGCATTGTTACCAATATCCAATTCTGCTTTTCAGTATTTTCCGACGTTTTCTTGGTAGTAATTGTGCTTGTGTAGCATCAGAAATGGAAAGTTATTGGTTCAGTTTTCCTGCTCCTGCTGCCTTCTCCTCTTTGCACACTTCTCGGTTTTCAATAGTAATGCGGTGAGCAGCGAGATGTCGTTGTATTCGCCAGTGTTCCATTCGTTCTTTCTTGGCTGGTGGAATGGGCCTGGCAACGTTTAGTTCCTTGGTTGTCGGTCTGTCTGTCTAGTGGGAACGTGAGAGACCGTTCTAGAAGTTGTGGCTGTTTGAAGCAATCTGCGGGTGTCTGTGTGAAAAGGATTACTGGAGGTAACGGGTGATGTGTTTCGGTGATTCCGCATTTTTTACATTGATTTGTTTATAACAGTGGCTTGTTTCTTGACTTGTTCGTTACAGTGTTTGATGTGCATTGGGTTTGTAAGTACACACAGTGCCGGGAGGGGACAGATAGAAGGTGGAATGTTTAAGGGGAGGGAGGTTGCCCCTGTCCACGTATTCACTGTCCCAGTCTTTTACTGGGGAATACTTCTCTTTTCCGTTTAGAACCCTGGTGCTTCTTGTCTGTAGACACATCTACCTTTTCGGTTCAGAGGTGTAAAGGTACCCGTGTGAACTCTGTGGTGTGATGGTGATGCATGTTGGAAATAAATGGTCTGGGCACCTGGCCCTTTGATGACACGTTAGAGAAATTTTATTGTCAAAGAAAGTGGAAGGCTTGGATATGAGAGTCGTGGGAGCTGTGAGGGAGGGGTTGTTGAAGGAGAAATTATTTTTCTCTTTGCCGTGGCCATGTATATGATTATACAGGGCAAGACTGATGTCCTTAAAGAAGTTTGGCTAGCAGACGAGTTACTCCAGCTGTATTGGTAGCCTTGGGAGGTTCTTCCTGTGTCGTTGAAGGTTGTAATTAACACTAACAACTTAAGTTACACAGGACAAATGAGAGCCTTGGCAAGAATTAACTTTTTCTACTAAACATATTATGTACTTACCTTAAGAGCCACTATGAAGCAGAGTATTTGCTTATGCCTTCCTTTCTGCAGGGGTTCACTTCTGGCTTTGATTTTGTGATGACCTAAATGGGAGGTTTTGGTAACGAGTAGAAGGTCTTATCTGTTCCGTTTATCTGGCTGATCTGATGTGCCTTTCCCATTTACATCCGAGAAAAGACTTTGGTAGAGGTGTTTGGTTTTGTTTGGTTGTTCGTTTGGGTTTTTTTAAGTTCCAGGAGTAAATGCTCCTGCTTGTCCCATACACGTGGCAAGAAATCAAGTATTTTCCATGGTAAGGCGGCATTCTGTGAGCAGCTTTTCTTTTGGTGGATTCTATCTGCAAATGATGAATATCGTTGGCTTTGGTATGATTTAAAATGAACGATGTAAACGTTCAGTTTCTCCTCGCTGTTTTATGTGACTCACAGTTGTGGTTCCATGCATTTTCCCTACTTTGTTGTCCACATAAATCACATGAAAGAACCGTGGCTGTGGTCCCATGGTGTGAGTTATTCCGTGAGCTTCGTGTGGACTTTTTATCATCTTGATATATTTTCTTTTTTACCTACTGCAGTTGATATAATCTGAAACATTAAGCTCCGATCCCTTCATTTCTGTACGTTTCCCATTCTTCCTTTGTTAGTTAACCAGGTGTAAAGAAAAGGGTGTGTTAATGTGGTTTTGGCTGAGCAGTGGCTTAATTTCATGCCTGATGCCATTCATGCAGTGATCTTGGCTACGTCCGACCTGGACGGCAATGACAGTTCTCTAGCTATGAAGTATTAATGCTTTACAGTGTATGTAGAAGGATGACCCGCGAATAGAATGCTTCGTAATTCACAAGTAGATCCTTTCCAAATCTGTGTCTCCGTGTAAGCCCCTCTTCTCAGAGGAATTAACTGAGTTCACTCAGATTCCACGGGGAAGTTTTGTCAACAAAAGCTCTGCTGAAAGAAACGGGCTGTTTTTGTAATAGTGAAAGGGGATCCTTACACTGTAAAATGAAACCAAATTATTCTACATTATGGGGTGGGAAAATGAGATTGACCTGAGTACTGGACAAGTACTGGCTTTCCTTTCTCTGATCGATTTTTCCAGAGTGGTGCAGTTGAACCTCTTCGACAGCTGAAAAGACCGCCAGGTTAGATCTCTTTCGGTGCTGAAGCTGTGCAATTAGTTATGGTGATTGTGATTTTGGAATAAGTGGAGTCTCGTGTAACATTGCGCGTCCAAACAATTCGAACAGATTTTTTTTTTTTAAATAATTATTTATAATTTAATCGGTGTTCTGAATTGCTTCTTCCGGACGGCATGATACCTCGCCGTGCGAGCTGCCGGTGGCAGTGGAGGTTCGGGCAGCGCTGGGTGGGTGCAGTGCCGGGAGGAGGCTGCGGGTGCCGCTGCTGACCGAGGAGGAGCGAGAGGAAGGCCGGAGCGGTGCAGCAGCCCCGCCCGCTGCGGCCCGGCTCCATCGCTGGCTGGCTGGCTGGCTCGGCGGCCGGGCGGTCTGCGAGCGTCCCCCGGTGCGGAGCCGTGCTGCAGCGAGGCGGAGGGGAGCGGAGAGGAGCCCGGAGCGGGAGCCGGAGCATAAGCGGCGTTACTCAGCGGCGGAGGTGCGTGGAATGGCGGCGAGGCGTTGGGGCCGGCGGGAGCGAGCCCTGCTGTGGGGCGTGCTGGTGGCGGCGTGGGAGGTGGCGTGGGGACAGCTGCGCTACTCGGTTCCCGAGGAGCTGCCCAAGGGCTCGTTCGTGGGCGACGTGGCCAAGGACCTGGCGCTGGACCTGACGGCGCTCGGAGAACGCAGAGTACGGATCTTAGATAAAGGCAGGACCCAGTATTTCGGTCTGGAGGGGAAGACGGGACATTTGGTGACAGCGGAGAGGATAGACCGGGAGCAGCTGTGCCGGTTGGTGGAGAAATGTGTGCTGCGGTGTGAGCTGATAGTGGAGGGAGACATGAAAGTTTATGAAATCGATGTGGAAATCATGGACGTTAACGATAACGCGCCAGCTTTCCGAGAGGAAGAAAAACAGCTGAGAATAAGTGAGACGACAGCTTCAGGGTCCCGGTTTCTCTTGGCTGAGGCTCACGACCCAGACTTGGGTCAGAATTCTCTGCAGAGCTACGAGCTGAGCGGCGACGAGCACTTCTCGCTGGCCGTGCAGACGGGCCCCGGCGGGGATCAGCGGCCCGAGCTGGTGCTGGCGAAGGCGCTGGACCGGGAGGAGGCGGCGTTTCACGAGCTGGTGCTGCGGGCGAGCGACGGCGGAGAGCCGGCACGGACGGGCACGGCACGGATCCGCGTGGCGGTGCTGGACGCCAACGACAACGCGCCCGTGTTCAGCGCGGCGGAGTACACGGTGCGTGTGGCGGAGGACGTGCCCGTGGGCTCCGTCCTCCTCACCCTCACGGCCACCGACGCCGACGAGGGCGTGAACGGCCACGTCAAATACTCGTGGAAGAAAGTGTCAGACGTGGCATCGGAGATTTTCCACTTGGATTCCGAGACGGGAGAAATAACGCTGTTGCGAAGCCTGGATTTCGAGGAAGGTAGCTCCTACGAATTGGAGATACAGGCACTGGACGACGGAGACCTTTTCGACACGGCTAAGGTGTCGATCACAATAACAGACATCAATGACAACGCTCCAGAATTGACAGTAACCTCTCAGCTGACCGAGATCTCCGAGGACGCTCCGTCGGGGACGGTGGTGGCCTTGCTGCATGTGCAGGACCGGGACTCGGGCGCCAACGGCCAGGTGCGGTGCTCGCTGGATGGGGGCGTCCCATTCCGTCTGGTAAAGACTCTTGAGAATTTCTACCGAGTGGAGACGTCTCGGGAGCTGGACCGGGAGAAGGTGTCGGAGTACAACGTGACGGTGCGGGCAGCAGACGGCGGGTCGCCGGCGCTGTGGAGCAGCGCGGTGCTGGCGCTGCGGGGTGCTGGGACGTGAACGACAACGCGCCGGTGTTCTCGGAGGAGCGGTACAGCGCGCGTGTGGCCGAGAACAACGCGGCGGGCGCGGTGGTGGTGCGGGTGCGGCCGTCGGACGCGGACTGGGGGGAGAACGCGCGCGTGCGGTACCGGCTGGTGGAGGGCCGGGTGCGGGGAGCAGCGCTGTCGTCGTACGGTCGGTGCAGGCGGAGACGGGCGCGCTGTACGCGCTGCGCTCCTTCGACTACGAGGAGGTGCGCGAGGTGGGGCTGTGGGTGGTGGCGGAGGACGCGGCGCGCCGGGCCTGAGCAGCAACGTGTCGGTGCGGCTGGAGATCTGGACGAGAACGACAACGCGCCGCAGGTGCTCTACCCGCACGCCGGCCTCGGCCTCGGGTCGTCGTCGTCAGTGGGGTGGCCGGCGGTGGAGCTGGCGCCGCGGTGGTCGGAGCCCGGGTCGCTGGTGGCCAAGGTGGTGGCGGTGGACGCGGACGCGGGTCAGAAACGCGTGGCTGTCGTACGAGGTGTGGAAGGCGACGGAGCCGGGTCTGTTCCGCGTGGGGCTGCACAGCGGCGAGGTGCGGACGGCGCGGTTCCCGCTGGCCGCGACGCGGCGCGGCAGAGCCTGGTGGTGGTGGTGAAGGACCACGGGCGGCCGGCGCTGTCGGCCACGGCGACGCTGACGCTGGTGCTGGCCGAGAGCGTGGCCGAGCTGGTGTCGGAGCTGGGCAGCGCGGGCTCGTCGTCGTCGTCGGCGGGGCTGGGCGAGGCGGGCGGCAGGCTGACGCGCTGGCTGGTGGTGGCCGTGGCGGCCGTGTCCTGCCTTCTTCCTCGCCTTCCTGCTGCTGCTGCTGACGCTGCGCCTGCGGCGCTGGCGCCGCTCGCAGCAGCTGCTGGCGGCGGGCAGCGGCGCCTTGCGCGGCGTCCCGGCCTCGCACTTCGTGGGCATCGACGGCGTCCGCGCCTTCCTGCACTCCTACTCGCACGAGGTGTCGCTCACCGCCGACTCGCGCAAGAGCCACCTCCGCTTGTCGCCCGGCAGCTGCTGTGACACCCTGCCGGCCCGACCGCCGCCCGACGAGCCCGCGCCGCTGCTCGCGAGGACCCTGACGGTGCCCCCTGCCCCCCCGACCCACCGCCCCGACCCCGGTGAGTGCCTCTGACTTCAATTGCTCTGCGACGCTTTCCTGTGCTCCGTGTGAGTGGTCGTGATGGATCGGAGCTGTGAGGGCTTTTAATTCATGGGGTTTGCTGCTGAGTATCACAGGATGAAGCTGAACGTGTCCTGGTGTTGTGTGTTGCCCGTCGCCCCCTTGCTGCAGGCTGATGGTGCCTGTGAGCTTCTACTTTGATGACTGTGTCTTTATTGGCGCTGGGCAACTTCTCTGCCTTGAGAATATTTTCCATTTCTTTAAATTAGTGTGGTGAGCAGGTTAATCTGTTGCTGTGCATCCATGCTGGGATCTTTTTTCTCTGCTAAGGAGAAAACATTTGCTGACGTTTCCGTTCAGTGGTGTGTGACCGTAAGGGTGACTTTCCCATTGAGTGATGTTTGTGTACTTCAAAGAGCGACGTGGGAGGTGAAAGGTTTGCTCTGGGGTGATTTAGAAGGGATGAAATAGTTGTGTTTAAGGCTCAGCTTCTTCTACTTGTCATATAGGACAGGAGTTGTGACTCTATGCATATTCCCTACCGTATTATCCAAGAAAGTGAGGAACTATGGCTGTGGTCCTTGGAGTGAGCTTCCTGTGGTCTTTTATACAGTTCGATGCCTTTCATGGTTAAAGAGGCCATTTTATAATTTCTCAGAAGACTCAGCTTGAGGAAGAGGCCTGTGTTATGATGTTATCACTTATGGGTTATTTGTGGGAGAGCAGTGGGTGATGGATTAGATGACTGAGAGGTGATGACTGTTTCATAAAATGAAGCCCTGTACTTCTAATCCAGAGCAGGGTTGTTGGAAACTCTTGCAGATTGATGTTTAAATGACTTCTATGTGCTCTGGGGGATAACTTTTCTTGCCTGTAGTGAAGACTGAGGTGTTCTCTTGCTGTGGTTATGTGATGAGTCTGTGTTCTAATGATTTTCTGCCTCCTTCTTGTTTTTTGGATTTATGTTTTGCTGGGTTGTTTTTTTTGTTTTGTTTTCTTTTTTTCTTTTCATGTTCTACTATGTCCATGGTTTTATTTGTAATAATCAGCAGAGATTTATTTAGCACTTGTGCTATGTTGGTCCATGTGGCTTATGCTACAGTGGGTGTGAAAGGCAGGAGGTGTGATGGCATCATTGTGTTTTGTGACTGCTGGAGAGGAATAGATAGAAACACCACCTCAGGAGAAGCTGATCCTCTGCAGGACAGGAGAAGGATGTTCCATTGTCTCTTGGATGATCACTCCCCTTGACTCTGATCACCCCCCTGAAGAAGTCCACCAGATGAGTCTGGAGGAGTTTCAGTTTTGGATGTCACCTTGCTTGGACCTCAGCTGCCAAAGCTGTGTGTTCTTCATTTTGCTTTCCCAGTTGATGCTTTTTACTGTGCACAGTGGTGCAATTCTTACCTTGCTTGTTGTGATGTGGTAAGTGTGGGCCTCTGCGTGCCTGATAAGGTCTGAACATGTCACTGGGAGAAATGCTTGTGAAATACACAGGATGAGAAATGAGTGGGAAGAAGTCAGGCAGGAAAGGAGTGGTGTGTGCTCCATCTGACTGGGAGGAGTGCTTTAATGTCATGCCTCATGCTGAGGCCTCTGCTACTTATACCAAGCTCCCTTTTCCCATATCCTGAAAGGGGATGAGAACCCTCTAAGAAATTTGTCTGCAAGAAATAGCCATAGAAGTGCAAACATGTTTTATGGGTGCTATTTTGAGGAACTGCTGTGTGAAACATCATTTCCACATCCACATGTTCTTCAAAGGCTGTGATGAGTATTTTCATCCTTGTTGTATTGAGCTTTTCCCAGTCTGAACCAACCTTGGGATGTTATTGGTGTCTCTTGCACATATGAAGTAACAGTAGCAGATGGGAGGATGCTTTACTCAGGAATGTCTGGGCTTGGGGGCTGTTATCTGAGCTATATAGAAGAAGCTGGTTATTTTATGCACTCAAAGTTACTCATAACTTTTGGTTGGAATAGATACAAACATTGCCTTAATGGCTGCAGTCATGTACCTTCCAAACTGCTCATGTGCAGGATGGTGTTTTTTTGAGCTGATAACAAACACCTGAATCTTTGACTGCACTGCATATTGACCTTTCTTCCAAGGACTGTGGGGAGATAAGTTTGTGTGCATTCATACTTTGGTAATTTTTCTCATGTTGTTTCCCCTCATGTTGTAAAACTAGGCCTCAGTTTGAGAGATATTCTTCAAAAGTAGCAATCTGTTAAAATCATCAGTGTGGAGAAGCAGTTTTCCAGCCCTAGTAAGAAATGATCTTTTGCCTTTCACTCATACCTGGCCTAGTGTTGTGTATTTCCCATGGTTTATCTGAAGAGTGTGAATGGAGACCAAGGAGAGTGAGAGTCTTCCAACCCGGAAAACTGGTGGGTCAGTGCATCTTTGGCTGGGCAATTGATTTTGCTGTCTGTTCCAATCATGTTTTCATTCTGGTTCCACTGAAGTCGAAGTCCCTCTGACACTAAATTTGTTAAGCATAAGTGTGTACCTGGAATAATGATGGATGGGTAGAATGGCTTAAAATGTCTGTGTGGAACATCCTTTATTAGTCCCTCTCTCCCTAGATCATTGTCATGTAGCATTTCTTTCAGGCTTTGTTTCCTTGGAGGTTGATGTTCATCAGCCCCATTGTTTTGGATCATCCTTTCTCATTTGAAGCTGGGAGTTTTGTGTTGCAGGAAAATCTTAGTTCAAGCATGTAAGGCAGAATTTGAGGTGTGATGAGAATAAGGCTGAAGCCACACCCTCCAGTATGTATTCTGGGATAAAGCTTTTATGGTTCTAGTTGGGAGACCCCAGCAACTTCCAATGAATAATTGTCAATGCTTGCAGTGAAGAATGAGACATTGCCTGTGAGGTTGTGTTTCTGTTATGTTTTGTACAGGGAGTGTAGATGAAAGCAGGAATAGAGCTGAGGCTGCATCTCTGTGTAACAGTGCGTGTGAAAGGAGTGGGGAGGAGATTGTCCCAGGTCTGTGCTGGATGACTTGTACTTCAGCCATTGCTCATCCATGTCCCTTAGAATCCTTCTGTTTCCTCTGAGAATAGTGCTGAGCAAACAACAGTCCCAGCCTTCCTTGTCTGATTGTGCTGCATCATCACCTCATTTGTTTTTACCAGTTCAGAGGGTCAGAAGCAAACCTGGCAATTCCTTGTGCTTTGAAAGAGTACTCAGAGGAACTCTGTTGGCAGGGGCTGTGGAAGAAAAGCTGATCCTTCCTCTACTTCTCATTGGCCTCTAATTACCTATGGGGTTGTGGGACCAGGCATACCATTGGAGTTTCTTCTTCTCATAAAGATTAACCTAAAAAATATGATTTTAGCTGATCCATTCATATCTGTAGGCTTCTTACTTTTACCTGGAGAGTTGTGATGAGCTACAGCTCGATGTCAGGGTGTCTGTTTTTATCAGGTTCTGTCATGATAAGACGAGACTCAAACCTGTTAAACTGAAAGAGAAGAGGCTTAGACAGTGCACAAGACAGAAATGTCTTTGAGATGATCTGTTTCTCAGTGTAATTGTTCTCCCTACAAGGAAAACAGTGGCACAAATCTCAGAGGTATAAATGAGCCAAATGAAAAAAAAACAAAACCTGAGAAGATGGAAACCCTTTGCAAGACCCAGAATGAAGAGCTTGAAGTGTCTTCTGCTTCCTTCAGTTTCTGATTATTTACCGAATGATCCAATCATTTTCTGATTATTTACTGATGAATCCAACACGATCCTTCCTGGTGTTTGTCCCATGTACGGAGAGAAGAAATTATTATAACGCCTTCCAGCCATACAGTACTGCATTGTTCCCATTGACCTGTCTACATCTCACACAAAAGAAGCCGGTACCCCGGTGAGGGCGATGAAGAGGCTGCGGTGCCGTGTCGGATCCTCCGGGTGCCGCTGTTGGCCGACGCGGAGCGGCGCTGGAGCCGCAGCCGCAGCCGCCGCAGCGTTCTGCCCCCGCAGGCTGCTCGCTCGCCCGGCGCCGGCCAGAGCGGCAGCGGCACGGGCAGCAGAGGCGAGAGCAGCGGCGTCCGAACCCGGAGCTGCCTGCGGAGAGGGACTGGTAGGGAATATCTTGGCGAGCTGCGGGGCCGAGCATGGCGTGCGGGGAGATGCAGGGGCTGAACCGGGGGCGAGCAGGCGGACGAGTGGTGGTGCTGGCCGCCTTGGTGCTGGGCTTGTGCTGCCGGGCGGCGGGCGAGCGGATCCGCTACGCCATCCCCGAGGAGCTGGGCAGAGGCTCGCTGGTGGGGCCGCTGGCGAGGGACCTGGGGCTGAGCCCCGCCGAGCTGCCGGCACGCAAGCTGCGGCTCAGCGCCGAGAAGCAATACTTCGGGGTGAGCGAGGAGAGCGGGGAGCTGTACGTGAGCGAGAGGCTGGACCGGGAGGAGATGTGCGGCGAGGCGGCGTCCTGCTCCGTCAGCTTCGAGGCGCTGGTGGAGAACCCGCTCAACGTTTTCCACGTCCACGTCGACATCCAGGACGTCAATGACAATTCCCCGAGATTCCTGCAAGACAGTTTTGAGCTGGAGATCAATGAGTTGACTTCACCCGGAGCCAGATTTGCCTTGGGCGTGGCGGAAGACCCGGACGTGGGCAGTAACTCGCTGCAGCGCTACGAGCTGGAGGCCAACAAGTACTTCGAGGTGGAGGTGAAGGAGAGCGAAGACGGGAAGAAGTTCGCTGAGCTGGTGCTGCGAAGAGCGCTGGACCGGGAGAGTGAGAAGAGCGTGCGGTTGGTGCTGACGGCGCTGGACGGCGGCGACCCGCCCCGCAGCGGCACCGCCCAGCTCTGCATCAACGTCACCGACGCCAACGACAACCCACCCGTGTTCGTGCAGGACCGGTACCGGGTGAGCCTTCGGGAGGACGCTTTGCCGGGCTTGACGGTGTTGAACGTCTCAGCCTCGGACGCTGACGCCGGCACCAACGCGCGTATCACCTACGGCTCTGGGAAAATGCCGTCCAGCGTGCTTGAGAAATTCGCACTGGAGGCAGAAAGCGGAATCCTCACGCTAAAGGAAGCACTAGACTATGAGGACACGCAGGGTTACACGCTTCTCGTGGAGGCCAGGGACGGAGGAGGTCTTGTGGCTCACTGCAAAGTGGAGGTAGAAGTGTTGGACATAAACGACAACGCACCCGAAATCACGATCCTGTCGGTGTCGAGCCCCGTGCCCGAGGATGCCCCAACAGGCACCGTGGTGGCCCTCCTGAAAGTGAAAGACGCGGACTCTGGGGAGAACGGCGATGTGCGGTGCGAGCTGTCGGGCGAGGCGCCGCTGTCGCTGGTGCCTCGTCGGGCGGGTCGTACAAGTGTGACGCGAGCGCGCTGGACCGCGAGCAGGCGTCGGAGCACCGCGTGAGGGTGGTGGCGAGGGACCCGGGGCAGCCCGTCGCTGGTGGAGCAGCGCGGAGCTGGTGCTGGAGGTGTCGGACGTGAACGACAACGCGCCGGTGTTCGAGGAGGCGGCGTACAGCGCGTACGTGGCGGAGAACAACGCGGCGGGCGCGGCGGTGAGTGCGCGTTGGTTGCGCGGACGCGGACGCGGGCCGCCAACGGGCGCGTCAGCTACTGGCTGGCGGGCGGCAGCGCGGGCGCGGCGCCGTACGTGTCCGGTGGAGGCGCGGAGCGGCGCGGTGTACGCGCAGCGCTCCTTCGACTACGAGCAGTGCCGCGAGTTCACGGTGGCGGTGCGGGCGCAGGACGGCGGGGCGCCGGCGCGGAGCTCCACGGCGACGGTGCGCGTCTTCGTGCTGGACCGCAACGACAACGCGCCGCGGGTGCTGTGGCCGCCGGCAGGGACCCCCGCCGCAGGGACCCCCGTCGGGGCGGAGGCTTCCTCCTCGTCTTTGTCGTCGTCGTTGGCGTTCGAGGTGGTGCCGCGTTCGGCCGAAGGCCGGGTACCTGGTGGGCAAGGTGGTGGCGGTGGACGCGGACGCGGGGCGCAACGCGTGGCTGTCGTACGAGCTGTGAGGCGGCGGAGCCGGCGCTGTTCCGCGTGGGGGCTGCACAGCGGCGAGGTGCGGACGGCGCGGGCCGTGTCGGAGAGGGACGCGGCGAAGCAGCGGGTGGGTGGCCGTGGTGAAGGACCACGGCAGCCGGCGCTGTCGGCCACTGGCCACGCTGCACGTGGTTGCTGGCCGAGAGCTTGCAGGAGGCGCTGCCGGAGCTGAGCGAGCGGGCGGCGGGCGCCGACTCGCCGGCCGAGCTGCAGTTCTACCTGGTGCTTGGCGCTGGCGCTGCTCTCCGCCCTCTTTCCTGCTGAGCGTGGCGCTGGCCGTGCTGGCGCGGCTGCGCCGGGCCGGGCCGCCCGCCGTCCTGCGCTGCCTGGCCGCGCAGCGCTTCTCCGGGCCCGGCGCCGCCTTCCCGGCCGACTTCTGCGAGGGCACCTTGCCCTACTCCTACAACCTCTGCGTGGCGCCGGGACGCGCCCTGCCCGAGCCCGCTTGCCGCCGCCGCCCGTGGCCCAGCCTGCCCGCCGAGGAGCTGCTCGCCGGGGAGCCCTGCGGGGAGCGGAGCCCGAGCCACAGCGCCGGACCGGCAACAGCCGCCGCCCGCCCCGACGCACCGCAGGTCTGTAAGCCCAAGCGCTACCCGCTCTGCTCCTTCACCCTGCTTCTTTCCCAGCCTTTGCTGTCGGTTACTCTTGCTCTGTGGTTTATCGGTGGGTGAATGGTTAGATGGGGAGTGCTGGTGAGTGCCTACAGGGGGAATGAAGAGGGGTGACTCTCTTCTTTTGAGATAGATGTGGCAGTTCTGTTCTTCGGTGTTGACAGGTTCAGGTTGAGCCGAGTGGTTTTGTGCTAGGAGCGGAGAAGCTGACACCTTATTGTTTTTCTCCTTCGCCCTTCTTCTTTCCCAACCTTTGCTGTGGTTGCCTCTTGCTCTGGGTTTTCGGCCAAGGGTTGCTGATGTGTGGCTCCGTGAAAGAATGTAGCGAGGTGACTCCTTTCTTGTGAGATAGACGTGGCAGTTCCGTTCTTCGTTGGTTATGAGTTCAGGTTGAGCTGTGTGGTTTTGTCTTGAACGTTTGTGTTGTAGAGAAAGAATTTGGTCAAGAAGAGCAGAACGACTTTCTTCTTGTGAGTTAGAATTCTCAGTTCTGTTCTCGGTGTTTGCAAGTTCAGGTTGAGCCGAGAGGTTTTGTCTTGAACGTTTGTGTTGTCTGAAATCATTTGGTCTAGCAGCGCAGAAGGTGACTCCTTCCAGTGTAGAACGAGTTCTGGTGCTTCGTGATGGAGTTGGGACAATACAATTGACGGGTAGTGTTGGAGAGCTTTTTCTTTCCGGAGCTATGCGTTTCCTTTTAGGGGTTATGCTTCCTTCCCCTCCATGAAAACATGCTCTTGATTAGTAGCATAAGTCGGGTTGATATATTTTATCCAAGTATGATATCTCTTTTCTACTTTATGTTATTTCTCTCAGTTCCCCTCTTTTGTGCAGTTCTTTGTTGGCCCTTGATGAAGAAGCGGAAGTGTAAAATGATATCTTAAAAGCAAATGAAAACAAAAACTGTAACTCTACTGTATGTATTATATGTGGTGTGTTGGTGCTTGTCTCCGGGAAGCAATGTAGCAGGGAAGCTTCGCCTAATTTAAGAGCAGGCAGTTAAATGTTTTTCTGTTTTATCGGTGGTGAAAGAAGAAAAAGGCTTGACTGGCCTTTCATAAAGAAAGTGGTATCTCAAAAGCAAAAGGACTTTCCTATTTTCTCTTCCTTCCCTTAGGGAGGTGCTTGGTTGATGTCGGTGAGGGGGGGGGATTACCAATCCGTAAAGTTCAGTCTCTCGGTACTTTCTATATCAGTTCAGCCTTCCAGATAAAAAAGGTCTCTGTTCTGGTGATGTACATATGTAAATGAAGCAATTAGGCACGTGAATAAAGTGCATTAACACGCTTACAAATAGTCCAAATAGTAGAAGTAGTTTAGAGTGTGCTATTACCTTTTACTGTTCTACAGTACTCGGTTGAAAGGTGGTTTTCAAGACTATGATTTAGGAATTAGATTCAAATTGTGTGAAAGAAATTGCAATTCCTCACACCTTGGTTTCTGGAACAGAAACTTTACGAGTCGTTAAAAATGTCAAATTAAGTAACTACATATGCCTATAAGGTTATACAATTCCAAGTTAGGATGGCGTATTTTCAGGAAAAAATACAGATTAAATGCAGATTAAATTACAGGTTTTCGTTACGGGGATCGCTACTTTGCAGAAGCAGAGAAGTAACGACGAAAGGAATTCTTTTCTTTTTCCATCGGCATTCAGAGTTGATTTTCCCTGCGCGGAATGCTATCTATTCCCGCGAGCTGCCGGTGGCAGCGGAGGTTCGGGCAGCGCTGGGTGGGTGCAGTGCCGGGAGGAGGCTGCGGGTGCCGCTGCTGACCGAGGAGGAGCGAGAGGAAGGCCGGAGCGGTGCAGCAGCCCCGCCCGCTGCGGCCCGGCTCCATCGCTGGCTGGCTGGCTGGCTCGGCGGCCGGGCGGTCTGCGAGCGTCCCCCGGTGCGGAGCCGTGCTGCAGCGAGGCGGAGGGGAGCGGAGAGGAGCCCGGAGCGGGATCCGGAGCCGGATCGTCGGCGTTGTTATCAGCGGCGGAGGTGCGTGGAATGGCGGGGAGGCGTTGGGGCCGGCGGGAGCGAGCCCTGCTGTGGGGCGTGCTGGTGGCGGCGTGGGAGGCGGCGTGGGGACAGCTGCGCTACTCGGTTCCCGAGGAGCTGCCCAAGGGCTCGTTCGTGGGCGACGTGGCTAAGGACCTGGCGCTGGACCTGACGGCGCTCGGAGAACGCGGCGTCCGCCTCATCGACAGAGGCAGGACACAGTATTTCGGTCTGGAGGGGAAGACGGGACATTTGGTGACAGCGGAGAGGATAGACCGGGAGCAGCTGTGCCGGCTGGTGGAGAAATGTGTGCTGCGGTGTGAGCTGATAGTGGAGGGAGAAATGAAGGTTTACGAAATCGAAGTGGAAATAATGGATATTAACGACAATGCGCCCAGCTTCAAGGAAACGGAGATGGAGGAAAGAATGAGCGAGACGACAGCTCCGGGATCTCGATTTCCCCTGTCCGAGGCTGACGACCCGGATTTGGGACGGAATTCCCTGCAGAGCTACGAGCTGAGCGGCGACGAGCACTTCTCGCTGGCCGTGCAGACGGGCCCCGGCGGGGATCAGCGGCCCGAGCTGGTGCTGGCGAAGGCGCTGGACCGGGAGGAGGCGGCGTTTCACGAGCTGGTGCTGCGGGCGAGCGACGGCGGAGAGCCGGCACGGACGGGCACGGCGCGGATCCGCGTGGCGGTGCTGGACGCCAACGACAACGCGCCCGTGTTCAGCGCGGCGGAGTACACGGTGCGTGTGGCGGAGGACGTGCCCGTGGGCTCCGTCCTCGTCACCCTCACGGCCACCGACGTGGATGACGGCACTAATGGACACGTCAAATACTCCTTGAAGAAAGATTCGAACATGGCATCGGTGTTTTTTCAATTGGACTCTGAGACGGGAGAAATAACGCTCTTGCGGAACCTGGACTTCGAAGAAGCAGACTACTACGAACTTAAGTTGCAGGCACGGGACGGAGGGGGCCTTTCCGACACAGCGAAGCTTTCCATCACCGTGACTGACGTCAACGACAACGCGCCCGAATTGATAATAACCTCTCAGCTGAGCGAGATCTCCGAGGACGCTCCGACGGGAACTGTGGTGGCCCTACTGCATGTGCAGGACAGGGACTCGGGAGCCAACGGCCAGGTGCGGTGCTCGCTGGATAGGGGCGTCCCATTCCGGCTGGTGAAATCCCTTGAGAATTACTACCGCGTGGAGACGTCTCAGGAACTGGATCGGGAGAAGGTGTCGGAGTACAACGTGACTGTGCGGGCGGCAGACGGCGGGTCGCCGGCGCTGTGGAGCAGCGCGGTGCTGGCGCTGCGGGTGCTGGACGTGAACGACAACGCGCCGGTGTTCTCGGAGGAGCGGTACAGCGCGCGTGTGGCCGAGAACAACGCGGCGGGCGCGGTGGTGGTGCGGGTGCGGGCGTCGGACGCGGACTGGGGGAGAACGCGCGCGTGCGGTACCGGCTGGTGGAGGGCCGGGTGCGGGGAGCAGCGCTGTCGTCGTACGTGTCGGTGCAGGCGGAGACGGGCGCGCTGTACGCGCTGCGCTCCTTCGACTACGAGGAGGTGCGCGAGGTGGGGCTGTGGGTGGTGGCGGAGGACGGCGGCGCGCCGGCGCTGAGCAGCAACGTGTCGGTGCGGCTGGAGATCCTGGACGAGAACGACAACGCGCCGCAGGTGCTCTACCCGCCGCCGGCCTCGGCCTCGGGGTCGTCGTCGTCAGTGGGGTGGCCGGCGGTGGAGCTGGCGCCTCGGTGGTCGGAGCCCGGCTCGCTGGTGGCCAAGGTGGTGGCGGTGGACGCGGACGCGGGTCAGAACGCGTGGCTGTCGTACGAGGTGTGGAAGGCGACGGAGCCGGGTCTGTTCCGCGTGGGGCTGCACAGCGGCGAGGTGCGGACGGCGCGGTTCCCGCTGGCCCGCGACGCGGCGCGGCAGAGCCTGGTGGTGGTGGTGAAGGACCACGGGCGGCCGGCGCTGTCGGCCACGGCGACGCTGACGCTGGTGCTGGCCGAGAGCGTGGCCGAGCTGGTGTCGGAGCTGGGCAGCGCGGGCTCGGCGGCGGCGGCGGCGGGGCCGGGCGAGGCGGGCGGCAGGCTGACGCGCTGGCTGGTGGTGGCCGTGGCGGCCGTGTCCTGCCTCTTCCTCGCCTTCCTGCTGCTGCTGCTGACGCTGCGCCTGCGCGCTGGCGCCGCTCGCAGCAGCTGCTGGCGGCGGGCAGCGGCGCCTTGCGCGGCGTCCCGGCCTCGCACTTCGTGGGCATCGACGGCGGTCCGCGCCTTCCTGCACTCCTACTCGCACGAGGTGTCGCTCACCGCCGACTCGCGCAAGAGCCACCTCCGCTTGTCGCCCGGCAGCTGCTGTGACACCCTGCCGGCCCGACCGCCGCCCGACGAGCCCGCGCCGCTGCTCGCCGAGGACCCTGACGGTGCCCCCTGCCCCCCCCGACCCCACCGCCCCGACCCCGGTGAGTGCCTCTGACTTCAATTGCTCTGCGACGCTTTCCTGTGCTCCGTGTGAGGTGGTCGTGATGGATCGGAGCTGTGAGGGCTTTTAATTCATGGGGTTTGCTGCTGAGTATCACAGGCTGAAGCTGAACGTGTCCTGGTGTTGCGTGTTGCCCGTCGCCCCCTTGCTGCAGGCTGGTGGTGTCTGTGAGCTTCTACTTTGATGACTGTGTCTTTATTGGCGCTGGGCAACTTCTCTGCCTTGAGAATATTTTCCATTTCTTTGAATTAGTGTGGCGAGCAGGTTAATCTGTTGCTGTGCATCCATGCTGGGACCTTTTTTCTCTGCTAAGGAGAAAACATTTGCTGACGTTTCCGTTCAGTGGTGTGTGACCGTAGGGGTGACTTTCCCGTTGAGTGATGTTTTTGTGCTTCAAAGAGCGACCTGGGAGGTGAAAAGTTTGCTCTGGGGTGATTTGGAAGGGATGAAATAGTTGTGTTTAAGGGCTCAGCTTCTTCTACTTGTCATATATGGACAGAACTTGTGACTCTATGCATGTTCTCTACCGTATTATCCAAGACAGTGAGGAACTATGTCTATGGTCCTTGGTGTGAGCTTCCTGTGGTCTTTTATCCAGTTCGATGCCTTTCATGTTTAGAGAGCCGATTTTATAATTTCTCAGCAGACTCAGTTTGAGGAAGAGGCCTGTGTTATGATGTTTTCACTTATGGGTAATTTGTGGGAGAGCAGAGGGTGATGGAACAGATGACTGAGAGGTCATCTAATGATGACTGACATCAGATGACTGAGATGCCTTTCATGTTCATCTTCTGCAGTTCACATAACCTGAAATGTTAAAATGTTGTGATTCTATGCATTTTCCCTACGTTATTATCCAAGGAAAGTCAGGAACTATGGCTACAGTCTTTGGTGTGAGCTTTCTGTGGACTTTTATCCAATTTGATGTCTTTCATGGTTATCTTCTGGAGCTGACAGAGCCTGAAATGTTCTTCTAATGCCTTCGTTGTAGGTTTCCCATTGTTGATTTGTTGTTAAGGGGGTCTGCAGAGGATCCTAACTGTGAATGGTAGCCCTGAGAACATGAATAGGTCTGTTAGATTTTAGAGGCTAGGGTAGAGTTCCCAGCCATACCTTGAAGATGGTCAGCAGCAGGCACAGACTTTCATGCAATTCTCTTTCCTCAACATGCAGCTGAATGAAATACTCTTTTGCCTGCTTGACACATGGGCAAACTGCTGAATATTGTCTGTGGTGCAGCCAAGAGCAGTGAATGCAGAGCAAGGAGGGAGAGAGACTGGCTCTGAACTAGGGCAATGGATGGGTTTGTGTGCCTGATTTCATCTCTAATGCCACTCATCTGGTTTCCCTGTCCTGCAAGGCAATGCCAGTTCTCCAGCCATAGTGTTCTTTGTGGGATAAGTACGCATAGAAATGTTCTGCATGGTTAAAGAGGCCATTCTGTAATTTCTCAGAAGACTCAGCTTGAGGAAGAGGCCTGTGTTATGATGTTATCACTTATGGGTTATTTGTGGGAGAGCAGTGGGTGATGGATTAGATGACTGAGAGTTGATGACTGTTTCATAAAATGAAGCCCTATAGTTTTAGTGCAGAGCAGGATTGTTGGAAACTCTTGCAGACTGAGGTATAAATTACTTCTATGTGCTCTGGGGGATAAATTTTCTGGCCTGCAGTGAAGACTGAGAAGTTCTCTTGCTGTGGTTATGTGATGAGTCTGTCTTCTAAAGATGTTATGTGTCCTTCTTGCTTTTCTGATTTATGTTTTTGTAAGGTTTTGTTTGTTTGGTTTGGTTTGGGTTCCACAGTGTCCATCAGCAGAGATTCCTTTAGCACTTATCTTGTTTTGGTGCTTGTGGCTTATGCTACAGTGGGTGTGAAAGGCAGGAGGTGTGATGGCATCATTGTGTTTTGTGATTGATGGAGAGGAATAGATAGAAACACCACCTTAGGAGAAGCTGATCCTCTGCAGGACAGGAGAAGGAGGGCAGAATTTCTCCCTAGGCCATGATTTTTATTTTCCAATGTTCCATTGTCTCTTGGATGATCACTGCTCTTGACTCTGATCACCCCCCTGAAGAAGTCCACCAGATGAGTCTGGAGGAGTTTTAGTTGTGGATGTCACCTCTCTTGAACCTCAGCTGCCAAAGCTGTGTGTTCTTCATTTTGCTTTCCCAGTTGATGCTTTTTACTGTGCACAGTGGTGCAATTCTTACCTTGCTTGTTGTGATGTGGTAAGTGTGGGCCTCTGTGTGCCTGATAAGGTCTGAACATGTCACTGGGAGAAATGCTTGTGAAATACACAGGATGAGAAATGAGTGGGAAGAAGTCAGGCAGGAAAAGAGTGGTGTGTGCTCCATCTGACTGGGAGGAGTGCTTTAATGTCATGCCTCATGCTGAGGCCTCTGCTACTTATACCAAGCTCCCTTTTCCCATATCCTGAAAGGGGATGAGAACCCTCTAAGAAATTTGTCTGCAAGAAATAGCCATGGAAGTGCAAACATGGTTTATGGGTGCTATTTCTAGGAACTGCTGTGTGAAACATCATTTCCACATCCACATGTTCTTCAAAGGCTGTGATGTGTGTGTTCATCCTTGTTGTATTGAGCTTTTCCCAGTCTCAGCCAACCTTGGGATGTTATTGGTGTCTCTTGCACATATGAAGTAACAGTAGCAGATGGGAGGATGCTTTACTCAGGAATGTCTGGGCTTGGGGGCTGTTATCTGAGCTATATAGAAGAAGCTGGTTATTTTATGCACTCAAAGTTACTCATTGCTTTTGGTTGGAATAGATATAAACATTACCTTAATGGCTGCAGTCATGTACCTTCCAAACTGCTCATGTGCAGGATGGTGGGTTTTTGAGATGATAACAAACACCTGAATCTTTGACTGCACTGCATATTGACCTTTCTTCCAAGGACTGTGGGGAGATAACTTTGTGTTCATCCATAGTGTGGTAATTTTTCTCGTGTTGTTTCTTCTCATGTTCTACAACTAGGCCTCAGTTTGAGAGATATTCTTTAAAAGTAGCAATCTGTAAAAATCCTCAGGCTGGAGGAGCAGTTTTCCAGCCCTAACAAGAAATGCTCTTTTGCCTTTCACTGACACATGGCCCAGTGCTGTGTATTTCCCATGGTTTATCTAAAGAGTCTGAATGGAGAGCAAGAAGGAAAACTGGTGGGTCAGTGCATCTTTGGCTGGGCAATTGATTTTGCTGTCTGTTCCAATCATGTTTTAATTCTGGCTTCACTGAACATGAAATCCCTTTGACAATAAGACGTTTAAGCATAAGTGTGTACCTAGAATAATGATGGATGGGTAGAATGGCTTGAAATTTCTGTGTGGAACCTCCTTTATTAGTCCCTCTCTCCCTAAAATGTTGTCATGTAATGTTTCTTTGATGCCCTGGAGGTTGATGATCATCCTCCCCATTTTTTGGATCAACCTTTTGCATTTGAACCTGGGAGTTTTATGTTGCAGGAAAAATTTAGCTTTAGCATGTATACAGAATTTGAGGTGTGATGAGAATAAGGCTGAAGTTAAACCAAATTCTTTGCTTCTTGTTCCCTTTGCTTCAGAAAGAGGCCCATGATAAAGTCTTCACACTCAGAGCATTTTATTTGTATGAAGATGAACAGGCCACAGGGGAGGGGAAAAAAAATGAGGTATTGAGTATTTCATAAAATGAACCCCTCTACTATGCAGTTCAGGATAAAAGTTGTATGGTTCTAGTTGGGAGACCCCAGCAACTTCCAATGAATTATTGTCAATGCTCGCAGTGAAGAATGAGACATTGCCTGTGAGTTCCTTCTGCAACATTTCCTAGTCAGGGAGTTCCTTGTGTTCCTTGTGCATTGCTTCTGGGTTTTTTCCCCTTCTGGATCTCCTATGTGTGTGGTGTTGGTTCTAAGTACCAGGATCTTTTCCATTGTGTGTTAGTGCCTCTTGCTCGTGCTCCAGAAGGAAGAGAGGAGATGTGAGGTTGTGTTTCTGTTATGTTTTGTGCAGGGAGTGTAGATGAAAGCAGGAATAGAGCTGAGGCTGCATCTCTGTGTAACAGTGCGTGTGAAAGGAGTGGGGAGGAGATTGTAGCAGGTCTGTGCTGGATGACTTGTACTTCAGCCATTGCTCATCCATGTCCCTTCGAATCCTTCTGTTTCCTCTGAGAATAGTGCTGAGCAAACAACAGTCCCAGCCTTCCTTGTCTGATTGTGCTGCATCATCACCTCATTTGTTTTTACCAGTTCAGAGGGTCAGAAGCAAACCTGGCAATTCCTTGTGCTTTGGAAGAGTACTCAGAGGAACTCTGTTGGCAGGGGCTGTGGAAGAAAAGCTGATCCCTCCTCTACTTCTCCTTGGCATTTAATTAACTCTGGGGTTGTGGGACCAGGCATACCATTGGAGTTTCTTCTTCTCATGAATTTTGGCCTAAAAAATATGATTCCAGCTGATCCATTCATAGCTGTAGGCTTCTTACTTTTACCTGGAGAGTTGTGATGATCTACAGCTCGATGTCAGGGTGTCTGTTTTTATCAGGTTCTGTCATGATAAGACAAGGCTCAAAGCTGTTAAACTGAAAGAGAAGAGGTTTAGACAGTAGACAAGACAGAAATGTCTTCGAGATGATCTATTTCTCAGTGTAATTGTTCTCCCAGCAAGGAAAACGGTGGCACAAACCTCAAAGATATAAATGAGCCAAATGAAAAAAAAACCAAACCTGAGAAGATGGAAACCGATTGATCCAACCAGTTTCTGATTATTTACTGATGAATCCAACACGATCCTTCCTGGTGTTTGTCCCATGTACGGAAAGAAGAAATTATTATAACGCCATCCACAGCCATACAGTACTGCACTGTTCCCATTGACCTGTCTACATCTCACACAAAAAAAGCCGGTACCCCAGTGAGGGCGATGAGAAGGCTGCGGTACCGTGTCGGATCCTCCGGGTGCCGCTGTTGGCCGACGCGGAGCGGCGCTGGAGCCGCAGCCGCAGCCGGAGCCGCCGCAGCGTTCTGCCCCCGCAGGCTGCTCGCTCGCCCGGCGCCGGCCAGAGCGGCAGCGGCACGGGCAGCAGAGGCGAGAGCAGCGGCGTCCGAGCCCGGAGCTGCCTGCGGAGAGGAACTGGCAGGCAAGCAGAAAGGGCAGCGGCAGGAGGGAGGATCGCGGCGAGCTGCGGGGCCGAGCATGCCGTGCGGGCAGGGGCAGAGGCCGAGCGTGGGTCGAGCAGTTGGGCGAGTGGTGGTGCTGGCCGCCTTGGTGCTGGGCTTGTGCTGCCGGGCGGCGGGCGAGCGGATCCGCTACGCCATCCCCGAGGAGCTGGGCAGAGGCTCGCTGGTGGGGCCGCTGGCGAGGGACCTGGGGCTGAGCCCCGCCGAGCTGCCGGCACGCAAGCTGCGGGTGGTGTCTGCAGCTAAAAAGCAGCTGAAATACTTCTCGGTGAGCGAGGAGAGCGGGGAGCTGTACGTGAGCGAGAGGCTGGACCGGGAGGAGATGTGCGGCGAGGCGGCGTCCTGCTCCGTCAGCTTCGAGGCGCTGGTGGAGAACCCGCTCAACGTTTTCCACGTCCACGTCGACATCCAGGATGTCAACGACAATTCCCCGCGGTTCCTGCGTGACAATATCCAGTTGGAGATCAATGAGTTGACTTCTCCTGGCGCTCGATTTCACTTGGGCATGGCTGAAGACCCGGACGTGGGCAGTAACTCGCTGCAGAGCTACGAGTTGGAGGCCAACAAGTACTTCGAGGTGGAGGGGAAGGAGAGGCAGGATGGCAAGAAGTTCGCAGAACTGGTTCTGCGAAGAGCGCTGGACCGGGAGAGTGAGGAGAGCGTGCGGTTGGTGCTGACGGCGCTGGACGGCGGTGACCCGCCCCGCAGCGGCACCGCCCAGCTCTGCATCAACGTCACTGACGCCAACGACAACCCACCCGTGTTCGCGCAGGACTGGTACCGGGTGAGCCTTCGGGAGGACGCTTTGCCGGGCTCGACGGTGTTGAACGTGTCGGCCTCGGACGCCGACGCAGGCACCAACGCGCGCATCAGCTATGGCTTCGGAGAAACTCCGGCGAGGGTGCTTGACAAGTTCGTGGTGGACGCAGAGAGCGGGATCATCACGCTAAAGGAGGCGCTGGACTATGAGGACACGCGTGATTTCAGCTTGGCTGTGGAAGCTAGGGACGGGGGCGGGTTGACAGCTCACTGCAAGGTGGACGTGGAAGTGTTGGACGTGAACGACAACGCTCCCGAAATCACGATCCTGTCGGTGTCGAGCCCCGTGCCCGAGGATGCCCCAACAGGCACCGTGGTGGCCCTCCTGAACGTCAACGACGCGGACTCCGGGGAGAACGGCGATGTGCGGTGCGAGCTGTCGGGCGAGGCACCGCTGTCGCTGGTGGCCTCGTCGGGCGGGTCGTACAAGGTGTTGACGGCGAGCGCGCTGGACCGCGAGCAGGCGTCGGAGCACCGCGTGAGGGTGGTGGCGAGGGACCGGGGCAGCCCGTCGCTGTGGAGCAGCGCGGAGCTGGTGCTGGAGGTGTCGGACGTGAACGACAACGCGCCGGTGTTCGAGGAGGCGGCGTACAGCGCGTACGTGGCGGAGAACAATGCGGCGGGCGCGGCGGTGGTGCGCGTGGTTGCGCGGGACGCGGACGCGGGCGCCAACGGGCGCGTCAGCTACTGGCTGGCGGGCGGCAGCGCGGGCGCGGCGCCGTACGTGTCGGTGGAGGCGCGGAGCGGCGCGGTGTACGCGCAGCGCTCCTTCGACTACGAGCAGTGCCGCGAGTTCACGGTGGCGGTGCGGGCGCAGGACGGCGGGGCGCCGGCGCGGAGCTCCACGGCGACGGTGCGCGTCTTCGTGCTGGACCGCAACGACAACGCGCCGCGGGTGCTGTGGCCGCCGGCAGGGACCCCCGTCGGGGCGGAGGCTTCCTCCTCCTCGTCTTTGTCGTCGTCGTTGGCGTTCGAGGTGGTGCCGCGTTCGGCCGAGGCCGGGTACCTGGTGGGCAAGGTGGTGGCGGTGGACGCGGACGCGGGGCGCAACGCGTGGCTGTCGTACGAGCTGGTGCAGGCGGCGGAGCCGGCGCTGTTCCGCGTGGGGCTGCACAGCGGCGAGGTGCGGACGGCGCGGACCGTGTCGGAGAGGGACGCGGCGAAGCAGCGGGTGGTGGCCGTGGTGAAGGACCACGGGCAGCCGGCGCTGTCGGCCACGGCCACGCTGCACGTGGTGCTGGCCGAGAGCTTGCAGGAGGCGCTGCCGGAGCTGAGCGAGCGGGCGGCGGGCGCCGACTCGCCGGCCGAGCTGCAGTTCTACCTGGTGCTGGCGCTGGCGCTGCTCTCCGCCCTCTTCCTGCTGAGCGTGGCGCTGGCCGTGCTGGCGCGGCTGCGCCGGGCCGGGCCGCCCGCCGTCCTGCGCTGCCTGGCCGCGCAGCGCTTCTCCGGGCCCGGCGCCGCCTTCCCGGCCGACTTCTGCGAGGGCACCTTGCCCTACTCCTACAACCTCTGCGTGGCGCCGGGACGCGCCCTGCCCGAGCCCGCTTGGCCGCCTCCGCCCGTGCCCAGCCTGCCCGCCGAGGAGCTGCTCGCCGGGGAGCCCTGCGGGGAGCGGAGCCCGAGCCACAGCGCCGGACCGGCACAGCCGCCCGCCCGCCCCGACGCACCGCAGGTCTGTAAGCCCAAGCGCTACCGCTCTGCTCCTTCACTCTGCTTCTTTACCCAGTCTTTGCTGTCGGTGGCTCTTGCTTTGTGGTTTTCGGTGGGTGAATGGTTAGATGGGGAGTGCTGGTGAGTGCCTACAGGAGGGAATGGAGTGAGGTGACTCCCTTCTTGAGAATTATAATTTTCAGTTCTGTTCTTCGGTGTTGACAGGCTGAGCCGAGTGGTTTTGTGCCAGTAGCGGAGAAGGAGATTCCTTGTTGCTTTTCTCCTTCAGCCCCATTCTTTACCAGCCTTTGCCGTGGTTGACTCTTGCTCTGTGGTTTTCGGCGGGTGATTGGTTAGATCGGGAGTGCTGGTGCGTGTCTCTGGGAGGCAATGGAGTGAGGTGATTCCCTTCTTGTGAAGAAGTCACAATTCTTGTGAATTAGAACTGTCAGTTCTGTTCTTCGGTGTTGGCAGGTTCAGACTGAGCCGAGAGGTTTTGTCTTGAACGTTTGTGTTGTCTGAAATAAGTTGGTCTAGCAGCGCAGAAGGTGACCCCTTCCAGTGTAGAACGAGTTCTCGTGCTCCGTGATGGAGTTGGGACAATACAGCTGACGGGTAGTGTTGGAGAGCGTTTTCTTTCTGGAAATATGTTTGTTTCCTTTTAGGGATTGTGCTTTCTCATCGTCGATGAAAAACATGCTGTTGATTATTATCATAAGTTGGGTTGATACGTTTTGCCCAAATATGATATTTCCTTTCTACTTTATTTTATTTCTCTCAGTTCCCCTTCTTTGTGCAGCTTTTATTGGCCCTCCAGGAAGAAGCGGGAGTGTGAAATGATATCTTAAAAGCAAAGCGAAACAAAAACTGTAACTCTAACTTTAGACTGTGTATATTGCATGGGGAGAGTTGGTGCGTGTTCCGGGAAGGAATGTAGCAGGGAAGCTTCGCCTAATCTAAGAGCAGGCAGTTAAATGTTTTTAGGTTTTCTCGGTGATGACGGAAGAAAAAGGCTTGACTGGACTTTCGTGAAGAAGTGGAGGCTTAAAATGGTATCTCAAATGCAAATGAAGTTACTTTTCTCTCCTTTCCCTAAGACAGGTGCTTGATTGATGCTCTTTAGAGGGGGGGAATTGCGATTCTACTGGTTTCGGTGGGTGGAGTGGAATGGGAGTGTTGTTTTGTGTTTCCGTGTGGGAATGAAATGTCTGAGTAATTTCTCCAAGAGCCGTAGTAGCTGCACCTTCATGCGTTCCTACAGTTTAGTGGTCTGGCCAGGAGCTCAGTTAACTGAAACGTTCCCGTTCCATTGCTCTTCTCCATTTTAAAAAAGCCATTTTCCCGACAGCTTGTGGGGAGCCGAGTAGATGATTCTGGGCAGGTGGAACCAGTCCCACCTTGTTAATCCTTTAAATGTCTGATCTCAGTCAGTTGTGGTTGGGAAGTTGATTTACATCGTGTTCCGTATGCAGTATTTAAGTAGAGTTCCAGCCCCTCGTGTTAATGAGTCTGATACTTCCAGGTTTTCCGCGCGTTTCTGTCTGAGCAGTTTCAGAGTCGCGGTTTTATTGCATTGTCACGTTTTAATTTCTTTTGTTATTTGTGTAACGCGTTCAAGCGTGAGTGCGAGAGAAATTCCTAATGGGGATGGTTTCGAAGCGGGATGAAAAGGCTGGAAATACTCTTTATGATGAAACGGAATGTAGAAACCACAGGTGCCATTTAGAAAAGCAGAGCTTAGAGGAAGGGAAGGAAGGAAATTTCGGGTCTTCATTTCAAGGAATATCTTCCTTGTTGTGTCGGTCTGTGGCTGAGGATGTGGGGAATTAGAGCGGCTCTAAGAAGTACTTTCAGTTTGCAACAAGAGCGAGAGAAAAATCATTCAAGCACTGCTCCAGGAGCTATTCTTTTCGTTATGGGGTTTCCTGCTTTGCAGAAGCAGAGAAGTCACGACGAAAGGAATTTTCTTTTTCCATGGGCATTCAGAGTTGATTTTCCCTGCGCGGAATGCTATCTATTCCCGCGAGCTGCCGGTGGCAGCGGAGGTTCGGGCAGCGCTGGGTGGGTGCAGTGCCGGGAGGAGGCTGCGGGTGCCGCTGCTGACCGAGGAGGAGCGAGAGGAAGGCCGGAGCGGTGCAGCAGCCCCGCCCGCTGCGGCCCGGCTCCATCGCTGGCTGGCTGGCTGGCTCGGCGGCCGGGCGGTCTGCGAGCGTCCCCCGGTGCGGAGCCGTGCTGCAGCGAGGCGGAGGGGAGCGGAGAGGAGCCCGGAGCGGGAGCCGGAGCCGGATCGTCGGCGTTGTTATCAGCGGCGGAGGTGCGTGGAATGGCGGGGAGGCGTTGGGGCCGGCGGGAGCGAGCCCTGCTGTGGGGCGTGCTGGTGGCGGCGTGGGAGGCGGCGTGGGGACAGCTGCACTACTCGGTTCCCGAGGAGCTGCCCAAGGGCTCGTTCGTGGGCGACGTGGCCAAGGACTTGGCACTGGACCTGACGGCGCTCGGAGAACGCAGAGTACGCATCTTAGATAAAGGCAGGACGCAGTATTTCGGTCTGCAGGGGAAGACGGGACATTTGGTGACAGCGGAGAGGATAGACCGGGAGCAGCTGTGCCGGCTGGTGGAGAAATGCGTGCTGCGGTGTGAGCTGATAGTGGAGGGGGAAATGAAGTTTTACGAAATCGAAGTGGAAATCACGGACGTTAACGACAACGCTCCCGGCTTCCAGGAGGGCGAAACTGAGATGAAAATGAGTGAGACGACAGCTCTAGGGTCCCGGTTTCCGTTAGCCGAGGCTCACGACCCAGACTTGGGTCAGAATTCTCTGCAGAACTACGAGCTGAGCGGCGACGAGCACTTCTCGCTGGCCGTGCAGACGGGCCCCGGCGGGGATCAGCGGCCCGAGCTGGTGCTGGCGAAGGCGCTGGACCGGGAAGAGGCGGCGTTTCACGAGCTGGTGCTGCGGGCGAGTGACGGCGGAGAGCCGGCACGGACGGGCACGGCGCGGATCCGCGTGGCGGTGCTGGACGCCAATGACAACGCGCCCGTGTTCAGCGCGGCGGAGTACACGGTGCGTGTGGCGGAGGACGTGCCCGTGGGCTCCGTCCTCGTCACCCTCACGGCCACTGATGCCGACGAGGGCGTGAACGGCCACGTCAAATTCTCGGTGAAGAAAAAGAAGGACATTGCCATGCAGATTTTCCACTTGGACTCTGAGACGGGAGCGATCAGTGTGATGCGGGGCCTGGACTTTGAGGAAGGCAACTCCTATGAACTCGATGTACAGGCGCATGATGGAGGTGGCCTTTACGACACAGCGAAAATCTCCATCTCTGTAACAGACGTCAATGACAACGCGCCAGAACTGGCCGTATCATCGGCACTGCGCGAGATCTCTGAGGATGCTCCGTCGGGGACAGTGGTGGCCCTGCTGCATGTGCAGGACTTTGACTCAGGAGCCAACGGCGAGGTGCGGTGCTCCCTGGAAACGGGCGTCCCGTTCAGGCTGGTGAAGTCGCTTGAGAATTACTACCATCTGGTCACATCTCGGGAACTGGACCGGGAGAAGGTGTCGGAGTACAACGTGACTGTGCGGGCGGCAGACGGCGGGTCGCCGGCGCTGTGGAGCAGCGCGGTGCTGGCGCTGCGGGTGCTGGACGTGAACGACAACGCGCCGGTGTTCTCGGAGGAGCGGTACAGCGCGCGTGTGGCCGAGAACAACGCGGCGGGCGCGGTGGTGGTGCGGGTGCGGGCGTCGGACGCGGACTGGGGGGAGAACGCGCGCGTGCGGTACCGGCTGGTGGAGGGCCGGGTGCGGGGAGCAGCGCTGTCGTCGTACGTGTCGGTGCAGGCGGAGACGGGCGCGCTGTACGCGCTGCGCTCCTTCGACTACGAGGAGGTGCGCGAGGTGGGGCTGTGGGTGGTGGCGGAGGACGGCGGCGCGCCGGCGCTGAGCAGCAACGTGTCGGTGCGGCTGGAGATCCTGGACGAGAACGACAACGCGCCGCAGGTGCTCTACCCGCCGCCGGCCTCGGCCTCGGGGTCGTCGTCGTCAGTGGGGTGGCCGGCGGTGGAGCTGGCGCCGCGGTGGTCGGAGCCCGGGTCGCTGGTGGCCAAGGTGGTGGCGGTGGACGCGGACGCGGGTCAGAACGCGTGGCTGTCGTACGAGGTGTGGAAGGCGACGGAGCCGGGTCTGTTCCGCGTGGGGCTGCACAGCGGCGAGGTGCGGACGGCGCGGTTCCCGCTGGCCCGCGACGCGGCGCGGCAGAGCCTGGTGGTGGTGGTGAAGGACCACGGGCGGCCGGCGCTGTCGGCCACGGCGACGCTGACGCTGGTGCTGGCCGAGAGCGTGGCCGAGCTGGTGTCGGAGCTGGGCAGCGCGGGCTCGTCGGCGGCGGCGGCGGGGCCGGGCGAGGCGGGCGGCAGGCTGACGCGCTGGCTGGTGGTGGCCGTGGCGGCCGTGTCCTGCCTCTTCCTCGCCTTCCTGCTGCTGCTGCTGACGCTGCGCCTGCGGCGCTGGCGCCGCTCGCAGCAGCTGCTGGCGGCGGGCAGCGGCGCCTTGCGCGGCGTCCCGGCCTCGCACTTCGTGGGCATCGACGGCGTCCGCGCCTTCCTGCACTCCTACTCGCACGAGGTGTCGCTCACCGCCGACTCGCGCAAGAGCCACCTCCGCTTGTCGCCCGGCAGCTGCTGTGACACCCTGCCGGCCCGACCGCCGCCCGACGAGCCCGCGCCGCTGCTCGCCGAGGACCCTGACGGTGCCCCCTGCCCCCCCGACCCCACCGCCCCGACCCCGGTGAGTGCCTCTGACCACGCTTGATTCGATGCTCTTACTCTACGTTCCAGTTTCCCAATTCCTGGGCATCCCTCCGTGCCGTGGGAAACTGTATGGCAGGGTAGGCCATGCTTTGCTGTGCTGCACGTTCTGTGAGGGCGGTTTTTTTGTTGATTTGGCTTGGTGAATGTTTGGTCCTTGCTCGGATTTACCTTTTTTTTCGGATACAGTAGGACTGGGGTTGCTCTTGTGTGGCGTTTTGGTTGAACTGGTCTGTGTGGTTTTAATACGTGCCATATCGTTTCTCATTTTGTCCTTTTGCGTGCAATACTGATTTTCTTGTTAAAACCAGCCTTAGCACAGATATGTTGCATTGTTACCAATATCCAATTCTGCTTTTCAGTATTTTCCGACGTTTTCTTGGTAGTAATTGTGTTTGTGTAGCATCAGAAATGGAAAGTTATTGGTTCAGTTATCCTGCTCCTCGTGCTTTCTCCTCTTAGCACACTTCTCGGTTTTCAATAGTAACGCGGTGAGCAGCGAGATGTCGTTGTATTCGCCAGTGTTCCATTCGTTCTTTCTTGGCTGGTGGAATGGGCCTAGGAACGTTTAGTTCCTTGATTGTCGGTCTGTCTGTCTAGTGGGAACGTGAGAGACCGTTCTAGAAGTTGTGGCTGTTTGAAGCAATCTGCGGGTGTCTGTGTGAAAAGGATTACTGGAGGTAACGGGTGATGTGTTTCGGTGATTCCGCATTTTTTACATTGATTTGTTTATAACAGTGGCTTGTTTCTTGACTTGTTCGTTACTGTGTTTGATGTGCATTGGGTTTGTAAGTACACACAGTGCCGGGAGGGGACAGATAGAAGGTGGAATGTTTAAGGGAGGGAGGTTTCCCCTGTCCACGTATTCACTGTCCCAGTCTTTTACTGGGGAATACTTCTCTTTTCCGTTTAGAACCCTGGTGCTTCTTGTCTGTAGACACATCTACCTTCTCGGTTCAGAGGTGTAAAGGTACCCGTGTGAACTCTGTGGTGTGATGGTGATGCATGTTGGAAATAAATGGTCTGGGCACCTGGCCCTTTGATGACACGTTAGAGAAATTTTATTGTCAAGGAAAGTGGAAGGCTTGGATATGAGAGTCGTGGGAGCTGTGAGGGAGGGGTTGTTGAAGGAGAAATAATTTTTCTCTTTCCGTGGCCATGTATATGATTATACAGGGCAAGACTGATGTCCTTAAAGAAGTTTGGCTAGCAGACGAGTTACTCCAGCTGTATTGGTAGCCTTGGGAGGTTCTTCCTGTGTCGTTGAAGGTTGTAATTAACACTAACAACTTAAGTTACATAGGACAAATGAGAGCCTTGGCAAGAATTAACTTTTTCTACTAAACATGTACCTACCTTAAGAGCCACTATGAAGCAGAGTTTTCTTTTGTGCCTTCCTTTCTGCAGGGGTTCACTTCTGGCTTTGATTATTGTGATAACCTTAAATGGGAGGCTTTGGTAACGAGTAGAAAGTCGTCTGTTCCATTTATCTGGCTGATCTGATGTGCCTTTCCCATTTACATCCGAGAAAAGACTTTGGTAGAGGTGTTTGGTTTTGTTTGGTTGTTCGTTTGGGTTTTTTTAAGTTCCAGGAGTAAATGCTCCTGCTTGTCCCATACACGTGGCAAGAAATCAAGTATTTTCCATGGTAAGGCGGCATTCTGTGAGCAGCTTTTCTTTTGGTGGATTCTATCTGCAAATGATGAATATCGTTGGTTTTGGTATGATTTAAAATGAACGATGTAAACGTTCAGTTTCTCCTCGCTGTTTTATGTGACTCACAGTTGTGGTTCCATGCATTTTCCCTACTTTGTTGTCCACATAAATCACATGAAAGAACCGTGGCTGTGGTCCCATGGTGTGAGTTATTCCGTGAGCTTCGTGTGGACTTTTATCATCTTGATATATTTTCTTTTTTACCTACTGCAGTTGATATAATCTGAAACATTAAGCTCCGATCCCTTCATTTCTGTACGTTTCCCATTCTTCCTTTGTTAGTTAACCAGGTGTAAAGAAAAGGGTGTGTTAATGTGGTTTTGGCTGAGCAGTGGCTTAATTTCATGCCTGATGCCATTCATGCAGTGATCTTGGCTACGTCCGACCTGGACGGCAATGACAGTTCTCTAGCTATGAAGTATTAATGCTTTACAGTGTATGTAGAAGGATGACCCGCGAATAGAATGCTTCGTAATTCACAAGTAGATCCTTTCCAAATCTGTGTCTCCGTGTAAGCCCCTCTTCTCAGAGGAATTAACTGAGTTCACTCAGATTCCACGGGGAAGTTTTGTCAACAAAAGCTCTGCTGAAAGAAATGGGCTGTTTTTGTAATAGTGAAAGGGGATCCTTACACTGTAAAATGAGACTAGATTATTCTACATTATGGGGTGGGGAAATGAGATTGACTTGAGTACCGGACAAGTACTGGCGTTTCATTCTCTGATCGATTTTTCCAGAGTGGTGCAGTTGAACCTGTTCGACAGCTGAAAAGACAGCCAGGTTAGATCTCTTTCGGTGCTGAAGCTGTGCAATTAGTTATGGTGATTGTGATTTTGGAATAAGTGGAGTCTCGTGTAACATTGAGCGTCCAAACAATTCGAACAGATTTTTTTTAAAAAAAATATTTATTTATAATTTAATCCGTGTTCTGAATTGCTTCTTCCGGGCGGCATGATACCTCGCCGTGCGAGATGCCGGTGGCAGCGGAGGTTCGGGCAGCGCTGGGTGGGTGCAGTGCCGGGAGGAGGCTGCGGGTGCCGCTGCTGACCGAGGAGGAGCGAGAGGAAGGCCGGAGCGGAGCAGCAGCCCCGCCCGCTGCGGCCCGGCTCCATCGCTGGCTGGCTGGCTGGCTCGGCGGCCGGGCGGTCTGCGAGCGTCCCCCGGTGCGGAGCCGTGCTGCAGCGAGGCGGAGGGGAGCGGAGAGGAGCCCGGAGCGGGATCCGGAGCCGGATCGGCGGCGTTGTTATCGGCGGAGGTGCGTGGAATGGCGGGGAGGCGTTGGGGCCGGCGGGAGCGAGCCCTGCTGTGGGGCGTGCTGGTGGCGGCGTGGGAGGCGGCGTGGGGACAGCTGCGCTACTCGGTTCCCGAGGAGCTGCCCAAGGGCTCGTTCGTGGGCGACGTGGCAAAGGACCTGGCGCTGGACCTGACGGCGCTCGGAGAACGCGGCGTCCGCCTCACAGACAGAGGCAGGACACAGTATTTGGGTCTGCAGGAGGAGACGGGACATTTGGTGACAGCGGAGAGGATAGACCGGGAGCAGCTGTGCGAGAGTGTGCAGCAGTGCTTGCTGCGGTGTGAGCTGATAGTGGAGGGGGAAATGAAGTTTTACGAAATCGAAGTGGAAATCACGGACATAAACGACAATGCGCCCACATTCCGAGAGGAAGAAAAACAGCTGAGAATAAGCGAAGCTGCAGCTCCGGGCTCTCGGTTTCTCTTGGCCGAGGCTCACGACCCAGACTTGGGTCAGAATTCTCTGCAGAGCTACGAGCTGAGCGGCGACGAGCACTTCTCGCTGGCCGTGCAGACGGGCCCCGGCGGGGATCAGCGGCCCGAGCTGGTGCTGGCGAAGGCGCTGGACCGGGAGGAGGCGGTGTTTCACGAGCTGGTGCTGCGGGCGAGCGACGGCGGAGAGCCGGCACGGACGGGCACGGCGCGGATCCGCGTGGCGGTGCTGGACGCCAACGACAACGCGCCCGTGTTCAGCGCGGCGGAGTACACGGTGCGTGTGGCGGAGGACGTGCCCGTGGGCTCCGTCCTCGTCACCCTCACGGCCACCGACGCCGACGAGGGCATGAACGGCCACGTCAAATACTCGTTGAAGAAAGTGTCAGACGCGGCATCGGAGATTTTTCAGTTGGATTCCGAAACGGGAGCCATCAGTCTGTTGCAAAGCCTGGATTTCGAGGAAGGTAGCTCTTATGAACTGGAGGTACAGGCACTGGACCATGGAGATCTCTTCGACACGGCGAAAGTTTCCATCGCCGTAACAGACGTCAACGACAACGCACCCGAGATTTCGGTGCTGTCGGCTTTGAGCGAGATATCCGAGGACGCGCCGTCGAGGACGGTGGTGGCCCTTCTGCACGTACAGGACCGGGACTCGGGTGCGAACGGCCAAGTGCGGTGCTCCCTGGAAGGCGGGGTCCCTTTTAGTCTGCGAGGCTCCCGGGGCAGCTACTACAGCGTGGAGACGTCCCGGGAGCTGGACCGGGAGAAGGTGTCGGAGTACAACGTGACGGTGCGGGCAGCAGACGGCGGGTCGCCGGCGCTGTGGAGCAGCGCGGTGCTGGCGCTGCGGGTGCTGGACGTGAACGACAACGCGCCGGTGTTCTCGGAGGAGCGGTACAGCGCGCGTGTGGCCGAGAACAACGCGGCGGGCGCGGTGGTGGTGCGGGTGCGGGCGTCGGACGCGGACTGGGGGAGAACGCGCGCGTGCGGTACCGGCTGGTGGAGGGCCGGGTGCGGGGAGCAGCGCTGTCGTCGTACGTGTCGGTGCAGGGGGAGACGGGCGCGCTGTACGCGCTGCGCTCCTTCGACTACGAGGAGGTGCGCGAGGTGGGGCTGTGGGTGGTGGCGGAGGACGGCGGCGCGCCGGCGCTGAGCAGCAACGTGTCGGTGCGGCTGGAGATCCTGGACGAGAACGACAACGCGCCGCAGGTGCTCTACCCGCCGCCGGCCTCGGGGTCGTCGTCGTCAGTGGGGTGGCCGGCGGTGGAGCTGGCGCCGCGGTGGTCGGAGCCCGGGTCGCTGGTGGCCAAGGTGGTGGCGGTGGACGCGGACGCGGGTCAGAACGCGTGGCTGTCGTACGAGGTGTGGAAGGCGACGGAGCCGGGTCTGTTCCGCGTGGGGTTGCACAGCGGCGAGGTGCGGACGGCGCGGTTCCCGCTGGCCCGCGACGCGGCGCGGCAGAGCCTGGTGGTGGTGGTGAAGGACCACGGGCGGCCGGCGCTGTCGGCCACGGCGACGCTGACGCTGGTGCTGGCCGAGAGCGTGGCCGAGCTGGTGTCGGAGCTGGGCAGCGCGGGCTCGTCGGCGGCGGCGGCGGGGCCGGGCGAGGCGGGCGGCAGGCTGACGCGCTGGCTGGTGGTGGCCGTGGCGGCCGTGTCCTGCCTCTTCCTCGCCTTCCTGCTGCTGCTGCTGACGCTGCGCCTGCGGCGCTGGCGCCGCTCGCAGCAGCTGCTGGCGGCGGGCAGCGGCGCCTTGCGCGGCGTCCCGGCCCTCGCACTTCGTGGGCATCGACGGCGTCCGCGCCTTCCTGCACTCCTACTCGCACGAGGTGTCGCTCACCGCCGACTCGCGCAAGAGCCACCTCCGCTTGTCGCCCGGCAGCTGCTGTGACACCCTGCCGGCCCGACCGCCGCCCGACGAGCCCGCGCCGCTGCTCGCCGAGGACCCTGACGGTGCCCCCTGCCCCCCCGACCCCACCGCCCCGACCCCGGTGAGTGCCTCTGACCACGCTTGATTCGCTGCTCTTATTCTCCGTGCCGCTTTCCCACTACCCGATGGTCCGGACGGGTTGGACAGGTTGTTGCTTTGTGCGGGCTCTGAGCGTGCAGTTGTTGCTGATTTTTATCGCTATTGTGTCAGGCGGATGAAGTGGTGGTTCTTTTGGCTGGAGTTTTGTTAGGATGGCCTTTATGCAGCCTTATTCCTGGTGTCGTATCACCACTTGTTCTCATGTGTTTTAGCACTTGCTCATATGTTGCTCGTTGTCGTTGAAAGCATCAATTTTTTCTTAGTGGTTATTTATTAGAAGATTTCTCATGGTTTTCATTGCTCTTTATCAGTTAGTGGGCAATTTTACTCGTAATATCGTTTTATTAGAAATACCGTTTGTTTTTTTTTCATTTATTCTTTATCGTGAATGGTACGTTAATTGCGTTTTTTTTCTCAACTATGGCTTTGGTTGACTTAATTATCACTTTTTCCTTATCTTTTTTTCTCCTTTCTCCTTTTTCCTTTTTTTTTTTTTTTTTTTTTTTTTTTTTTTTTTTTCCCTAATTGGAATCAAATAGTGAGCCTCTTCTGTGTCTGCTTTGGGGTGGAACTTGCCGTTTTCTCATGTGCGGAATCCTCAGCCAGTAGTGAGAGCAGTGTCAACTTTTCCGTGCTAGAATGATGTGTATGTTTCCACACTGAAGGCAGTTCATTAGCCAGGGGACTATTTTCAGGTGTTCCTGTAAATTCCTTGTTGCTTTCTGGGAATGTTCTTGATTGTTTTAAAGTGACCTCCATGAGAACACTCCTTCCAATCAGGAAGAGGGTGGAAGAAGAATCGAACTTACCTGTTGGTAGGTGTTAAATTCGGAAATATATGTGTGCACATGAGCAGTGGCTGGTGACCACTGATGATGTGAAGAAATCTGTGTTTCCAGACTCAGTGTTGTGCTTACAGACTCTATAAGGCCTTCCAGCTATGGGTGAAATGCTAAAAAGTGAGAGTATTGTCACGGTTTCCCCTGGGGTGTGTGGCAGGCAGCATGGTGCTCACAGAAACGTCAAGATTTTCTTTCTGTGAGGGTTATTAATTACTGTGCTTTTAATGTGCCTTTACATATCGTTACGTTCGTGTAGCAGCAGGTCTTTCCATTTTAGCTGTGTAAAATCGGTGCAAACAGACTGCTGTGTGTTCTTAGTGGTGTTACTGGTTAGAGAGGTTGTTACTTCCTCCTGTGCTCCTAAACAGCCGGAATCATCTTGCTGACCACAAGTTTGTTCCTGCAGCAACCTTGCAGCCAATTTTTTCCAAAGGGGGATTCATCTCTGAGGGATGGCTTCTACCCCTGGGCATTTTTCATCTGTTTTACTGTTCGTCGCAGCGTCTCTTACAGAGATGGGTAGTTAGAGGGAGAGGTGTAGGGACGATGTGTCCCAAGGTGCCAAATAATGGTTATTTCTTGCTCGGCAGCGTTACTCAGGTGGACTATTAAGCACACAGATGTATTTTCATTGTAAATGGTTTATTAGTCGCATTTTTTCCCTAAAAGTCTGTCTTTCCTTTCTTGCTTTATCACTATTGTCTTACAACCCAGCGTTTTCATTTAACTATTTGCAGATTCATTTGAAAGCACTTAACTATTTGAAATGCACGTAAGCGGTACCTTAGTAATGACATCTCAAACGTTGAGGAAGGACAAGATTCAGCCTAAATACCTGCATACAGGTGACCTTCCTGTATGTGTTTCTCCAGCTGAAGTAGAGTGTGGCTACTTCATTGTGAGAATAGTCAGGAAGAGCTTTTTCTCACAGTGACGTTGTGACCGAGTGGTTGTTTGCTAATAAATGCTGCAGTGGAAGGATTTTGAGTTGGGAAACTGAGTCTTGTAGTGCCTTTGCATCTTTTGGGGGACCAGCAAGAGCGGTGTAACTGAGAACTGAGTTAAAGCCAGGATATCCATGTGCTGGCACAGCAGTCATCCATGGAGTCATCTCTTGTTTGGAGCAATAGAGTTGCAGGCAAAATCTGCTGTATTCTAGTTTCCAAACTTGTGGTCTGTGGAGACCTTGAAAGGATTCAGCTGGTCCCAGTGTGACCATTTCTCCATGGTGATCCACCGAAGTTTGTTGGTTTGTAGAGGGTCTTGCATTCCCTGATTTCCTCTGAGCCTTGCTGAGTGATGGTGTTAGTGTACAAACAAGCACTGAGGAGGAGCAGGTGCTTTTTCATTGGGTTTTTATCCTTCTCATGGGTCTGAAACCCCATGCCTGAAGTGTTCTCGGTATTGTTGCAAAGTACACATCCCTAGGTGTGTGTCACAGCTAAACTGTCTTCTCTAGGATTGCTCTCTGTCTTTTCTCCTATGTGATTTTTTTTGCCGTGTTGCTTTTTGTTTTGTTTTTCCCGGAAGTCTCTGACTGTCTTGGGAAGGTTGGCTGGCATGTCACAAACACATCGGGCATCAGCATGGAGGAGTATACCAATATTCAATATTCTCGAAATAGGATGCTGGTAATTGCAGCATTCCAGGCACATGGGCACTTTTTTTTTCCCATCCATGTTCTGACAACTACTTACTTACCTCTCACATTGAAAGAAGCAATTTTTTTTTTAAATAGGTCTGTGTTCCCACTTTTAGACCATACATTTTTTTGTGATCTCCCTGATCTGTAGGAGCATATGTTGATACTGCAGTTGTAGAGATATCAGGCTTGCCATGTTGTCCCAGAGCTCCCAGTCCCTCTGAGAGCTATAGGAAATGAAATGGATATAAAAAAGTATCTTCTCAAAGGAAGTGATGGGTCTGGTGCTTCTGTTCACCACTAGCTTCTCTTCCTAAGTGCTTCGTAGCTGCTGCTTCTCAGAGTTCGTAGACATTAATTAAAACAGCAAAGGAAAGACACCCACAATAATGGCAGAATCTGTTGAAATACGTCAGACATTTCCTGCACAGAACAGATGTTGTACTTACCTGTACTGACCTCTGCTCTGCTGTACGCTGTCACCGCGCTATTCCACCGCTCCGTAACCCCTTCCCAACCCGACTCTTCATATCCACGGGTGATCAGAGCGGTTTGGTTTGCTTGTCCGCGGGTATGAGGAAACTCGCCAAAACGGAGGCTGAGTCTCGCGTTTCGGCGGCGGATGGCGCCGACTCCCGACAGCAAACAACAGAGCTGCCCGGGGACGGAATGCGGTGCCGTGTCGGATCCTCCGGGTGCCGCTGTTGGCCGACGCGGAGCGGCGCTGGAGCCGCAGCCGCAGCGTTCTGCCCCCGCAGGCTGCTCGCTCGCCCGGCGCCGGCCAGAGCGGCAGCGGCACGGGCAGCAGAGGCGAGAGCAGCGGCGTCCGAGCCCGGAGCTGCCTGCGGAGAGGGACTGGTAGGGAATATCTTGGCGAGCTGTGATGCCGAGCATGGCGTGCGGGAAGAGGCAGGGGCTGAGCCGGCGGCGAGCAGGCGGGCGAGTGGTGGTGCTGGCCGCGTTGCTGCTGGGCTTGTGCTGCCGGGCGGCGGGCGAGCGGATCCGCTACGCCATCCCCGAGGAGCTGGGCAGAGGCTCGCTGGTGGGGCCGCTGGCGAGGGACCTGGGGCTGAGCCCCGCCGAGCTGCCGGCACGCAAGCTGCGGGTGGTGTCTGCAGCCAAAAAGCAGCTGAAATACTTCTCGGTGAGCGAGGAGAGCGGGGAGCTGTACGTGAGCGAGAGGCTGGACCGGGAGGAGATGTGCGGCGAGGCGGCGTCCTGTTCCGTCAGCTTCGAGGCGCTGGTGGAGAACCCGCTCAACGTTTTCCACGTCCACGTCGACATCCAGGACGTCAACGACAATGCCCCGCGGTTCCTGCGTGACAATATCCAGTTGGAGATCAACGAGTTCACTTCTCCTGGCGCGCGTTTTGCTTTGGGCAGGGCTGAAGACCCGGACGTGGGCAGTAACTCGCTGCAGGGCTACGAGCTGGAGGCCAACAAGTACTTCGGGGTGGAGGTGAAGGAGAGCGAGGACGGCAGCAAGTTCGCGGAGCTGGTTCTGCGCCGAGCGCTGGACCGGGAGAGCGAGCAGAGCGTGCGGTTGGTGCTGACGGCGCTGGACGGCGGTGACCCGCCCCGCAGCGGCACCGCCCAGCTCTGCATCAACGTCACTGACGCCAACGATAACCCACCCGTGTTCGCGCAGGACCGGTACCGCGTGAGCCTGCGGGAGGACGCGCTGCCCGGTTCGATGGTGCTGAACGTCTCAGCCTCGGACGCTGACGCCGGCACCAACGCGCGCATCACCTACGGCTTCGGGGAAACTCCTACCAAACTGATTGAAAAATTCTGGTTGGACGCGCAGAGAGGAATCCTCACGCTAAAGGAGGCGCTGGACTATGAGGACACGCACGGCTACAAACTTCTGGTGGAGGCGAGGGACGGAGGAGGTCTTGTGGCTCACTGCAAGGTGGAGGTGGAGGTGCTGGACGTGAACGACAACGCTCCCGAAATCACGATCCTATCGGTGTCGAGCCCCGTGCCCGAGGATGCCCCAGCAGGCACGGTGGTAGCCCTCCTGAACGTCAACGACGCGGACTCCGGGGAGAACGGCGATGTGCGGTGCGAGCTGTCGGGCGAGGCGCCGCTGTCGCTGGTGGCCTCGTCGGGCGGGTCGTACAAGGTGTTGACGGCGAGCGCGCTGGACCGCGAGCAGGCGTCGGAGCACCGCGTGAGGGTGGTGGCGAGGGACCGGGGCAGCCCGTCGCTGTGGAGCAGCGCGGAGCTGGTGCTGGAGGTGTCGGACGTGAACGACAACGCGCCGGTGTTCGAGGAGGCGGCGTACAGCGCGTACGTGGCGGAGAACAACGCGGCGGGCGCGGCGGTGGTGCGCGTGGTTGCGCGGGACGCGGACGCGGGCGCCAACGGGCGCGTCAGCTACTGGCTGGCGGGCGGCAGCGCGGGCGCGGCGCCGTACGTGTCGGTGGAGGCGCGGAGCGGCGCGGTGTACGCGCAGCGCTCCTTCGACTACGAGCAGTGCCGCGAGTTCACGGTGGCGGTGCGGGCGCAGGACGGCGGGGCGCCGGCGCGGAGCTCCACGGCGACGGTGCGCGTCTTCGTGCTGGACCGCAACGACAACGCGCCGCGGGTGCTGTGGCCGCCGGCAGGGACCCCCGCGGGGGCCGAGGCTTCCTCCTCGTCGTCTTTGTCGTCGTCGTTGGCGTTCGAGGTGGTGCCGCGTTCGGCCGAGGCCGGGTACCTGGTGGGCAAGGTGGTGGCGGTGGACGCGGACGCGGGGCGCAACGCGTGGCTGTCGTACGAGCTGGTGCAGGCGGCGGAGCCGGCGCTGTTCCGCGTGGGGCTGCACAGCGGCGAGGTGCGGACGGCGCGGGCAGTGTCGGAGAGGGACGCGGCGAAGCAGCGGGTGGTGGCCGTGGTGAAGGACCACGGGCAGCCGGCGCTGTCGGCCACGGCCACGCTGCACGTGGTGCTGGCCGAGAGCTTGCAGGAGGCGCTGCCGGAGCTGAGTGACAGTGACACTGCGTCCGAGCTGGCGTTTGATCTCAACGTCATTCTTGTAGTGGCCCTCGCCGCCGTGTCCTTGTTATTCGTTATGACAATAATTTTAATATTTTTTTTTAAATGCCGAATGTCGAGGAGCCCTCCCATTTTTATAACTTCTGATAAGGAACTTTATTCCAGTCTGGGTTCAAAAGCACCGTACAACTACTGCAGCAGCACGCTGCCCTTGCCATACTCCTATGAGGTGCGATTAGCCACCGAGTCAGGCCAGAAGGACTTCACATTTCTGAGAACTGGGGCGTCAGTGCAGTCTGACCGTCTTTTGGCCAGGGAAATCAGCTCAGGCTCTCACTCCGAGAAGGATCCTCTTAGTCTCGAGAGCTCTTCACAGGTGAGCTTCTGTCCCTGGGTTCCACTCTTTGTGAATCTTCCTCTTCACTTGTTTTGCCGTCGGGGCTTACTGGGGAACCTGCAGAGGTCAATGTCGCCTCCCGGCGCGCTGCTCAGTAGCTTGTGGTTGGCGAGTGTGTGTGTATGGGGGTGTGATCTTGCCTCTTGCTTTTTACCTGCCCAGTTTCATCCACGTATTGTTGGTTGTGCCCTAGAAGTGACTCTGTGTTCTCTGTGTGGCTTGCTGTCCTGCTCCAGGTACGAGTTACACAGAGCCAGGGTGGTGCTGAGGACATGGGGTGGAGCAGGGGCAAAAATGTCATGCGGTCCGAATCTGAGACAATCCTCTCCCCATAGCATAGTGATTTCTTCATTTATTGCCTCTGCCAGATTTAAGCACTTTCCTGTGGTATCAGTATGGGATCTATCCCGGGCTGTGTATTCGGGGAGGGCAGTGACTCTGTAGTCCACTTCTTTCCCTTCCTGTTCGGTTCTTTTCACTCTGAACCTCTCAAAAGGAAGCTGTTGTGTACACCTGTGGCTTAACATTTCCCCTGCATAGGGAGAACTACTGTAGCTACGAGCCCGGACCCGAAGACAAAATGTTTTGGGTCCTCTGGTACCCCCGGCACCGCTGGGAATGGTGGCAAAGTGAGAGGCTTTGGCAGAGGAAAGGCTCCTTTCCCATTAGCTGTGGCACATTTCCATTCCTCCCCCTCCAAATGGTGCCTTTAGGAGCTCCGAGGTGTTGCCTTCAGTATTAGGGATGCCTGGCAAAGTGAAGGAGGTGTTATGTCCCCAGATCACTCGAAATGTAGGAAATGGAAAGTATTCAGACTTCCATGCCTTTCCTGGCATCTCTTTGCTCTTCTCAGTTCTCTGCTGCTTGGCTGTTCTAGTGCTGCCGGGATGATGTCAAAAGGATATTCTGAATACGGGTCGTGTGTGCACCCAAAGGAAGAAAAACTCATTAAGACTTGTGCTGTGCATGTTTGAGTTTAGGAAAGACATGAAAGGGGGAGTGGCTGGGGAAAAAAAAAAAAGATTCAGAGCTTATTTCAGAGAAAAGAAGTGGCTGAAGGCTGTTTGGAGATTTACCTCGAAGAGAGCTGTGGATTTTCTTCTTTTTAGATTATATGTAAGAGAGAAAGGTAATTGGGATTTGGTTGCATAAGAGCCTATGGGAAAAGAAATCTCTCAGCACTGTGAGCCTGCAGACCTGGTCGGTTATGGAAGAGACCCAAAATGGATAGAGAATCATTATTTGTTTGTACTTACGTGCACGATGCAGCTGCAGTGGGTAAAGCATGCCGGTTTTCTGCTCAGTCATTGAATTGCCCCAGAATTTAATTTTATTTAAAGTGATAAGATTTTATTGGGATGAAGCTCATACTTTTATAACGTTCTCTGGATTGCTGATAAGAAGCAGCCCTGATACCTACCCTTCAGCAACGAGTTTCCGATAGGAAAGGAAATAACTGAGCATGCAGAGAAAAAAAAGATTGTGCTGATCCGTTCGGTACCGTGGGCTTTCCACGCAGTGTCCTTCTGGGTACATCCCGTGTGCTCACGGCAGCTGATCGGAACAATCTTGACAGGGTTTGGCTCTCCCTTCTCAAGCTCCTTTGGCCTCTTCGCATTGTACCGTGAGAGCTGAGCAGGTGACTGACAGCGAACGCCAAAATTGAGGTAGTTTTAGCCGTATCGGCTTTCGAAACATCTGAAAAACCCGACGAATGGCGAGTTGTTGTTGACAGCAACAACCCCAAAGGCAGGCAGGGAGCCCGAGGTCTGGCTGCTTCTCGCCCAGGTGCCGCAGGGGAACGGGAACTGCTCCCCTCCTGGATGAACCAGCACATCACAGCCCCTCATTTCCCTGGTGGAAAGAGAGAGCGGAGAGCAAGCTTGGAAGTGGCGAGAGCAAGAGGGCGCATTAAGCCGAGGTTTCTATGCTGTGTCGGGAAAGATGCCTGCTAGGACAGGGGTGGCGGTGGGAAGCAAGAGGGGTGATGCTCCGGGGAGCCCTTTCGGCAGGAGTTGCCCCTTGGGGCGGTGTGTGCTGAGGTCGTAGGAGCTGCTGGTAAGTCGGCAGCACAAAAATTAGCGTGGTTTTGGTTTTTTTTTGTTTTTGTTTTTCCGGCGACGCTTCTTTGGTGGTACAGAGAGGCAAGACGTTGCGATGTCAGGAAGGGGTTCACATCCTACTTGGGGGAGAGGACCGGCATCCCGAGGGTCCCGAGCCATCCCGATATGACACTCGGCGCTGGGGCTTTGTACCGAGGCTGATTCCCCCCCAGCGCCCTGCCTGCCCCGGCCGGCACTCCCCCAAACCAACCCCTCCGCCCTCTCCAACTCCCCTCGTTGCTCCCTCTGCCTCTTTCCAATTGTTTTTTCCCGGGGTCACCCCCACCCTGTTTCTATCTCGCCCTTTTTGGCTTCATCCTCTGCACCAACTCTTACACCTTCCTGCTAGCACACGCGTGCCCGATCCACGCTGCCTTTGCCAGCACTCTCCCAGCCCGCCTGTCCCTGTCACTGGGTTTCTGGCGGGGCTGTGCTCTCCCTTCAGGGTTTGAACCCCGTTGTTTTGGGGTTGGTGCCGCCGCGCTTCCTCCCAGTGCTGCTCGGCGGGGCTCTGGCAGCCCCGCGGGGTTCCGGTAGCCCCACGCTCCGTGCAGTTATTGGCCGGGACTCTGTGTGCCGCTGTCGGCCAATGATGGAGCGGGGGGGATCTGGCGGCCCGGCCCAGCTCGGAGCCGGGATGAAGAACAGACGGGCTCAGAGAGAGCCGGGGAGAGAGTCACGGCGGAGCCCGCAGAGCGATGCCCCTCTCCCCGCCGGCCGCCCCTTCCCGGCTTGGGCAGCGGCATGACGGGGCGAGCTGAGCATTTCTAGACGGGGGGGGACGAGGAGGGGAGCGCGGCCGTCCTGTGCGATGAACGGCGTTGCTGTAAGGAGCAGCGGGGTGACGACGGGGCAGGTACTGAGCCTCTTGCTTTTGTTCAGCTTTTCCGCCTGGGTTTCCGCCGCGATTCGCTATGCGATTCCCGAGGAGGCGCGGAGAGGCTCGGTGGTGGGGAACGTGGTAGCCGACCTGGCTCTGGACCTCGGGCGGCTGCCGGGGCGCCGGTTGCAAGTGGTGTCGGGCGGCAACAAGAAGTACTTCGGGGTGGATCTGACGAGCGGCGCGCTGCTGGTGAGCGAGCGGATAGACCGGGAGGAGCTCTGCGGCGCGGTCTCCCCCTGCTCCCTCAGCTTTGAGATCGTGGTGGAAAACCCGCTGGAGCTGTACAGCGGCACCGTGGAGATCCAGGACATCAATGACAACGACCCGGTTTTTCCCAGCAGCCAGGCGAAGTTGGAAATCAGCGAGTCGGTGGCGGCCGGAGCGCGCTTCCCGCTAGAGAGCGCGCAAGACCCCGATGTGGGAATTAACTCTTTGCAGACCTACCAGCTAAGCGCCAACCCGCACTTTGTGCTCGACGTGCAGACGAGGGTGGATGGCAGCAAGTATGCAGAACTGGTTCTAGAGAAGGAGCTGGACAGGGAGGAGCAACGGGAGGTTCGCTTGGTCTTGACTGCGCTGGATGGGGGCAGCCCGCCCCGATCAGCCCACGTGCAGATCCACATTGATGTCCTGGATGCCAATGATAACGCCCCGGTCTTCAATCAATCAACCTACAAGGCAAGTGTGAGGGAGAACACGCCCAGCGGTACCCTGGTCGCCAAGATCAGTGCCTATGATCTGGATGATGGGCCCAATGGAGACATCATCTATTCCTTCAGCAGCCACACACCCACCAAGGTACGAGAGCTCTTTGGTCTGGACTCAGCCACGGGGGAGCTGAGGGTCAAGGGGCAGCTGGACTATGAGGAAACGAAGTTGTATGAGATTTACTTACAGGCTAAAGACAAGGGTGCAGTTCCTGGCGTGGCCCATTGCAAAGTGCTGGTGGAAGTTGTGGATGTGAATGACAATGCTCCAGAGGTGACAGTGACTTCGGTGTACAGCCCCGTGCCTGAAGATGCAGCCCCAGGGACAGTTGTAGCTCTGCTGAGTGTAACAGATTTGGACTCCCACGACAATGGTTTGGTCAACTGCTTCATTTCCCCTGGGATCCCCTTCATGCTCAGCTCCTCCCTCAAAAATTACTACACGTTGAAAACAAAAGCAGCTCTGGACCGGGAAAAGGAATCTGAGTATAACATCACTATCACAGCCAGGGACTCGGGCTCACCACCCTTGTCTGCAGTAAAACAGATCCTGGTGCAGGTGTCAGATGTCAATGACAATGCACCCAAGTCTTCCCAGGACTCCTATGATGTGTATGTTCTGGAGAACAACGTGCCTGGCATCCCCATCCTTAACGTGAGCGCCACAGACCCGGACCTTGGGCGCAACGCCCACCTCTTCTATACTCTCTTCCAGGGTGACCCTACTGTAGGCCACCTTTTCTCCATCAACCAGGAGAATGGCACCCTCTATCTGCTCACTTCCCTGGACCATGAGGACCAGGTGGAGTTTAGCATGATGGTGCAGGTCCAGGATAGTGGCTCTCCACCTCTGGCCACTAATGTGTCAGTCAGTGTGTTTGTCACTGACCTCAATGACAACGCCCCAGTGGTGCTGTACCCTCAGCCCAACACCACCGCCACCTACTCTGACGTAGTGGCACCAGGCACTCCTGCCGGCCACATGGTCACCAAGGTGGTGGCGGTGGATGCGGATGCAGGGTACAATGCTTGGATCTCCTACACCCTGCTGCAGGCCACTGACCCCAGCCTCTTTGCAGTTGGGCTGCACAGTGGGGAGATCTTCACTGCCCGTCAGCTTCGGGAGGACGATGCTCCCCAGCACACACTGGTCATCCTGCTGAAAGACCATGGGGAACCTGTGCTGTCTGCCAGTGCCACTGTCTCCATCTCTGTGGCTGAGATGATCAAGGAGGTGCTCACTGACCTCACTGACATGACACCCACCAGTGATCCCAGGAAGCACGTGACCTTCTATCTCATCCTGGCTGTGATTCTGGTGTCAGCAGCCTTCTTCATCTCCATGCTGTCAGTGGGCATCTTCAAGTGCTACAAGTGGAGGCAGTCGAAGGAGATGTTCAACAACTCCAGGAGCACTCTGTACAGGACACCAGGGCCCTTCCACCACATTGATGCCGTGCGGGGTGGCTACATGGCACCCAGCTTGTACCAACAGGTCTATCTTACCACAGACTCTCGCCAGAGTGACCTGACTAAAAAGCCCTTCACCTCCAGCCCTCTGGGAAGCCGCCAGAGCACCATGAGGAATGGTGAGCCAGGGCTGTACCACCAGATAGTGGGCACTGCAAACAGGCTCCCTGCACCTGCAGAGGTAATGTAGCTGCTTCTGTGGCATTTCCCAGTGCCGGGCAGAGCTGTGGTTCATAGCCATATGGTAATGGGTCGGGGGGGATGTTCTGGTCTGCCGCGTTTCTAAAGAGTGGTATCTATAGCTGAAAAGGTTTCTTTGGAGTCAAACGAGGCATCCTGAGTGCTGGTACCATTTGCACAGTGGTGAGCAAATGTGACTCAAGTGAGTCAGCTTGCTCAGGCTGGCAAACATCCGTCTTTCTGGTTGCAGTTTTGGGTACACCCACTGGATAACTGGTGGATGTTGAGGTTAGCTTGCAGCCACTTCCAAATCCTTGGCAGAAATGTTGCTGCTAATGGTATTTCCTTTCCTTTGCAAGACGATACCCGAGGGGACTGCTTGTGGGCTCAGGCACTGCAGGGGGAAAGTAACCTCTCTGCGTCGTGCCCTGGTATGGATTGTGGAGGTGGTGGTGCAAATGGGGCTGGGATCCACCAGCTGCCCGTGGCAGGTCTTCACTTCCCACAGTGTAACAGGCAAAGATGAAGGTTCCTCTGTTTGGCAGATGGAGAAGTCCCTCCCACCCGTGTCCTGCGTCATGTTTGACTCCTGATGGTCCTGGTGCTGTTTCCATGGCAGTTCTGTGATGATCTCTTCAGGGTGATGGGGGTGGAATTGCAGACTATCCCAAATTGCTTCCAGGGCTCCGCTGTGCTGGGCTGTGGCTCTGAGCAGGGTGGTGAATCCTCCGAGCAGGTGGTGTTTTAACCATCTTATCACAAACCTTGGACAATTTGTAGTGTGCTGGCTCTGGGTGGTGTTTGGTGTCCTGATTGCAGCCAGGAAGGTGTTCACACATCGCAGGCAGCTTCAGTGTTTCTTCCCCGGAGGGAACTGTGCAGCTTAATTTGAGAGCTTTCAATTACAGGAACTCTTTGATCCTCAGAGGTGAGGCTGGGTGGTGGATCCAGCAGAAGCTGGAGAAGGGGGGGGATTTGAAGGGTTTCCAAGGAGGTTGGTGCCGGTAGTGTGTGTCCCTTCCCGGGAGGCTGTGAGGAGCAGTGATCGTTCCTTGGAGCAGAGGGAAGTGAGGTGCAGCGGAAGCTGTGCTTGGGTGTGGGGCTGCGTGTGCCGCCTGCTCACTGTGGCCAAATCACAGGCGGAGGAAGGAACCTCCCAGATTTATTTTGTCTTTTTTTTTTTTTTTTTCCTAAGACTCAGCATTTCTGATTTGTGGCAGCTGGAAATGGCTGCACAGCAGCTGCAGGAGCAAGTGTTCCTTTTGTGGCTCTGAGTCATGCTACAGCTGGGGACAGGGATGTCCCCTCTACCAAAGAGTCCTGGCAAGATGCCTCTGAGGGTGGGGACAGTAAATGTTTTAAGAGTGGGGATGGAAAGAGGTGATAATGGGCAGAAAGCCCAAATCCTAGCTATGGCTCTCTCGTAGTCCCTAGTTCTATATCAGAAAGGCACTGGTAGTGAGGAGCCAGCTGGGCTGGCACTGGCTCCTGGATTTTCAGTCTTTGTGGTGGCAGCAGAACCAATCCAATGTCACGGACTGTGTCAAGCCTGCAAAGGCCTCACACCTCTTTGTTCTGTATGCCAGCAGCCGGACCCCAAAACTAAGGCAGAGAGGATGGTGCTGGTCCCATCTGTGGCAGGTGACATGTCCTGCCATGAGGGAACCTGCCCTGCAGGTTCTCCAGTGTTGTCTCAGCTCCCTGGGTCCTCTGGGTTGGAGCCTTTCCACAGGGTGAGCTCCAGGCCTCCAGGAAGGGGACATGTTCTTCTCTATCCTAGACACCCCATGTCCTTCCTACCTTGCCACCATCCCCATCCCAGGCTTTGGCAGGCCTAAGCAACAGCAGAATCCCCCATATGAAGCCCATCCCTTACTCCATCCCCTTGGTGACCAAGCCCCTTCAGGACACTGCATGGATTCTCCTAGACCAAAGGGCTTCACAGGGGGGCTCCTGCTGAAGCACTTCAGGAGAACCAAACCCATTCCCAGGGTTGCAGCACCCCATGTTGCTGGTGGCCATGTCTGTCACCTGGCTGTGCTGTCCAGGGCCCTGCCTGGGATGGGGACAAGGCACATCTCAGAGTCAAGGTTACTGTGACAGCTTCCTGCTGGTGGCACCGTCGGAAGCCCTTAGGGAACGAGCACATCCGAACAGGTACCGGTCTGTGTGCGCTGCAGAATCTGCTTGTCCGTGATTTTTCTGTCTTGGCACTTTAAGAATTCCCCCTCCCCTCTCCTGAAGCAGGCAGTAGGTGGGAGCCGGAGGTGTTTTCTACCAATCGTGAGGCTCCTTGCTCTGTCTCTCCCGTGGATAGTCCCACCCCGTGGCTCTTGGAACGGGCAGAAGGGGCTGCAGAGGGGAGGGAAGCTCCTGGTGACAGCACCGACACCGGTTCTGTCCTCGCCCAGGGTGGACTGTGACAGGGACACGGTCCTGCTTGCCAGCCACCGATGTCTCCAGCCTTTCTGCCCTGTTTCCCCCAGGTCCCCTTGGTTCCCGGGGTGGTGGGGACAGGCAGGGCCTCCGGCAAGAGCTGGGTCCCCTACCTGTCACATCACTGCGGACCCGCAGGGTCTGAGTGCACCCAAAGGAGGTCAGGGTGGCCTTAAGTGCTCCAATGATAGGACTGCAGGGCATGACTGCTCTAGGCTTCTGCAGGGATGTGAACCGAGCTAACACCCTGAAGCCTGCCACCTTCCCCTGGGACAGGGGGAGGGGGAAATGACTGTTCTGGGGAGGCTGAGACCCTTTGTTTTGCCCTCTGGGAGATCGCTCGAATGCAAACCTGTGTCTGCTGCAGTATTTCAGCATGTGTCTGCCAGGAGGAAGGTTGGGGCCTCCTTCCAGTCTGATATTGTGAGCTTCTGGTGGTCTAGTGGGCTTGCAGGCTGGCTCTGTGTGTTTGCAGCACCTCGGGTACTGTGAGGGTTGACCCCTTCCTGACAAGTCACAGGGTCGGGAAGAGGCATCCAGCCTGGTGTGAGTGGGGACAAGCTGGGTTGCAGCCTTGAACGGCTCACATGTGTCTGTGTTCCCACCTTCTGCCTCCAACACCCACGGGGGGCTGGCAGGGGTGGGCATCCCTGTCGTGGTGTGAGGTCTTCGGGCTGCTGGTGATACCAGTGGCAGCGAGTGGCAATCCTGGGGTCCAAGCAGCAGGCAATGCATTAGCTGGAGGGTGAGAAAAGGGGTGGGAGAAGAGCCCCTGGCACCTCGGGGCTCTAACAAGCACCTTTTCATCGGGCATGAAAAGTCCTTTGGGCCGCGCTCATGACAGCTGCCCTTTGTCTGTGGGGGCGATGTGAAGCCACCATTGTGGGAGGAGGGGAGCGCACAGGGAGGGTTTGTACCTAGCTTCCAGGCTGCCAGGACGTGCAGTTGCCCTGCGAACGGGGAAGCGAGCTGTCGGAGCAAGTGATTCAGGCTGGCGGAGGGGAGGCCGGGGGTGGCAGCCCTGCTGATGCCGGCTCAGGCCCCTGCTTCCCACCCTGCCGGGGACCCCCGGCTGCCCGGGAGGGGACGGAGCTTTCGGCCAATTGGGCGTTGATCTACAGCGGGAAAGGGAGGGAGGGGGGGGGAAATCTTTTTTTTTCCCCCTTCCACCTCCGCGCTGGGACTGTGATTCAGTTCCCCTCCCCCAGCCCACCCCCTCTGCTCGGAGGCTGACAGTCGGAGCTGCTGCCTGCCGGAGCCCCCGGAGCTGTTTTCCAAGCCGTGGAAGAGAGATCCAGGGATTTTTTTACAGCACCCCAGTGCCTGCTGCGTCCCGGGCCGGACGCGCACGGACATGGAGAGTGTCAGCCTCCAGCGATCCACTTGGAAATGGCAAGTACTGAGTTTGTTTTCGCTCTGCGGCTGGGGCTGGGTCTCCGGGCAGATCCGCTACTCGGTAGTTGAGGAATCGGAGGTGGGAACAGTGGTGGGTAACGTGGCCCGGGACCTGGGCTTGAAGGTGGAGGAGTTGCCGGGTCGCAGGCTGCGCCTGGGCTCGGAGGAGAGCTTGAGCCACTTTTCCGTGCGCCTGGACAGTGGTGAGCTGGTGGTGAGCCAGCAGCTGGACCGGGAGCGTCTGTGCGGAGCGGCTGCCAGCTGCGTGCTCTCGGTGCAGGTGGTGACGGAGAACCCCCTGCAGCTCTTCCGTCTGGAAGTGGAGATCCTGGACCTGAACGACAACTCCCCGAGTTTCCCCACCCCTCACCGCACGCTGCGCGTCGCCGAGTCTGCCACGGTGGCTGCGCGCTTCCCCCTGGAGAGCGCGCAGGACCCCGATGTGGGCACCAATGCTGTGGGCTTCTACCGGCTGAGCCCCAACTCCCACTTCTCCCTGGACGTCAAGCAGCAGCAGGATGGCAAACTCTTCCCGGAGCTGGTGCTGGAGCGCACCCTGGACAGGGAAGAGCAGCCAGAACTGCAGCTGGTGCTGACGGCCATGGATGGGGGAAATCCACCCCGCTCGGGCACGGTGCAGATCACGGTCCTGGTCCTGGATGTCAATGACAATGCACCCACCTTTGACCGTGCCACATATAAGGTGCAGGTCCTGGAAAATGCACCCCTGGGGGCCCTGCTCCTCCGGCTCAATGCATCTGACCCTGATGAGGGTCCCAATGGGGAGCTGCAGTACTCCTTTGGGGTTCACACCTCCGACTCGGTCCGAAGGCTCTTTACCCTGGATCCCCACAGCGGTGAGGTCCGGGTGAGTGGGGCCCTGGATTTTGAGGAATCACCTTTCTATGAGATCTATGTGCGAGCCCGTGATGGTGGGGTCCCAGAGATGGAGGGCCACTGTGTGCTACGGGTGGAAGTGGAGGATGCCAATGATAATCCCCCCGAGGTGCTGCTCACCTCCCTGCTGAACCCGGTGCCAGAAGACACCCCACGAGGGACCGCTGTGGGGCTCCTCAACGTACGGGACCGAGACTCAGGAGCCAATGGGGATGTGAGCTTGGAGATCACCCCCAACGTGCCTTTCACCATTAAGTCCCTTCAGAACCACTTCTCCCTGGTCACCCAGGAGAACCTGGACCGGGAGTCCGCCCCACGGTATGTAGTGGAGCTGATCGCCCAGGATGGTGGATCCCCTGCCCTTACCACAACGCTCACACTGCTCCTCAACATATCTGATGTGAATGACAACCCTCCACGTTTCTCACAGCCCTCCTACGATGCCTTCCTGCCAGAGAACAACCCACCTGGCTCCCTGCTCTGCACTGTCTCTGCCTCAGACCCTGACGATGGGGATAATTCCAGACTTGTTTACTCCATAGAGAGGGGCCAAGTGGAGGGTGCCCCCACCTCTTCTTACGTCCACATCAACCCTGAAAATGGTAACCTCTATGCTCAGCGCACCTTTGACTTTGAGCTGCTGCAGGTTTTGCCAGTCTCTGTGGCCGTGCGGGACTCGGGGTCCCCCCCACTCCGTGCCAACGTTACTGTCTACATCTTTGTGCTGGATCAGAATGATCACTCCCCCACCATCCTGCACCCTGCTAGTGACAGCGATGTCCCAGAACCCCAGAGGGTCCCACTGTCAGCCCCACCGGGCTATTTGGTCACCAAGGTGACAGCAGTGGATGCGGATGCTGGGCACAATGCCTGGCTCTCGTATCGACTGCTGCCACAGTCCACCGACCCCTCCTTGTTCCGTGTGTCACTGTACACTGGGGAGGTGAGGACAGCACGTGCCTTCCAGGACACCGACATGGCAGCACAGCAGCTCGTTGTCCAGGTGATGGACAATGGTGACCCCCCACTCTCCACCACTGTCACCATCACCGTGGCCCTGGAGGAGGCAACCCTGGAGGAGAGCTACAAGCCTCGGGATTTTCTGGCCAGTGCCAAGGAGAAGCCAGACCTGACCCTCTACCTGATCATCGCCCTGGCAGCTGTTAGCACTGTGGCACTTGCCACTGTCACCCTCCTGGCTGCCCGGTGCCTCCGTCGCAGAGGCCGTGCCACCGCCTCGCCCTACTGCTGCTGCTGGCTCAGCGAGTCACCCTCCCGGGACTTCTTCAAGCACTCCAGCCCCAAGCTCCAGCTCAGCTCCGACGGCACCCTTAAGTACATGGAGGTCACCCTGCGACCCACCGACTCCCAGTCCCAGTGCTACAGCACCTGCTTCTCCCCCGGCTCGGACCGCAGCGACTTCACTTTCCTGCGGCCTTGCCCTCCCCCCGCCACCCTCCCGAGGGAAACCAGGGCTTTCCTCTCTGCTACCGGTACTCTGCGGGACCCAGGCCAGGTGAGAGCCCGGGGGCAGGGGCTCGCCCGGCTCCCCGGGGCCGCTCCCGGTCCCGCTCGGCGTGGGGGGTGTGGGGGGTGTGGACCCGCCGCCGCTCGGGGAAGCGCCGTCGGTTTGCGCCGCGCGGCAACGACCGTCGGGTTGCGATTGGCGCCGGTGTTGCTGTCCTGAGGAAGGAGCGTGGCGATTGGAGGAGCTGCGCGGCGTTCGGAGCCAATGGCGAAGCGGTTGCGCGGAGCCCCGGCGCCCCCTCCTCCATCCCCCCCCTCCCCGAACCGTGTCCGCCCCAAACAATGAATGGGAGCGGCGAGCACTGAGTGCGGCCCCGCAGCGCGGAGGGCATCGCTCTCCTGCCGCCCACCCGGCCAGGATGCCCAGGGCAGGGAAGGCGGGCCGGTCCCTGGGACTGCCGCGTGTCTTCTCCTTCTGTCTGTTCTTGCACAGCTCCTCGGCTCAGATCCGGTACATCATCCCGGAGGAGCTCACCCGGGGCTCCTTCGTGGGCAATATCGCGAAGGACCTGGGCACCGATGTGGGGAAACTGGCAGCAGCTAATCTGCAGGTACTGTCCGATTCGGATTCCCAGTACTTCTCTGTCAACGTGAACACTGGGGTTATCATGGTCAGCGAGAGGATTGACCGGGAGCAGCTCTGTGGGCAGAACCCCCGCTGCTTCCTCCACCTGAAACTTGCCATCGAGAACCCGGTGGAGTTTTATCGGATCGAGGTGGAGATCCTGGACATCAACGATAACCCCCCGGAGTTCCCTGCTGAGGAGGTCTCCTTGCGCATCTATGAGCTGGCATCCCTGGGTGCCCGCTTCCCCATCCAGCCTGCCCAGGACCCTGACGTGGGCACCAACACCTTGCAGACCTACCACCTGAGTGCCAACGAGAACTTCAACCTCAACGTGAAGGCGCGCACAGACGGTGGAAAGTTTCCTGAGCTGGTGTTGGAGAAGGCTCTGGACCGGGAGCTCAGAGCTTTCCACTATCTGGTCCTGACTGCTGAGGATGGAGGTTCTCCTCCTCAGTCCAGCAAGATACGCATCACTATTCAGGTCCTGGATGCCAATGACAACCACCCGGTCTTCGACAGACCATCCTACGGAGCTCGCTTGGTGGAGAACTCACCACTGGGCACCCTCGTGGTGAAGTTAAATGCCACCGATGTGGACGAAGGGCCCAACGGAGACATCCGCTACTCCCTCAGTAGCCACAACTCGGCTGCCTTACGCCAGATCTTTGCCATCGATGAGCAAACTGGGGAGATTCGGGTCCAGGGGAACCTGGACTTCGAGGAGGCGACTGTGTACGAGATTGAAGTGGAGGCCAAAGACATGGGGTCGCCCAGGATGGAGGAGCACTGCAGCGTGGTGGTGGAAATCACCGATGTCAATGACAACGCCCCTGAGGTCATTCTCACCTCCTTCTCCAGCTCCCTGAGTGAGGATGCACCCCCAGGCACAGTGGTGGCTGTCATACACGTCAGAGACAGGGATTCTGGGGATCAGGGCAAGGTCCAGTGTCACGTGTCTCCAGATCTTCCCTTCCAGCTGCGTAAGGACTATGAGCACCAGTACTCGCTGCTAACCAGCACCCGTTTGGACCGGGAGCGTGTTGCCTACTACAACGTCACGGTCTCTGCCTCGGACCTGGGCAGTCCACCTCTCTCCCACCACACCATCTTGCCAATCATCCTGGTAGATGTCAATGACAACGCTCCCCAGTTTGAGCAAGCATCCTACGAAGTGCTGGTGGCAGAAAACAACCCTGCGGGCAGCGTGCTGGTTGCAGTTTCTGCTACCGACCCAGACTCGGAGCAGAATTCCCGCCTCTCCTACTCCATCCTGCGAGCTGGTGGGACAGATCCAGGCCTGGATCCTACTCGCTACCTCTCTATACATCCCACAAGTGGGCAGGTCTCTGCCAAACTCCCTTTTGACTATGAGCAAACCACCTATCTCCAGTTCCACGTGGAGGTCTCTGACGGTGGCTCCCCAGCCCTGAGGAACAGGACACTGGTTCATGTTTTTATAGTGGACCAGAATGACAATGCCCCCCAGGTGCTTTTCCCCAGGGCTGGGGAGGACTCAGCTGCCCAGTTCCGGATCTCCCGCTCCACCACCCCTCCTGCTCTCATCACCAAGGTGATGGCAATAGATGCAGACTCGGGGCGCAATGCCTGGCTCTCCTACCACCTCGTGGAAGCCACAGAGCCGGGGCTTTTCAGCGTGGCCCTGCGCTCCGGAGAGATCCGGATCACACGGACCGTGCAGGAGACGGATGCTTCTGCTCACGAACTGCTGGTGGTGGTCCGGGACGCTGGGGATCCTCCGCTCTCCACAGCGGTCACACTGGTGGTGCTGGTGGAGGAGGAGGGTCCGGAGGCTTTGCAGGGCTCTGAGGCTGGGGTCGCTGATGGTGGGGGCTTACCCACGATTACACTTTATCTGATCGTGTCCCTGGTGCTCATCTCCACCGTCTCGCTGGTGGGACTGGCAGTGCTGGGCGTGCGGTGCCTCCGGCGGGGCTCGGCGCCAGCCAACCAGGGCTGCTGCGTGGAGAGCGTGAACACCCTGCAACCCCCTCCCAGCCACATTTTTGGGCACTTGCACTATGAACCTAAGCAAGGGGACACGGTGATGGGCGTCCAGGTGACGGCCACCGCACCCCCCGCCCCGCGTTACCGCTCCTGCTTTTCGCCTGTCTCGGACATCAGCGAGTTCATGTTTGTGAAACCCTCCGGGGGTCCAACCGGTGCCAACCCGCAGGATTCCACCCTGCGTATCGAGGTGAGCCCGGGACCGTGCCCCCCAACCTGACCGGAGCCCTGGGGCTCGGCATAAACCCGGGTCGGGCTGCGGGATCCCCGCTCCCGCAGCCGGCTTTGGGCAGGGGGGTGTCTCCGCCGGTCCCCTCTCCCAGCAGCCGGGCGGAGGAGGGGAGGAGCGGGGGGGGTTGGTGGGGGTGGTGGTATTTCCCGTTGCCGGGAGTCCCCGGCGCCCTCCCGGCGCTGCTGGGGTGGAGTGGATGGAGGAGGGGAGGGGGGGAGGGGGCTACGCTGTGCGTATTTTGGGGAAGGCGGTGGAGGAAGTAAAGGAGGAGGGAGAAAAAAAGGAGGAGGAGGAGGAGGAGGAGGGGGCTGTGGAGAGACGTAAAACTGTCACTCGGTCCATCCCCTCCGCTCCCTGATTTTGTGTGCTTTTGCATGCCGAGAAGCGGCTCAGCCGGCCGGTTTGTGATCTTCACCCCCCCCTCCGCCGCCCCCCCCTTCTCATCCTTTCCTGTCCGGCACCGGCGGTGGCTTCCTCCCGGTTCCTGCTCAAAACCTGTCGGAGCCTCCGGGGGTGAGGGGGTTCCGTCCGGCGGCAGCGGCTCCCTGGGGGCGGGCGGGGGGGGGTGAGGCTACCCGGACCCGCCGCCGTTCCGCGCCGTTCCGCGCTGCTCCGCTCGCAACCCCCGGCACGGGATGCTTGGGGGACGGAGTTTGCCATGGCAGCTGCCGCTGCTGCTCGCAGCCTTCTCCTGCTTGCCGGCTCCCAGCAGCTCCCAGCTCCGTTATTCAGTACTCGAGGACCGCGAGCCGGGCTCTTGGGTGGGCGACCTGGCCAAGGACCTCGGGGTGGATTTGCGGAGCTTGTCCACCCGCAACCTGCGCCTGGTGAGCGAGGGTGGGCAGCGACACTTCCAGGTGGATTTGGCGGCGGGTGTGCTGCTCCTGGACAGCAGGCTGGACCGGGAGGCACTGTGCGGGCAGAGCCCCACGTGCTCCCTGCACCTCCAGCTCGTCATGGAGAATCCCCTCCAGCTCCACCGGGTCGAGGTGGATGTCCTGGACGTCAATGACAACGCGCCCCAGTTCCCTAAGCCAGAGGTGGTCTTGGAGATCACTGAGGTAGCCAACCCTGGGACTCGGCTACCCCTGGAGGTAGCAGAAGACCCAGATATGGGCTCCAACTCCATCTCCACCTATGAGCTCAGCCCCAGCCAGCATTTTGCCCTGAGCATCAACGTGAGAGGAGATGGTGTTAAAATGCCCGAGATTGTACTTGAAAAAGCTCTGGATAGAGAGAAAGTGGCTGTTCATCACCTGACGCTGACAGCCCTGGATGGAGGGAACCCGGTGAAATCTGGCACTGCTAAGGTTACCATCCACGTCCTGGATGCAAATGACAACCCTCCTGTCTGTGACCCACCCATATCCAAGGTAAACCTGGAGGAGAATGTGCCAGTGGGCACTCTGGTCACCAAACTGAATGTCAGCGACCTGGATGAAGGTCCCAACGGGGACGTGGAATATTCCTTCAAAGTTAGCAATAACTCACCTGGTAAATTCACCAAGCTTTTCTCTTTAGATCCCCGGACAGGGGAGATCAGAACCAAAGCCCCGCTGGATTACGAGGAATCTAGTGCTTATGAGATTGCAGTTCGAGCCAGGGACAAGGGATCCCCAGCCATGGAAGGGCATTGTCACCTGCGAGTGGAATTAATTGATATCAACGATAACAGCCCAGAGATCGTGCTGACCTCCCTCTCCAGCCCGGTGCAGGAGGATGCGACCCCGGGAACAGTGATTGCCCTCATTGGTGTGAAGGACAGTGATTCTGGGGACAACGGGCAGGTCCGTCTGCAGATCGCGAAAGAGCTCCCGTTCAAACTGGTGTCATCTTTTAAAGAGCATTTCTCACTGGTCACAAGTGGCCCCCTTGACCGGGAGAAGGCCAGTGGCTACAACATCACGGTGAGGGCTGTGGATTCGGGGTTCCCACAGAGGGCCACGCAAAAAACCTTTTACCTCCCAATCGCTGACGTGAACGACAACGCCCCGAATTTCTCCAGTCCTGTTGACACAGCTCACGTTCAGGAAAACTCCCTCCCTGGAACTTCTGTCTTTTCAGTGTCAGCATTTGATCCCGACGAGGGTAATAACGCCAAGCTGTCTTACTCCATCTTGGAAAACGGGATGCAGGACGTACCCATCTCAACCTACTTCCGGATAGACCAGGACAACGGCACCATCTACACTGTGAGAGGTCTGGACTATGAGCAGGACAAGGTGTTCCAGGTGCCCGTGGAGGTGAAGGATGCCGGGTCTCCTGCCTTGAGTAGTACTGCAGTGGTCCATGTGTTCGTCCTGGATGAGAATGACAACGCCCCCACCATTGTCTACCCATCTGTCCCCAAAGGCTCTGCCTTCCACCAGACCATCCCAGCCTTGGCAGAACCTGGCTATCTGGTCACCAAAATCGTAGCTGTTGATGCAGATAGTGGTCACAATGCCTGGCTGTCCTACCAGCTGCAGGAGAGCGCTGAGGCTTTGCCTTTCCAGGTGGAACGCCGCTCTGGAGAGATAAGGGTTGCCCAGGCTCTTAGGGACTCAGAAGATCCTCACAGGCTGGTGGTCGAAGTGAGGGACAACGGGATGCCATCCCTCTCTGCCTCTGTGGTAATAGTCCTTTCTCCAGAGGAAAGCAGTGTCCAGGACTTCGCCAAGTCCTTTGACCTCCCCAAATCTTCTCCCAAGGATACCAACCTAACTCTTTACCTCATCATCTCCCTGGCGTCCATTTCCCTCGTGTCCTGTGTGATGTTTGCCCTGGTGGCTGCCCGGTGTCTCAAAACTGGCAGGGCCAGCTGGACTTTTGCAGGTTGCTGCCGAGGGACCGGCCGCAAACCCGCTTCCCATTTCCGCGGGCAGATGAAGCCAGATGGCTTCATCAAGTACCTGGACGTGGGAGGAGCAGGCTTGACCTCCCAAGCACAGAATTACACCTCTTGTTTCTCTCCCATGTCTGACCAGAGCGATTTCCTCTTTGTAAAACCTGTCAGCCATTCTAGCACTGCTGAGACCGTGGCTGCCTATGAGCAGGTGACCAGCACCTTAGCGAGTCCCTGCGATGGGGTAAGAGATGGGTGTTTCTTACTGTCCTGTAATGCAGGCCATAATATCCAGGCCAGCTGGCTGTTCTCTCTCTGTCCTTCCAACTAAGAAGGTGGCTTCAGGGTACATGTGTCCCCGTCACCTCCTGGGAGGTGGCAGGTGAAAGCTTTGGCTGGGTTTGCTGGAGGTGAGGGAGGAGGCTGGGCAGGACTGTGGAATCAAGGATTGTGTGTTCATGCAAGTGGAGAGTTTCCTTTTGTTCCTGTTTGTTCTCTTTTCTTTTTAAAGTGTGTCTTAGCACGGTCAGGAATGTGGATTTTATTTTATTTTTTCCTATTTTGGTGTTGAACTTCTTGATCCTGTCCAAGCCCTTGTTTCTGCATGGCACAGGGAGAGCTTACCTGAAAGCAAAGTTCATCGCTGTGTCTTTTGCTCCATTTCTGGGGTGCATTGCAGAACTTACTCATCTTTTAACTCTCAAGTGTTATTAATTATTGATTGTGCCTTGGCAAGGGATCATTTTCATTCATTTTCAGTGAGGGGCTGAGTGAATTGTTGAATGCAGTGGCATTTTTTTTGCAAAGATCCTGGTGACCTTACGTGCCCTTGGGCTTGCAAAACCCAAGGCAGTGACGTGCTTTGAAAACTTCACCCACTTGTGTTTAGATGCCTAAATCTGGCTGCAGGTGACTGGGTTTAACCGTAGCTTTTATTACGTTGAGATATAAAAAGCAAAGCAATCTTGTCTCATAAATGCCTGCCCTAAATTTGAAAGTGGCAATTACAAGAGGAATTCAAAATATAGATTGGGAAGGGCTTATCTGGTGGAGGGCTGGGTGTCAGCCTGGGCAAAAGTGTGTATCTGGAATCTGGAGGGCAAGCATTTCAAGAGCTTCGTTTGCATGCAGCACGGGTACCACTGGGGCCTCTATTTTAGGGGAGTAATTTATTCTAATAGATTCTTTCATCAGAATCATCAAAGCTGTGAGAAATTAGTGAAATTGCATCTACTAAATAAAAATCTAGGTCAGCTGTACCCATCTTCACTTCTCCTTAGTAATTGCATGTACAAGCAGAATAATCCTATCCAGCTGATGTTTCGCTGCATGGATTAGGAAATGCTCATTCTTGAGGTAACAGAGAGAAACGTTGTCCTTTCCAGGTGGGATGTTATCATTCTGGAGTTAATTAAGCAGATGATGATTTTCGGAAGTCTGTGTCTTCCAGCCAGGAAACAGTTCTGCTATTTAGTGCTTCTCACAAAGGCCTAATTCAGCCAGGAATACTCAAGCCTAGCTTCATGTCCTTCCTTATTTACAAAATGCCCATTGTTTGATGGTAAAATAACAGGGACAGAGGAGATATGGGGGTTTATTAATGAAGTTACAAAGTGTGGTGCTGTGTCTGAAGCTGCCTGTGTCTCCTAAACAAATCTCTCTTTTCTTCCTTGGCTGTCGGAAGTTTATTCTTTACTCTGCAGACAGAAAAATATTGTAGTGCTCCCAGGCCACAGCTTGTAGGAAAAGTCAGTCAAACACAGTGTGGGAAGCCAGGATCTCGGGCAGGCCTTTTGAAGGGCAGAAGAAGGAAAGATTAGGAAGGTCTGTTATCATCTTACCTTCTGGCATTAGGAGCATCTTCCTCGGTATCAATTAACTGTGCTTCCCCACACCCCCACACTCCTCCAAGCTCCTTGCTTTGGTACCAGTGCTCCTGCTGAATTGCTGCCCTTATCAGTTTATTTCATGCTTCATTTCTTTCACAGCCTGGTTTCCTGAGCTGCTTTGGAAGCTTATTCTCTGAACAGTTTTGTCATGCTTTTTAGTATTCCTGCTGGTTCAGAAATACTCAAGAAAGGGGGAGGGGGAGCTTTCTTTTTGTTCTAATTGATTTGCTTTCCTTGGAAAGAACAAGCTGATATTCCAGGCTGAAATAATCCAGGATCAGATCACTTTTCATTCTCAAAGGGAAGAATGGAGGTATTAAAACTCTTCTGTTTTCTCTGCAGCAAGCTCAACCCAACACAGACTGGCGTTTCTCCCAGACCCAGAGACCTGGAACCAGTGGGTGAGTGCCTCTTTTCTTCATCCATGTGTTTGGTGAAGGTTCCTTCCCTTTGTGTGCAACTTTTAGTGCTGGGAAGTCTGGTGTTCCCTGTCATTGGTAGAGTTGTCCAGCCAAGAAGTCAGAACTGGGGCTGTTTCTGTGTCAGGTCCCTTTGGTGGGGGTGTGAGAGCTCTTGTTTGCAATGTTGGGTCAGGTTTTGGGGTCCTCAGCTCAAGGAACTGAGGGGGGGGACTCACCAGTCAGGAGCTCCAGGTGAAGCTGTGAGATAGTTAAAGGACTGGAGAACCTAATTCACAGAGAAAGACTCCTTCTCTGAAGCAGATTTTGAGCATTTAGCCTCGATTCTGAGCCCAAAATCTTGATTCTTCTCCCTGCATGGAGGCCCCTGGGAATCACTCTGTGAGTTCCTTTACCAGCCATGGAGCTTCAAGCTCTGTGCTGCTGAGTTGTCTCTTCTGGCTTGAGCACCTGAGGCCAAAGTGCTGTGAAAGCCCCAGTGGCTGCCAGAAGTTGAGTGGATGAGCCCCATGTCTCCAAAGGACCTTCTGGAGAAGTGTGTCCCAGCCAGGGAGCAGGTGCCCCATGGAATGTCATTGTATGTGCTATCCCCTGGGGGTTCCTTGGCCTGAAACAGAGTTGAGAACCCCAGATCCAATTCCATTTGTGGGGGTTTGGAACCTTTGGAATGGCCATCACTGACATGGGATGGAACCCTCTTCATGCTTCCCACTGGAGTTGGGCAGCTGGAGGCTGAGGAGGAAGGAATAAAACCTTACTCCCTTGAGTACCGTCAGGACTTGAGCTGGGAGTCCACCTTGCTCAGTGAATACCCCAACCAGAGGTTATAGGTTACGAGGAGAATGGCTCCAGGAGAATTTATATAGGAAAAGATTATATCTTTGGGGGCATAGCCAAGGGTGATACCCTTGGAGCAACCAGGAGTAAATCTGGATGCTGTGCTTCCTTGGCTGGCTGGGTCAGGGACCAGATCTCTGTGCAGAAGAGAGGAGCTCACCCCTCTGTTCTTTATCCATCCCCATGGCCACTGGAGCAGCTCCCACAGAGGTTCAAACGGTGCCACAGGGAGTGTCAGGTCCTGGATTTTGGTGTGGGAGCTTGAAGTTCAACATCTGCAGGAGCTGGTCGTGTCTGAGGCTTTCCCTGGGCCTGGTTTGAGAGTTTAGCCTAGCAGAAAATGAAGAGACCTTTCCAGCCAACTCTTTGTGGTGATTAAAACTTTGTTCTTAGGCTCTTGTAGCTGACAAACCTAAAACACAGTAGGGGTTTGATGTGGAGTAGCTAAAGCATCCCTACCAAAAACCAGATGGGGACTTGAAAACAAGGTTATTGCTGGAGCAGTTTTCTCAAAGGTCTCCTGAATTTCCCATCTCTGACAACGTTTTAATCAAGAAAGATCTGTCTTACTATTTATGCTCTAGTTCAAATGGCAATTAACCAAACCCTGTTAATACAGAAGTGCTCCAGAGCTGCTGTAATGGCTTTGTTACAAGCAGTGAGTAAATGAGCCCCATCAGAGCAAGTTTTGCTGCTCCCTCTTCTAGCATCATGCTGGAGCTCATCAAGGCACTGAGCTGATGTTATCCAGACCTCCTTAACTCAGTGACAGGGACTTTTTCCTCAGCCCATGGGACAGTGACCCTCACCCCAGCCTCTGCCTGGAGCTCTTTATGCCCTTTCCCAGTGCCTCAGTGGGATAAACAGGACGTGGACTGGGAAGAGAGGGGAAAAGCAGCCCCAGGCTCTGCTCACAGAGAGCTGAACTACCACAAAAAGTGGGTTCTGGAGCACGAGCTGTGATGTTACCCCTGGTGCTCTGTGACCTGGGTGCCCACGGTGGTCCCTGCAATGGGCAGAGGTGGCTCGTGCCACCAGGCTTCCCGGAGCAGGAGCTGCCCAGGCAGAGCCCAGGGTTTGCAGAGCACAGGTTGATGCTGGGATAACTCCGTGGATTTTAATTCCTGCTGCTTTTCCTTGCTTGCCTCTGTGCAGATTCCACATTTGCAACGAAACATCTCTTACTGATTTCCCCACACCCCCCCAGCCCGTTTCTTTTATCCTGTTTTAAGTCCTATCACGTGAGATATTTTTATTCTAAAAATTATTTTTCCTGTGTCCCCAGGACAGGGACACAAAGTGCTGTCCTGTGTTCAGTGCCCAGCCCTGACATCACTCTGGTGAAATCCCAGAGAGCACTCTGCTCCCCACTGTGCTCTTCCCAGCATTTTGCTGTCTGCTGAGTGAATTCCCCAGGCTCTGGTTTTTAGCAGAGGTATCAGAAGGTGCAGGAGCAGCTGTCTGAGTCCTGCCCACTCTTATTCTCTCCTAAATCAGCTCCTGTCTCCTGCTCCTGCACCTTGAGCTCTCCCAGCTGCTGCTTGGTGCTTGGGCAACACAGGTCAGGGTGTATTCTTAACTCTGTTTGTCTGACCCAAATTAAATAGCAATAAAGAGAAGGCAGCTTAGGCCAGTGGGTTGAATGGGTCCCAGAGGGAGTCCAGTGTGGCCCTGGAGCCAGAAAGAAGGCTTAAACCATGTTGTGGTTTCTCTTTTGCTGCCTTCGTGGGAGCTGGAGAAGGGAGAATTCTGTAACCCTGCACATCAAAACAAATCCCTGAGCACCTGGAAGGAGGTGAGCCCAGGGTGAGCTCAGTAAGCTGGGATGGTCTCTCCTTTCCAACTCTCTGGTGTGGGCCAACAAAGAGAATTTGTTCTTTGTTCTGAGGCACAGGAGAGCTCAGGGAAAAAGAGCTCAGACAATAACCTCTGAAAATGTGGGAGGGAGTCAGACCTGAGTAGAGCAGTTCTCAAATAATCTTGTTTGGGAGGACCAGGAGGACAGATTAATTCATGGAATGATGTTTGCATCTTGATTTTGCTTTTTTTGGTTCGTTTGTGCCTTTTTTTTTTTTTAATGAAAATCATTCATGCTGTCTCTGGGCAAAAGTAAAGGAATACAGAAGGATATGGAGCAGCAGATGCTGTTCCCAGACAAATCCCATCAGTGGCTGTAGGGGAGATTAAAGGGAGGAGAGGGGCAGTCCAGCAGCATCCCTGTGGGATCATCAGTGGGGGTTTTCCTGGGAAAGGGGGGTATAGGGAGGGGGAGACTGCAGGGATTGGCTACAAGGGATTCATCTTGTTGCTTTTCTCACTTGTTGCCAAAGGAACAGAGAGCAGGCTTGTGTCCTTCATGGTCATGGTACTTGCCTGACCTTGGTAGCTTTTTGTTTTGCTTTCTGTGGGGTGGTTTATTCAGGACAACCCCAGGTTTAGATCAGGATTTCCTTCCTGGAGGAGTAGAGAGGGCTCTGTTCTGCTCACAGGTTGAGTCATCCCAGGATGGGAAGAGCCAGAATATCTTTGGCAACTCGTGGGGACAATCCATGGCCATGGGGACAGGCTGTAAGGAGATCCCAGGCAGGAAGAACCCCAGATCAGTGGTGGGGGACTCATGAAGGAGGTGGGAAGCAGTGTGGGAATCCCCTGGGGAGGGAGAAGCAAAGCATGCAGAGGAGATAAAAGCTGCCATTTCACACCTCCTCTCCATTTATTTCCTCCCATCCTAAATCTCCCTCTGTTAATGCTTTCCAAGGCTCCAGGCTGAACTGAAGAGTGATGTTCCTTTCACTCATCACTTAAGTAGCATCACAGCTGCCTCGTCTGACCCTGGCCAGCATCACCCAGGCTGTGCCAAGGGAGGGTACAGCAGCAAAGCTTTGGCACTGGCACTGAGATATTGCAGTGATGCCCACAGCTGAGGTGTGAGGGGAAGAGATGAGGGTTTTTTTCCCATTCTTTATTCCATTTTCACTCCTGAGCTCCAAAAGTTGGGCTTCCAGGACTAAGAGCAGCCTGCCTGTGTGTGGTGGGGGAGAGGGAAGGGGTAAAAGGTGTCCCCAGAATAGTCCTTAAAGCTCTCAGGAGTGCTCTTGGGGCTCCAGAGCATCCAGCTTGGGGGGCTTCTGGTGTGTGTTTGGGGTGAGCAGGAGATGGCATTGTGATGGAAGCACCTCCTGATGCTTCCTGCAGGATGGAAGCACCTCAGACATGCTCTGGCCAAGGACTTTTTCCATGGTCTCCTCTGTGTCTGCTCCAACAAGTGCATAACTTGTGAGGAGCAGCTGAGGGCCCTGGGGGTGTTGATCCTGGAGCAGAGGAGGCTGAGGGGAGACCTTGTGGCTCTCTGCAACCCCCTGAGAGGAGGTTGGAGCCAGGGGGGGTCGGGCTCTGCTCCCCAGGAACAAGGGATGGGACAAGAGGAACTTTTGGCACAACTCAAGTTGTGCCAGGGGAGGTTTAGGTTGGAGCTGGGGAACAATTTGTCCCTGGAAAGGGTCTCAGGGCCTGGCCCAGGGGGATTCCTCATCCCTGGGGGGTTTCCAAGCCCTGGAGATGTGGAGCTGAGGGACGTGGGTTAGAGGTGACCCTGGCAGAGTTGGGTTGGACTGGGTGGTCTGAAAAGTCTTTTCCAACCAAAACGATTCTGTGACTCTGGTTTCCTACCTAACACTTCTGTAACTCCTTAGGAGGCTGCTCAGGGCCTGGCTTCCCTCTGAGCATGGGCTGCAGCCCCTTGGTGCAATTCTGGAATGGGTTTGGGGTGCTGGGACAGGCAGGAGCTGGGAACAGGAGAGGTTCTTGGATATGTGCTCTCTTTTCCCTTCTTCCTATGGAGCTGAGCCCATCCTGGGACTGGAAGCTGAAGGGTTTGTAGTGATGTGTCCTTGTCCCATCCCACCTTCCCTTCCACAGCCAGGAGATCACAGAGCTGGTGCTGCACATGATGAGCACTCTTGCTTGCAGGGTTCACCTTTTTGTTTAGTAAGAGCCCAAATCTCAGCAGGTTCAGTATTTGGGCTTCTTTCTACATCACCTCATGAGCTGAATGTTTCCTTCCCTTATTGACCATCCTGGCCCAATAATCCCTTTATCCACATTTGCCATGTTCCTTGTTGTCTGAGCTCTCCAGATCCTGCCAGGTGGGACAAAAGCTGGATGGTCTTTTATGGAGAAAGGGAAATATCTCAATGAGGGATGTGCTGCTTAATCTGGAAAGCCCCCAGAATATCAGAAGTTTTGTCATCTCAGTGTTATGCCTAGAACTGCTATTTTAGGGTGGTTTAGCAGGTGCTACGTGTGTTAGTTTAATTTTTTCTCCCTCCACCTGCTTCCTGCACAGCTGAGCACATGCCATGGCTGGCTGCTGAGGCACAGGGATCCGAAAAAATAGGCACAATAACCCTTCCAGAGAATTGCTCAAAATATCCCTCCCTTCCCTCATGCTTGGGGCAGGGAATGCTGGCAGGATGGGCTGGGTGGGATAATCCTGGTTTCAGCTCCTTCTCATCTAGGAGGGCTGGAAGAATCCCTGTGATGGGGGACACTGCTCTCCTTTTTGGGGGGACATTATGGCCTTTTTTGGGTTTGGCTCTACCTGGCAGAGCATCCCAGCAGCTCTGCTGGCAGGAATAAGGACTTGCTGGTGCTTCAGGAGGCTGTCAGTCTTACCTCCTCCCCAACCCCTGCTTCTTGCCTGCTAACATTTTGCTCTCCCAGCTTTGCACAGTCATGATCTTGCAGCTGGGCCTCATCCAGGCTCTCTCCAGCCCTTGGAATTGCATTACAGCAGCAGCAGGGAATGCGTGGAGCCGGGGGAGCATGGGGGGAAGGGCTGGCAGCATCCTCCTTCCAGGCAAGGAGAAGGCAATTTGTGGAAATCGGGGCAATTTTTGGAGCTGGTTCTTGGTTGGATTTTGGTTTTGGGAGGGCAGTGGGACAGAGGGATGCTGGTCAGGGGCTGTGTCCCCAACCCTGAGGCTGTGTCCCCAACACACCCTAAGCACAGCGAAGGCTCGGCACCAGCAGGGACTGATCGGTTCCTCCTCCCTTGTCATTTTGCCAGCTCAGAAACGCGCAGGCTGAGATTTTCCTCCTGCTGCTGCCTCGGGCTGGAGCTGTGTGTGGGAGGCTGGGGGTGGGGAGGGCTTGGAGGAAGGGGAGAGAGAGGAAAAAGAAGTGCAGGGGGGGATGGCAGGCAAGGGGGGGCTGTCTAGGAAGGGGGCCGGAGGGATGGGTTTGAAGGTTCGGGTGGACTCGATGATCTTAGAGGTCTTCTCCAGCCTTAATGAGTCTGTGACACCTCCTGGTCCTTGGGAGCTGGGGGTGGGGGAAAGTCCTGCCCCAGACTGCTGGGGGAGGTGATGGGAGGGTGAGAGCAGCAGCCAGAAGCAAAGAGGAGGGGAATGGGAAGAGGCTGAGAGGAGAAACAAACCCCAGCCACCTCCTCCCCGAAGTGCAGAAGCCTGGAAGAGGTGGGAGCAGTGCTGGCTGGGGGAGGGGGCACTGCTGTAGGAGCCAAAAAGCCCCAAATGAGAGAGGAAGGAGGATGCTGAGGGTATCCTGGGAAAATCCCCAAGCCAAGCGCTGCCCCCGGACACTCCCAGGGGTGCTGGGGTCTCATCCTGGGGGTGCTGGGCTGTCCTCCCCAGCCCCTGGAGCTCTGACAGCCCCGTCCTGGCAGGAATAACCTTTTTTCATTTTATTGTGGCACTGCTACGGCCTCGTGTTTCCAGCTGCAGAGCCAGGAAAAGGATTTTTCCAGGTTCCAGCAGGCAGTTTTGCCACTGGATGTTTGCGAGGCCTTGGGCTGCCATAGCAACGAGCTCCATAGCAACCCCGCAAGGAAAGGAATAATTCCCTGCTCCAAGTGGGAGTTACAAAGGGACGTGGTGGTTCGGGAGGGGGAGGGCGGGGGATGTTGCGAAATAAGGCAGAAGGTCCACCCTGTGCCGCCCCGGGTGGGAGCCCTGGGTCGTGGGGCATCCCCGGGATGTGGGACACGATGGGATTGCAGCAGTCCCGAATTCCCACGCGGAACGGGGGCGTTTGGAAGCCGTGGAACTGCGGGGTTTGTCGCTGCTAGCCCAAGGGCCACCGAGCCCGGAGCTCCCCAAGCCCCCGGGTCCCTGCGTTGGTCTCAGCCCTGGGTTTGCTTCCTTCCTTCCAGTCCTAACGCTGCTGGAAACCTTCCCAAAAAACTGCGAAGCCGGCTCTGGGCTGAGCTTTGGAGTGTGGAGAAGAGAGGGGGAAAAATCTGTGGTGTGGGGGATGGGTTTTTAGAAATAAAACACCGAACAACCCCCAACTATTGAGGCGTTGGTATTAAAACCAGCGAGGCCTTGGAGTCGTTTCCATCGGAACCAACCCCACCACCCCCCAGCAGCACCCAGGGTTGCAGAGAGGGGGTGGTCCCAGGTCTGTCCGGGCTGGGGGAGCAGGACAGGGCAGGACAGGAGAGGACAGGGCAGGCTGCTGGATCTCTGCTGGTTCTGGGCTGGGTGATTCACAGCTCTGATTCAGCTGGCCAGATCTAGTCCTCAGCTGGTGGTTGTTTTTTTTTTTTAAGTTTTTTTTTTCCTTCCCTCTCCTTTTTTCTTTTTTTTTTTCTTTTTTTTTTTTTTTTCTTTTTTTTTTTTTTCTTTTTTTTCTCTTTTTTCCCTTTTTCCCTTTTTTTCTTTCTTCTCTTTTTCTTTTTTTTCTATCTTCTTTTTTCTTTTTTCTTTTTTTATTTTAATTTTTTCTTTTTTTTTCTTTTTTCTTTTTTTTTCTTTCTTCTTCTTCTTTTATTTTTTTTCAACCCAAAAAGTTATTTTTGGGCATTTTAAGATCACAGCTTTTTTTAAAATTCTTTTTTATTTATTTATCTATAACATGACTTTGAAATCTGGATGACTGTGCTCTAAGTAATTGAGGCACTTCAACTTCCTGCTTTGAGAAGTGAGCTCAATACCATTTATTATTCTTTTTTTCCCTTCTTGCATCCCCAAGGCGTTTCTAAAATAGCTTTTCCGTGTAGTGGTGTGGGGCTGTCTGTGCAAAATTAGGTGCTGAAAGGGACCTGAGGGCCATGGGGTTGAACATGAGTCACCATGTGATGGGAACCCACAGCTTACTGGGTTGTACTGGGAAGATGGTAGCCAGGAGGTCATCAGAAGAGTTGGTTGCCCTCAATTTGGGGCTCAGGGGACCAAAGCCTGGAGCCCTGTGCCTGGGTTTGGGCTCCCCACTCCCACAAAGCCATGACCAGAGGGTTGGCATCAAAATGCTCAGAGGTCTGGAGCCCAACGCTGGGGAGGAGAGGCTGAGAAAATCTCTTCAGCTTGGAGGGCTGAGAGTCTCTCACAGCATCCTCCTGAAAAAGCTGTCAGCCCCCAGCTTGGACAGGAGCACCCTGTGCTGGGTTAGGAACTGGCTGGAGGGCCGGGCCCAGAGAGTGGTGCTGAACGGGGCTGCATCAAAATGGCGGCTGTGGTGTCCCCCAGGGATCAGTGTTGGGCCCAGTGCTGTTCAATATCTTCATTGATGATTTAGATGAGGGGATTGAGTCCATCATCAGCAAATCTGCAGATGACACCAAGCTGGGGGGGAGTGTGGATCAGCTGGAAGGCAGGAGGGCTCTGCAGAGGGACCTGGACAGACTGGAGAGTTGGGATGATCCCAAGGGGATGAGGTTCAACATTCCAAGTGCCGGGTCCTGCACTTTGGCCACAACAACCCCATGGGGAGCTCCAGGCTGGGCACAGAGTGGCAGAAAGGGACCTGGGAGTCTGGATTGCCAGGAAGCTGAACAGGAGCCAGCAGTGTGCCCAGGTGGCCAAGAAGGCCAATGGCATCCTGGGCTGGCTCAGGAACAGCGTGGCCAGCAGGTCCAGGGAAGGGATTCTGTCCCTGTGCTCAGCCCTGGGGAGGCCACAGCTTGAGTCCTGTGTCCAGTTCTGGGCCCCTCAGCTCAGGAAGGAGATTGAGGTGCTGGAGCAGGTCCAAAGGAGGCAACTGGGCTGGTGAAGGGACTTGAGCACAGATCCTGTGAGGAGAGGCTGAGGGAGCTGGGGCTGTTCAGTCTGGAGAAGAGGAGGCTCAGGGGAGACCTCATCACTCTCTCCAACTCCCTGAAAGGAGGTTGGAGCCAGGGGGGGGTTGGGCTCTTTTCCCAGGCAACTCTCAGCAAGACAAGAGGGCACAAAGGGTCTCAAGTTGTGCCAGGGGAGGTTTAGGTTGGAGATGAGAAAGAATTTCTTTCTGGAGAGGGTGATCAGGCATTGGAATGGGCTGCCCAGGGAAGTAGTGGATTCTCCGTGTCTGGAGATATTTCCAAAGAGCCTGGATGTGGCACTGAGTGCCATGGGCTGGGAACTGCAGTGGGAGTGGATCAAGGGTTGGACTTGATGATCTCTGAGGTCCCTTCCAACCCAGCCCATTCTATGATTGTATAAATGTCTCAGTGTGTCTTCAGGACACATTTTGAGGGGATGCTAAGGCTGTGGCTTTCACCCATGGGTGGTCAGACACTGGAACAGGAGGCTAGGGAGGTGCAGAACCAGAACACTGAGCATCTCAGGTTGGATTCAGTCCAGGTCTGCTCTGAGGAAGGGGTTGGATCAGAAGCCTCCCCACCTCCCTTAGGCTGATGCTTCCTTGTCCTGCTGAAGCAGTCTGTGATTTATTTCTTTTTGTTGTTCCCACATGCCATGGAGGGGCTGCAGGGCTTTGGTTGTGTCTCTGGCAGGGGGACAGAGCTGTGGCACAGCTGGTGGTGAAGCCCACGTGTTCTTCCCTTCTCTAAAACCAGAATAAAGGGAAATGGTCTGAAGGGAGGGGAGGGGAGAGGGAGGACCTAGCTGAGGGTCCTGGTGCCACCTTCCAGGTGAATTCCCTGTGGCAGGATGAACCTTTCCTTCCACACCTTCCCACTGGCACAGGTCATGGAAGTATGGCTATGAGCAAGGCAGGAGGAGCTTCTGTCCAGTGCAATCCATCCCCTGAAGGAGAGGTAGGAGGGGAGGGAATATCCTTTCAGGAGGTGGAAAACACGATGCCTGCAGTGCCATGTCCAAGAGAAGGTTGAACCTGGGCCTCTGGTTTCAAAACACAGTTCAAACCCCTGGAATGTTACAATTCAGACAAAACAAACAAACCAAAAACCCCAACACCTAAATGGGGTTGGCACTTCCCTGTGCTTTCCCTTACCCCATCCCCAGATCCCACCAACTTGCTGGGGTAGCCCCCAGAGCACCAGCTGGGTGGCACCAAGGGGGTTCTGGGTGGCACCAAGGGGGTTCTGGGTGGCATCAAGGGGGTTCTGGGTGGCACCAAGGGGGTCACCAAGGGGTTTCTGAGTGGCACCAATGGGGTTCTGGGTGACACCAAGGTGTTTCTGGGTGGCACCAAGGTGTTTCTGGGTGGCATCAAGGGGTTTCTGGGTGGCGCCAAGGGGTTTCTGGGCACCTTTTCTGCAACCCTGAACCCCCTGGGAACCTTCCTCAGCTGCCAGCTTGGGGGCAAAGAGGGACAGGAACCTCTGGGGTTAACTGGCAGCTAAATGGGTTGTGGTTTGCAATGGGGTTTAGATTCCTAAGTCCTTGATTGGATCTAGCCCGGAGCTTTATTCCCAGCCCTGCTTGTGACATGAAGAGGTCACTGCAACCCCAGGGCTGTCCCCACTCTGTCCCTGCTGCCAGGACAGGACGTGGCATGCACCACCCCGAGCTCAGGGCAGCTGAGGCTGAGGAACCCTCAGCACCTTCACCACCCCAGCCCTGAAATCAATTTTCATTCCTTGCTTCTGGGCTGCTTGAGATGGAGCCATCCCACGTGGGGCAGGGGGAGGCTCAAAATAGTTTTTGGGATGCCGTGGGTGGCAGCAGACAGCAGGTCTGCTGGTGGCAGGGTCGTGCCAGGGCAGCCTCTGCTAGGGGAGGGATTGGTTGCATATTCCATATTCCATATTCCATATCCCATATCCATCCATGGTGAGAGCAGAGCCCTGTGCCTGGCTGGAGATGGAGCAGGCAGGTGGGAGCAGAGGGGAAGGGACAGATGGTTGTGTGGTCCTGGCACAGGTCCTGTGGGGCTTTGGGCAAGTGGCTTAAGACCAAATTTCCTGCAGTACCTGGGAGTGTCTGTGCACACATCCTGACACTCAGATCACCCCAAATCCTGGGGTCAGTTCTGGGCCCCTGAGGAGCAGAAGGAGCTTGAGGGGCTGGAGAAGGCAGGAGGGGTCAGTTCTCTTTAACACCTTTATCAATGATCTGCTCAGGGGATCAGGTGCCCCTTCAGTCGGTCTGCAGGTGACACCAGGTTAGGGGGGGAGAGCTGGGGGGTTTCAGGGTAGGAAGGGTCTGCAGAGGGACCCGGGCAGCTCTCCAGGTTTGGGAAGAGGGGGAAGTGTCCGGGGGCAAAGGAGCTGAGGGTGTTGGTTGAGGCAGGAAAGCCCCCCTGGCCCTGTGTGGTGTCAGCAGGAGCAGGGCAGGGATGGTCCCTGTGCTGGGCACTGCTGAGGCTGCAGCTCCAATCCTGGGCTCAGTTCTGGGCCCCTGAGGAGCAGAAGGAGCTTGAGGGGCTGGAGAGTGTCCAGAGAAGGGAATGGAGCTGGGGAAGGGTCTGGAGAGCAAGGAGAAGGTCTGGAGAAGTTGTGAGGAGCAGCTGAGGGCCCTGGGGGTGTTGATCCTGGAGCAGAGGAGGCTGAGGGGAGACCTTGTGGCTCTCTGCAACCCCCTGAGAGGAGGTTGGAGCCAGGGGGGGTCGGGCTCTGCTCCCCAGGAACAAGGGATGGGACAAGAGGAACTTTTGGCACAAGTCAAGTTGTGCCAGGGGAGGTTTAGGTTGGAGCTGGGGAACAATTTCTCCCTGGAAAGGGTCTCAGGGCCTGGCCCAGGGGGATTCCCCATCCCTGGGGGGGTTTCCAGGCTCTGGAGATGTGGAGCTGAGGGACGTGGGGCAGGGGTGGCCCTGGCAGTGCTGCAGTGGTTGGACTGAATGAGCTGAAAGCTCTTTTCCAACCCAAACAATTCTGTTTCTGGGACCTTGTGCTTCAAAGGGATTTGCCCATATCCACCTCTCACTGGCTCCATCACAAAGTGTGGGACTGAGAAGGGCTTTGTGGGACCCATGGGCACCCTCACCTCTCCCATGCATCTCCAGTTTTAATTCCTGTGTGCAGCAGATCTGCTCAGGGAGGGTGGAGAAAGCTCCTGTGCAGTCAGAGCTCCCCTCCTTGCAGAGTTGGGATGCAGTAGGTGCTGCTCTGCCCAGCTCCCCATGGCAGGCACAACCTTCAGGGATGCTTTTGGAGGTCAGTCCCATTTCTGAAAGGGACCATATCGAGCCTGGTCTGTGTGTGGGGCTGCAGCAGGCAGAGGCAGTGGGGACATTGGGGCAGGAGGATGCTTGGTAGGGTGGTGAGGAGCCCATCTGGCACCCAGCACGTGGCTGTCCTGGCATTTGCAGCACGTGGGGTGCTGAGAACTCGAGCACGGAGCTGCCAGCAGGAGACCCCAGAGCTGGGGGAGAGTTTGGCTGCTTTCTGAGCCAGGCTTTGGGGTCTGAGCGAGGTTTTGGGGTCTGGCTCCTGGTTATAAAGGGCTGGGACCTCCATACCCTGCAGCCTGGTGGTTTGACCATTTGCCTAGGGAGAGGGCCAAGCTGTCTCCAAAGGGAAGGACTTTCCTGTGGCCCCATCTGACTACTGGAGAACTCCCCTTTGGTAAGAGCAGGACAGCCCTGGTCTCCAGGAAGCCAAGAGGCAGAGCCTGGCATCCCAGCAGGGAGCAAGAGCACTCAGCTGGCAGGGGGATGCTGGTGGTGGGGGTGATGTGGTCACCTGGGGTCAGAGCAGAGGAAGCTGGTGAGAGTTTTAGGTCTTTCCAAACAGGGAGGGTCTGGGGGGGCTCTGAGAACACATCCCTGACCTGCCTGGAGGGGAAGTGCCACCACCAGTGAGTGGTGGCCAAGCACAGCTGGCACCTGGCAAACGTGAATGGGGGGCTTGTTCAGGCTGCACACAGACTGCTGATTGTAACCTCAGTCACAAAACCTCCTTAATCAAAGCCTGGGAGCATCCCCAGAGGTTTCCCAGGCAGATTTGTGAAGCTCAACCCCTCCACCAGCCAGTCCCAGGGAACCAAGGGGGTGCTCACCTCCCTCCTCTCCTCTCCCCATGGCTCCATCCTGCCCAGGACTATCAGCTGCCAGCTCTGCAGAGCTGCTGGATGCTCTTTGCCTCCCTTCAGAGCAGGTTTGGGGAGCTGGGGGGGGGGGCAGCTGGCTCCATGTTGAACCCCAAACCCAACACACCATGGGGGTTTCTCACCCTCCGTCTTCCAAGTGAAGCTGCAGGAGGGAGCTGGAGCCCAAAGAAGCTTGAAAGGCTCATCCACTCCCATGGCCCACCGAAGGAACAGAGGTGATACAAGAGGCTCTGGGACCTCTGGGGCTCTGAGACCAGTGTTTTCTGGAGTAATATTTGATTTTGGTGGGTGATGAGGTGCTGTCTCTGAAGTCAGCAAGAATGAGGTGGAAGCTGGAAGCACCCCTGAGCTCTTTTGGGAGTTGTGGTTATTCTTCAAATGCCTGGAGAGGGATGGAGACCTCTGAAAGTGTCTTGACTCTTCAGTGTTATTTACTAGAAGGATTTAAAGCCTTCAGACTCCTCTCCACCAGCAAACAAAACCCCAGCCTTGGCTTCTCATGCTCTCTGATGAGTCCACTCCGCCTGACCAAGCTGCAATAACTGACTGGTTATTGTATTATATTATATATTATATTATAACTTTTTATCTGTTTTCATTTCCCATAGCTCCCAGAATGGAGAGGAAGGTGGAGCCTGGCCAAACAACCAGTTTGACACGGAGATGCTCCAAGCCATGATCCTGGCTTCAGCAAATGGTTGGTTTCTCTCACGGGTGGGGAAAGCACAGCCCTGGGATTTGTGTACCTGGGGGGGCTGCTGAGGTCCTTCTGCAGCAGCTGCTGCTGGAAAAGCTCTGCTGTCCTTGTTATCCTGCAGGGGAGAGGGGTTGGGAAGGATTCAAGCCAAGGAGATGCCAGGTGGGCATCAGCACCAGGTGTGCTGTAGACAGGGGAACCTCTTCCACCCACCTTGTGTTACCTGTGCACAGGGCAGAATGTTCTCTGGCTTCTGTGGGGTTGGGGTAAGAGGGAGAGATGTTTTTGAGGTGGTATTTCAGCCACTACTTGGTTGAGAAGGTTGGTGAAACATTGGCTGTGTTGCAGCTTGCCATGAGGCAAGGGGGGAGGATGCCTGGAGGATTTCTGGTGGGCAGAAGTTGGGTCAGGAGCAGAGGAGCTGCCTGGCTCAGCATCCCCAACAAACCTTGTGTCCAGAGACACCACTGGGTGCTCTCTGCTCACCCTGGGTCCCTCTGCTGAGCAGGGGTTTGCCAAGCTTTGTTCTCTCTCCCCAACCCTTTGCAGCTTTAAGCACCAGGATTTGGACTGGGGTCATTTTGGGTTGGTTTGCTCTGGTTTATGGCTGTGCTGTGTGGGCTGTTCCCACTCACCCCCTGTCTCCATAGCTTTGTAGAAAAGAAATGCAATTATCACTGCCTGATGGGTAAAGAGCCTGCTTTTCATACAGCTTTTATTTAGAAATACCTCCCAGTCTTTTTCCCCCCCCTCTTGATTTAAAAATAGAAGCAACAGCCCAAGCCATAAAACCCTCTGCAAAATGTTTTGGATATTTCCTTTGAGCTGTTAGGAGAGAAAGAATCCGGGGAAGGAGGGATGGCTTTGGTGTTGCTTTCTTGGAAAGCTGCTTTGCAGCTGAACTTTGGTGCTCTGCAGACCCCAAGCAGCCTGGAGACAGCTGCCCTGGCCAGGGAAGAGGAGCAAGGGCCTGGCCAAGGGACTTGTTTACACACAAGGGAAAGAAACAATGTGAAAATGTGTCTCTGCTCTTAAGAAGAAAAAAACCATGGAAAAACAGCATCTGGGAGTGCACGTGGATATCATCACTCAGTGCCTCTGGATCCGGTTTCCTTGCTCAAAAATAAAGATGTTTTTTCTGAGCTCCACTCCAGCAGCCCTGGAGATCTGAGAGCTGAGCAGGTCCCTTCCAGGTTAAGCACTGACTTCCCCTGTAGCCCCAGATCCTCTCACAACCAATCTCCCCCAATCCATGAGTCTGAAACAGCCCTCACCTCTCCCAGGGATTTGGTTAAACCAGATCCATCTCCTAGGTAAGGGCTTTCCCAGGGAGAGGAGGATTCCCTGAACCCCTTCTTGCTCTTGCCCACAAAGGTCCCTTGGTGGGATGGATGGATAATGGTGGAGGGATGGATGGAGGGATAGATGATGGATGGAGGGATAGATGATGGACGGAGGGATGATGGAAGGATGGAGATATGGACAGAGGGAGGGAGGGATGGATAGATAATAGATGGAGGGATGGATGGATGGATGGATGGAGGGATGGAAGGCAACAAAGCACCCAGAGTTTCCACCAGCACTGTATTTTCATGCCCTCCCTGCTCTCTGTCCCCTCCTCTTCAGCTCTGACTCATTAGCAGTGTTGCTTGGAGCAGGTTTTAATTAAGGGCAGTGCTAATTTGCTGCTAAGCTGCTGCTCATCTCTGGGTAATGGTTCCTGGCTGTTTAACCAATCCTTATCTCTCTCTGTCACCTGCTGAGCTTTGCTGGGGACACCACGGAGTGGCAGGTGGGACACAGTGACACAGGTGACCATGGCACTGTGGCTTCTGCTCACCTGCTGCTCCAGGCACTGGGGGGATTCAGTCACTTGCCCAGTGCTCAAATCACCCACCCAAGCTGGAATGTTGGGGCACCTGGTTCCCCCCAAGGACTGTGCCCATGTTGGAGGGCTTCTGTCTCCCTTCCTCTGGGTTTTCATGGAATCCCAGACTGGTTTGGGTGGGAAGGGACCTTAAAGATCATCTAGCCATGGTCAGGGACACCTCCCCCAGCCCAGGGTGCTCCAAGCCCCATCCAACCTTCAACACTGCCAGGGATGGGGCAGCCACAGCTTCTGGGGGCAACCTGGGCAACCAGGGGCTCAGCACCCTCACCCCAAACAATTTCTCCCTCCCATCTCCTCTCCATCTCCCCTCTCCCAGCTGGAAACCCTTCCCCCTCATCCCATCCCTCCAGGCCCTTGTCCCCAGTCCCTCCCCAGCTTTCCTGGAGCCCTTTCAGGCACTGGAAGGTGCTCTAAGGTCTTGCTAGAGCTGGGAACCTCTCTCCCCTGGAGCTGGGAACAACCAGAGCAGTGTTTTGAGCCCTCTGAAGGGACAGAAGCAGCTGCTGAGATAGCCCCAGGAGCACAGATGCTCCCAGACCCCAGACACTGCAGGGCAGACGTCCTGTCCTTAAAATACTTGGGCTTCCAGTGGGAATTTAGAGGGCTGCCATGAGATGGTGGGAGAGCAGACAGGAAGGGTCCTTCCCCCCAGCTCCAGTGCCCCCAGGCAGGGGCAGGGATTCTGTATCAGGTTCTGCTGGAAGTCCCAGCAGCAGCTGCAGCAGGGTGTGCTCCAGGGCTGTCTCCGACTGTCCTGTCCTCTCCTCCCTCTGCTGCTGGGGTGATGGAGCCACTGCCTGGTTATTTTTGCCAAAGGCCAAATTGTTGGGGCTTTTTTTTTTTTTCTTTTCTTTTTTTTCCTCTTTTCAGGACCGTTTGAGCTCAGGGCTGGCTGCTGGGAAGGGCTGGGTGTAACCTTTCCAGCAACAAGAGCTGAAGGGCTCTGCTTGGCAAGAGCAGCTCGGTGCCCATTTAGAAGCCTCTATTGTCCCTGTTCTCTCTTCTTTTTTCAGCTTTAATGTCAGTGTTACCTAGAAACAGCCTTTTGCTCTTACCCTGGACCAACCAATCACCAGGCTGGGAACCTCACAGCAGATTTCTTCCTCCCTGCCCCCTAAGAACCCCGCAAAACTGTGCTGTGACTGCAAACTACTTCCAGTTGTCCTGGGTGCAGCTGGGAGGTGGGATGGTCCAGGGGCAAACAGGGCAGCTGGATACAGCCCAGGAGAAGGTGCCCAAGCCCACCAAGCTCACAGCTGAGTTTTATCCAGCTGGGAGAGCCAGGAAAAAAAAACAAAAGAAAAGAAAAGAAATCTTTTCCCACTGCAGCCTGTAAGTGGGTTCCTGGCTGTAGCTTGTCCTGCCAGCACATCTCCAACCACTCCATCCCCCTTCATAGCACCCCAAGGGATGTGGGGTTGAGTTGGCTGGTACTGAAAGGAGCTGCTGAGGAGGAAAGTGAGGATTAGGGATCAATAACCCTGATGGTCTGTGCCCATCTCCTCCAGAGCAAGGTCCTCCAAGCCCCCTGGATGCATTTAATGCATCTGGGATGCAGCTGATGGGGAAGTGCAGGAAGAATTCTGTCTGGAAAACAAAATGGCATTTCCCCCAGTGGTTTGTACCCTGGCCTGTGCATCCCCTGGCCTCGGGGCACAGTATCTCGCCTGTTTTTGTCCTCGCTGTGTGTTTTTTTCTTGCCGGCTCCAGCAGCAGCTGTAACTCGTTCCAAGTGCTGTTGCTTCATCATGTGCAGGCAGAGAGATTTCGGGGGGAGGAGGGGTGGGAAGGGGGGTGTGGGATGTGGCCCAGCTTTTTGTCTAGCTTTCTGGCTCCATCTGCTCAGGGGAAAGCTAAGGCAAGATGGAGCCTTGCAGAGATCTGGAGAGGAGAAAAACACGAGGGGACCAGCCCGTGGTGGTTTTCTTTATTCCCTCAGTCTCTTGCAGAAGGAGGGAGCAGCAGCAGCCCTGGCCTCTGCCTTGAGCCCTTTTTGTGCCCGTTCTTGGTCTCTCCATCCTCTGTGAGCAGTTAAAAGGCTGAGATGAGCTTCTCAGTTCCTATCTCAGGGTTTTAGCAAACCATCCCTGAGCAGGGCTGGGCAGGGCTCCCACCCCGAGCCCTGCATGAGCACTGGCACCGGGGCAGCTCATGGTAACAACCCCCCCTCTGCTCATTTCTTCTCCTTTCTCCATCCATCCCCCCATCTCCATCTTGTCTCTACCTCCCAGCTGTGCCCCAGCACCCAAAGGAGGGATGGGTAGAGGGGGTGCCCAGCCCCTTCCCCATCCCTGCGCTTGCTCTCTCCGTGCTGGAGCTTTGCAGCGAGACAAGAATGGATTTGTTATCCCCTCCCCCTGCTCCCGGACAGGACCAGCAAGCATCGATTTGCTTTGTGCTCAGCTTCCCAGAGCCATTTTCTGGTATTGCGTGGAGGGGAAGAGGGGGGGGAGGATTTTTCATGTGTGCTCTGAATGCAACCTGGCTGGAGAAGGGCTGGGGGCAGGGTTTTAAATGCAACGGGGGGGGGGGAATAAAAATAAATAAAAGAATAATATTGGATTTCCCTTAATGCGTTCCTTAATGGAGCTGTTTGTAATGCGAGGCTCTTGGAGGGGGGAGAGCGGGTTGGTTGTGGGTTTTTTGGGTTTTATTTGCGGGGGCAGAGCAGACGGTGCAGGGAGGGGACAGGCAGCCCCATGGCTGCGGAGGGTAGAGGAGAGGTTGCCCTCCTCTGGCCAGGCTACAACCCCGAATCCTAAAACCTTAACCCCGATGTGAGATGGAAGGGTTGCAGGTGTCCTGTGGAGCCCCGAGGGGTAGAAAGGGGAGGTGAAGGCTGGTGACCAAGGAGACCTTGGAGCACTTTCCAGTCCTTGAAGGGGCTCCAGGAAAGCTGGGGAGGGACTTGGGACAAGGGCCTGGAGGGATGGGATGAGGGGGAAGGGTTTCCAGCTGCAAGAGAGGAGATTGAGATAGGATTTTAGGAAGAAATTGTTTGGTGTGAGGGTGCTGAGCCCCAGGTTGCCCCCAGAAGCTGTGGCTGCCCCATCCTTGGCAGTGTTGAAGGTTGGATGGGGCTTGGAGCTCCCTGGGCTGGGGGAGGTGTCCCTGCCCATGGCTAGATGATCTTTAAGGTCCCTTCCCACCCAAACCGGTCTGGGATTCTATGAAAACCCAGAGGAAGGGAGACAGAAGCCCTCCAACATGGGCACAGTCCTTGGGGGGAACCAGGTGCCCCAACATTCCAGCTTGGGTGGGTGATTTGAGCACTGGGCAAGTGACTGAATCCTCCCAGTGCCTGGAGCAGCAGGTGAGCAGAAGCCACAGTGCCATGGTCACCTGTGTCACTGTGTCCCACCTGCCACTCCGTGGTGTCCCCAGCAAAGCTCAGCAGGTGACAGAGAGAGCACCCTGGGCAGGTGGGAGATGTCCCTGCCCATGGGACAGGGGGTGGCACTGGGTGGGCTTTAAGCTCCATCCCAAACCAGTCTGGAGGCTGTGACACCAAGCTCTGTGTCGGGCACCCCGGGGCTTTTTGGGGCTGTTACGGGGACATCTCTGCCTGCCACTAACTTGCCCTCCTCTTCCCCTCCCTCTCTCCCCCCCCTTGTTTTGGCGTCCCCCACAGAAGCTGCTGATGGGAACTCGACCCTGGGTGGTGGGAACGGCACCATGGGGCTGAGCGCCCGCTACGGCCCCCAGTTCACCCTGCAGCACGTCCCCGATTACCGGCAGAACGTTTACATCCCCGGCAGCACCGCCACCCTCACCACCGCCCCCGGCAAGCGCGATGCCAAGAACGCCGGAGCCGCGGGGGGCAACAAGAAGAAATCTGGGAAGAAGGAGAAAAAATAAAGAAGAAGAAGAAGAAAGAGAGCTTAGAACTCCCGGGCAGGCAGCTCCCAGCACTCCCCACTCCTCAAATCACAGCCCAGGCCGGAGCACGAATGTCAATTTTGTTGTAGCTTTTTCATTTTTTTTATTTTTTTTTTCCTCTTTTGTGATGCAAAGAGCAGGAAAAGGCTGCGAATGTATCTCGGCATCATCAGAGCTAGGAGCAGGGGGTTTGCTGCTGTTAGATCTCATGATGGAAACCAATCTGGAAGCTGACCCAAACCTAAACAAGTGCCCTGTGAATATTTGCTGATGTTTTATACTCTCCCTCGGGGTGTGCAAGGCTGGAAGGTCTTTTGTCATCCTCTTTGGACCCAATTTGCTCCCAGACAGGTTGAGAAAGGCACAAGGCTCCTGCTCAGCTTTGCCCAGTGTGGGTAATTTGAACATGGAGCTTTTAATTTATAGTCCTCCAGTCATCGTGGGGATTTTTATTTTTATTTTTTGGAAAGGCAAAGGCAGTTCCCAGCTGGGTATCTCTGCTCTTCAACTTTCCACTAGGAAAATCCCCCCCACCCCCTGTAAAGGACAGTGATGGATTTGTTGCTGTTGGTCAGGAGTGCTTCAGTTCCTGCTTAGCTACTGTCCCCCCCAAAAGATAATCAGTCAGTGTTTGTGTTGCATGAGGCAAAGGGAAGAAGGCAAAGCTGCATCCTAAACGTTTTCATTTTTTTTATTTTTTAAAGTGCAACCACTGATGGCCTGAAATAGGAAACAAAACACCACAAACCAAACCCCCTCTTGATGTTTGAGGGGTGGGGAATTCAACGAGGAGCATCCTGAGGTGCCCTGGGGCTTCTAAGGCTCTCTTGAAGAGCAGACACATCTCATCCCTTCTTTGCAGTAAATATTTATATGTACAGTCCTTGTCCTTCTGGAATTAAAGCTAAGAGAGGCTCCTTCCCCTGGGGCCAGCCGGCCCGACTTTCCCCCAGAATGAGGGGATGAGGGGAGGATGTTTTTGCCCACCATGTCTGCATGCCCATCCTTCACCTCCCTGCACCAGCACCGTTGGCTCCAGCACCCCCAGAAATCCTCGCATGGCCACGATGAGTGGGGTGATGCCGTGGGTGGGAGTGGGGGGTGGGGGTGGGATGGGTGAAGTGGGGTGGGAAGACTCCTTGTTTCTTATTTTAGGGTGTGGAGCCCACTGAAGGGGGTGGGTTGGGGGCTCACCCAAAGGGTGACAACCACTGAGCTGCTGCTGGGGTGTGGTTGGGTGACTGAGCAAGTGACTGAGGGTTTGGTGGCACTTGGGGACCACACCCCAGAGCTTAGGGTGGGAGTGGGGTGATGCTTTAAAGCCAGTGTGGGGGTGACAAGGTGGGGTGGAGTCTGAAGGAGGTGATGCTCCTGCTGGCTTTGGGCTTTCCCACCCCTTCGGAGGGAATTGAAGGATAAGGGATGGAGTTACTCCATGAGCCCATCACCCTTGCACCAGGCCCACTTCTGATAGCAAAGCATCTCTGAGCCCCCCAGGGAGGCAGAAGGGGGGGTGGGGGTATAGTTGAAGGGAGGGGGGGGTGGGGGGGCAACTGGGTGGCAAGGAAGGGGCCACCCCAGCTTGCCCAGGGAGGGGCAGGGTGGGGGTGTTGTTTTTTTCCCCTTTTTAATCACTAACACACAACTCACCCAAGCAGATCCAGGCTCTAGCACGGCAGCAGCCCCCCCCTCACCTTCACCACCACCTCCCCCCCCCCAAAACAAACACCCCAGGGGGCAGCAGGAGCATCCACCATGGTCCATGCAGATCCAGCTGGCTGTGTGGGAGCAGTTCCCACCCTGTCCCCTCCAGCTGCCCCTTGTCCCCCCCCTTCATCCCACACCCCCTCTCCCCCTTTAGAAATGCTGTAGCTGAATCGTAGTCTTTATATTTCATTTTTTTTTTAACCTGCAACCTGAGGTAGAGTAGTGAGTGTTGTGTATTTTAGTGGTGTGTTATTTTTACTCAGCAGTGATTAACTTGTGGACATTCAGTATTTTCAATTTTATTTTTTTCCTCTGTATCTTCTCTCCACGTGGTCTGTGCCCCGAGTGTCTGTGAACCCAAAACACCTTGTTTGCCCCTCTCAATGTGTCTAATATTGAATTATACTTATATATTATATATATGCTTATATCCTTCTTATACCCATATAGACCAATGTCGATGTGTTACACGCAAGTTTTATACTCTAATATTTATATTGCTTTTTTTTCTTTGGGAAAAAAAAATAATAAAACGGTTTCTTCTGAAAAAAAAACCAAAAAAAAAAGTAAAAAAACCAATAGTGGTATTTATTCCAGTGAGAACTGGGGGCACAGCTGAGGCTTGTCCATCCCCACGCTGCTGCTGTGCCAGGCAGGGTGGTTTGGGCATCTTTGGGTCCCCCAAGCTGTTGATGGAGGGTGAGAGGGTTGGGGGGGATGTGGCTGGGGGTGATGTGGCTGCCCCTTCCCCATCCCTGAGGGGATCCTGGTGCCCTGCCCCCAGCCCCAGGGGGATCCCAGGGGGATCTTGTCACCTTTCCTCAATCCCTGAGGGATCTGGTCACCCTTGTCCTAGAGCTGGGGTGACCTGATCACCCCTCTCCATCATTAGCAGGGGTCTGATCACCCCTCTCCATCATTAGCAGGGATCTAATCACCTTTCTCCATCATTAGCAGGTTCTCTTCTCCCATCCTCAATCCTGAAGGGATCCAGTCTCCCTTCCCCAATCCCGGGGGGTGTCTGGGGGGGGTTTCTTGTCATCCTTCCTCATCCCGGGGGGATCCAGTCGCCCTTCCCCAGCCCCAAGGGATCCAATCACCCTTCCCTAATCCCAGGAGGGCTCTGGTCACCCATCACCATCCACTCTCCCCTCTCTACCCCCTGCCTTGTGGTTTGGTTTCCGTGGTGCCCGGGATCCCCTCTCTGCACTTGAGGGGTGATGATGGTGGGGGGGGAGGTGTGGGGGGTGTTTCAGGTGCTGTGTTTGGGCCCCCTCTGGCCAGGAGGAGCCCCCAAACCCCCCAATCTCTCTCCTGGTGTGTGAGGGGTCTGACACATCCTGTGACTTGGGGTGTTGCAACCATGGAGGGAAAAACCAGCTGCTGCTGGCCAGATGTGGAGGAGGGGGGGTATAGGGGGGGGTGGAGCATCCCAGACAGACAGACAGAGGGACACAGACACACACACAGCCCTGAGGAGGAGGGGGTGGGTTTGGTTCCTACCCCACCATCTGCAGAGTGCAGGGCACGGACAACCCCCCCATATTCCCCTTTGGATCCCCCGGAGAAAAGGGACACAAAAAAGATGCCAAGATGGAGCCCCCAGGCAGCTGCTGGGGCTGAGAGACCCTCGGGGAGGTTAAAGCTTCCCAGGCCTTGGGAAGGAGAGGTTGATCATGGATGTGGGATGGCAGCTCCTGAGGGGGTGGGGGGCGGCTGTGACCTCCAGCCATGGGGGGGATTGGACTGAGGGGCTCCATGTGCCTGGTGCAGGCTGCTGGGGGGGATGTGAGGGGCTGGATCACCCTCAAAACACCTGAGGAGGGGATGCATGTCTGGGCAGCTGGGCAGCAGGTGGGATCCATGCTGGGATGCTCTGGGTGTCCCTCAGTAGCCATGAGGTGCTCCTACCCTCCTTCATCCTTGTTCTCCCTACCTGCTGCTTCCCTCTGCTTCTCCTCCTCCTCCCTTCCCTTCATTCCACCTCCCTGGGAGCAGCTCAGTTCCTCTTCCCCACCTCCTGCTGTCCCTTGTCACCCTCCCAGACGCATCCATGGCATGGGGCTGGCAGAGCCCTGCAGGCAGCTGAGCATCCTGGTGATGCAGGACCAGCTCACCCAGGGATGGACCCTGGTCCCTCAGGGGATGTCCCCAACTCACTGCCACCTCCTGGAGCCTGCAGGGTGGCCTCGTGTCACCAGCTTCCAGCAGTTTTGTTTTTTTTTTTGGGCCACTTGACTTTAGAAAGCAAAGCCAAACGTGGGCAGGAACAACAACAACAAAATGGAGCTGAGCAGATCTAGTTTTGCACTGGACGTGTGAGCTGAGCTGGCTCGTCACCTCTGGGCCCCAGGGAGGTTTGGGTGGGGGCTGGCACCCTGCTCACTGACGTGGTCCTTGGCATGGGGCTGAGTCCCACGGGGCAGCTCCTCCTGCCATGACCTCACCCAGCAAAGAGGAAAGGAGGGGTGGGGAGGGGAAATCACCATAAAAATCTCAATTTTCAAGCCAGTCCCTCTCGCCAGCTCCTCTGGTGTCCCTGAAGGTGGCTGGGAGGTCACCCTGGGCCTGCCATGCACAGTGGGAGCTGAAGGTTTGGATGGGGCTTGGTGGAGCCCCAAGAGCCTGCAGCAGGAATTTGAACTTGGAATTGGATTTTTGAGCCTCCCCCAGCAGAAGAAACCCCGGGGGAGGGGGGTGTCCAGCATGGGGAGGGGGTTTGGGCACCCACTTCCCTCAACTGAGCAGTGATGCTGAGCCAAGACCTTGATGGGGCAGCTGGGAGCAGGAAGAGGGGATGGGACATGTTCCCCATGTTCCCCTGGCAGGGGACAGGGAGGTGGGTGGCACGGTGACAGGGACATCCCCCTGGCCAGGGTTGGGAAGCCACAGACAGGTTATTTTTGTTTTGGTGTTTGGGTTTTTTTTGGGGGGGAGGGGGATGTGCAGGAAGAAAACATTTTTAGACTAAATAAATTAAAAAAAAAATCCAAAAGAGTGACTCAAATTTTTTTAGATACCTTTTCAGATTTCTGGTCCAGGCTCTGGGTTTTACAGTGGCTGTGTCAGCCCAGGAGCACCTGTGGGGGATTTCTCCATCATTAAATGGACCTGGGTTTAGGGGAGGTCACACAGAAAGAACCTGGGGCCTGCTGCTCCACAGGGTGCTGCTGGGTGCCCCACACTGCTGGAATCCAGGTGTTGTCCCCCCCATGGGACATCTCACCCCAAGGAAACCCGTGAGGTCTCTGCTGGCCCCTGAAGAACCTTTTTTTGGGGGGATTAACCCCAATCCACTCTCTTAGAAGCCCTCCAGAGCAGTTCTCCAGCCCCCCCAAGCCCCCTGCTGATGCCCAGTGCCAGGCTCAGACAATTCTTTTATTGAAGCTCTTTATTTTTCTCCATTTTTGTCACAGGACAAAGCAGGGGCACTGAGCCATGGGTGTCCCTCCCCCCTCCCTACCCTCCCCACCCCAATCTGGGGCCTCCCACTCCCCAATTAGCAACTTGTCATTGAGGAGCTCATCAAAAGGCTGCTAAAAATAACCCCAAAGAGCTGAGGTTGGGCACAAACTGGGACAATCATCAGGTCCCTGTCCTCGTTTTTCCATGATCCCCTCTGTGTCCTTGCCTGGGGACCCCACTCCTGAAAGCCCCACAGAGCTTCAGCCCTGCTGGTTGTTCTCATCCCACACCCTCTGAGGCAGTGGGGACACCTGGGAGGGGAAAAAGGCACTGGGGAAGGGACGGGGACATTTGGGGACACGGGGCTGGCTGGTTGCCATGTCCCCCCCTCCAGCCAAGCCAAGCCTGTGGTGGGATGGAGAAGGCACAGAGGAGGCTTGGGGGTGAGGAGGAGATCCTGGATGGAGCAGGAGGGGCTGGAGCAGCTCCAGGAGACCCCAAGGACCCCCTTGGTGATGTCCCCCCCACCTCTTTTCCACGCCCATAGTGGCAGAAGGCAGGGGGTCCAGGCAGAGCTGCCCTGGGCTGGAGGGGATGGGGGTGACCACAGGGGACATTCAGGGACCCTATGGGGTCCCCCCCAGGAGGTACCAGCAGGACTTGAGCTGCTGCATCCTGAGCTTGCCCCCAGGCTGAGGGACTCTGCTCCAGCTCCCAAGGACATGCTCCTCCCGTGTCACCAAGCCAGGGCCACCAGCAGCAGCATGTGGCACAGGCATTAGTCCCTCCAAAGTGACCATCTGGGAGGAAATGTCCTGCAGCACAGCAGCCCCTGGGGAGCTGCAGTCTGGCCCAGTTCTGGCTCAGCCCCTCAGCTGGGCCAGGATGGAGCCCTCTGTGGGGTCACCAGGGGGGACACTGGTGGCACAGAGCTGTCCCGTGGGTGCAGACACCTTAAGGGACAAGAAGAGCTCAAGTGGTGGCTCTGCTCCCTCTTTTATCCCTGGAGAACACCCAGCACAGTGAGTCCTTAGGCAGTAAGGTGGCTCCTGCCCTGTCCTGGGTGACACTGAGGAGGGGGGGACACCTGGGTGACCGAGATCCCACTCCGTGTCTGGGGCTCATGGAGCCAGGGTGGATTTTTCCCTGCAGAGGACAAGACCCCCAAGCCTCCTCCTAGGACACGGTGGCAGCACCCAGTGGGTGCTTCTCTAGCTGCCCAGCAGCCCAGGTCATGGCTCAGGAGCATCAGGTTCATCTCTGTAAGGTATGGAGGCCAAGTTCCCACTTTTGCACCAAAAATCTCGTTTATTTTTTCACCTTTTCCACACACAAAGCACCCAGATAAGGAGGTGCTGGCAGAGCATCACTCGCCCCCAGCTGCAGAGCTGTGAGAAAAAGGCTTTGGATGAAGAGAGCTGTGATGAGAAAATCAAAGCCCTTGGGCAAAGCTCCCAGCTGGCCCAGCTGCAGCTCCTCTATCCTGATTTTTCACTCATTTTGCAGCTTTCCTGGGCTGCAGCCCTGGGCATTTGGTTGCACAAAGGCACAAAACCTCCCCGTGCAGCCCCTCAGCCCTGCAGAGCCCACCCTGGGCACAGAATCCTGGAGAAGTTTGGCTCAGAAAAGACTCCTAAGGGCATCAAGTCCAAGCATTACCCCAGCACTTCCAGGGCCACCACTGCCCCACGTCCTTCAGCTCCACATCTCCAGGGCTTGGAAAGCCCCCCAGGGATGGAGATGGGGTTCTCCAGGGATGGGGAATCCCCCTTTCCAGGGTCTGATGTGAGGAGATGGTGGCTCTGAGCCCTGCAAGGAGCTCGGTGATGCCCCAGGCATGGAGAAGATGCAATGCCTGGAGTGTCCCACCTGCTCTTTCTGACTCCTTCATCCCTTCCCAGGTACAAGGGGCTGCTGGACACCAGGAAAGGAGCCAAACTTTGCTCCTAGTGGGCTCCTGCTTCTCCCAGCTTGGAGCATTGGCACCATCCCACCCAGCCAAGCTCAACCCTTGTGCCACAGGCATGCACCCACCTCTTCCCAAGGGCCCCTCCACCACCCATCACTGGGATGGGTGATAACGAGTCCCAGGAAGACCCAAAATGTGAGAAAAAACGTATTATTTGGCAACATCAAAATGCATGACAATTCAGAGCTGCAAAAGCTCAGTGTGACCCCAGCAGGGACCAGTGCTCCCAGTAATGCCTGGGCAGGCACAGAAGGAAAGGGTCTGACCTCCACCTCCCAAACCCAGGAGAGCAAAAGGAACCCTGGAGAAAGGACCCAACCTCCTGTGGCTCTGACACACACACACACAGCATGAGCAGAACATGGCTGGGAAGAGGATCCCACAGCCCCCACATTCCCACCCAAACCATCTCCATGCCCTGGAGCACCCCTGAACCTCCCCCCCTGACTTTTCTTCCCCCTTGCCCCACTCCCCAGCCCCACACAAAGCCCCTTTCACCAGCAGTGAACAGGAGACATCATTTAGGGGTTTGTCCTCCATCCCCCAAACCAGAAGAGCAAGAGGGACGTGGGCTATGGACAGGACAACCCTTTAGCACCAGCCCTGCTCTGTGGAGCTTCTGTGGGTGCTGCTGCTGCTGGGTCAGCACCATCGGGTGCTCCTGGGGCTCCCATCCTGGTCCAACAGCCAGAGGGGATGAAGCATCCCAGGGATAAAGAAGCTTTTGGTTGCAGAGGCAACACAGGGAGCATTCAGAATGAGGAAAAAGGAGTTTGTGTTATCAGTGGATATCAAAGTCCCTGCAAATTCAAAGCTGCAAAAGCTCAGCCTGACCCCAGGAGGGACCAGTGCTCCCAGTAGTGCCTGGGAGGGCTCCTGCAGGACAGGGTTTGTCCTGGGCATTCCCAGCTGCTTTGTTTCCTTCTCCAGCCTCCTGGTAACCCCCAGACTCCTACCTGGGCTGGGATCATCCTGCAGGGATGTGACAACAGCCAAGCTGTGCCCCAGCCCTGGGTGATGCTGAGCTGGTGGGGATCACTCCATTCCTACAAGGTTACAAATAGGTTAAATCAGAGCAAGGAAAGAACTCGGTGTTTGGAAGCAGCAGGAACACTCCCAACATCAAGCCTGAGCTGCTGATGGGCTCCTCAGGGATGCTTCCACCTCATCATCTCCTCAGCTTTGCTGGGCTTGCCTGGTTTGGAGAAGAAAGGATTAAAAACGTCGAGGAGAAGCATCTCCAGGCCAGCTCTGGTCCCTTCCTTGGGGACAGCAGCTGGAGGAGCTCCCTGACCTCAGGACACTGAGGAATCCCCACCACAGGGTCCTGAGCTGCAAAATGCACCAGGTTAAGGGCTCAGGTCCCTTTTAGTGTCCCCCTCCCTCCCCCAAACCCTTGAAAGGGAGCACCAGGACCCAAATGGGACTCCACACCTTACACCTGGGGGACATCACCCCGTTAGGAGGTCCCTGTGCACCCCACGGGAGAGGACAGCCCACCAGGATCTTAGGGGGGCTGTGGGGTGCTGGAGGGGGTTACAGCCCCCCCAGATCCTTAGGAAGCACCAAGTCCTGCTTTCTGTGCCTGGGAAAATGGATTTTTGCGGGTGGGAAGGGATGGCAGAAGGGAGGGAACATAAAGGGCTGGGAACATAAAGCAGCAGCTGAATTACTGCCCAGGCGCTGCAGGCAGAGGAGGAATTAACTCCTTCACCTCTGAAAACCTTTCCTGCTGTTTCCCAGCTCCTGGGATACCAAGAATACAAGCTCGAGGCTCCTGGGGAGGATTTCAAAGCCTTTTGGGGACTCTGCTAAATAACTGCAGGAAATCCAGCACCTTTCTCTCAGCCTCTCCGTGCCCTGGAGCACACCCCATCCCCTTTTCTTCCTCCTTGCCCCATACAAAGCCCTTTTTCCCCCATCACCGGGCAGGAGACATCACTCAGGGGTTTGTCCTCCACCCCCCAACCCAGAGGAACGAGAGGGACTTGGGCTGTGCCCGGGACATGGGGCAGGAGAACCCCCCAGCCCTGCACCCCTGGGGCAGACACACACAGGGATCCTGAGCAGAACCCGGCCGGGAAGGGACCCACAGCCCCCAAATCCTCCCAGCTCTGCTCAAAAGTGTCCCCTGGCCAGGGTGGGCGTTTTTTTCAGCACCAGTCCCTGATGTGTGGGTGCTGCTGCTGCTGGGTCAGCACCAGCGGGTGGTCCCGGGGCTCCCATCCCGGTCTGGCAGCCAGAGGGGATGAAGGATTCCAGGGATGAAGAGTTTCAGGGATGAAACATTTCAAGGATGAGGGATTTCAGAGATGAAGCGTTCCAGGGATGAGGCATTTCAGGGATGAAGGATTTCAGGGATGAGGCATTTCAGGGTTGAGGCATTTCAGGGTTGAGGGATTTCAGGGATGGAGCATTTCAGGGATGAGGCGTTTCAGGGATGGAGCAGCATTTGGTTGGCGCAGACAACACAGGGAGCATTCAGAGCTGCCAGGCTTTGTGCACAGAGCCCCTCGGGGCTCCAGCAGAAAGGAGGGAGGGATGGGGGGAGAAGGGGGGGGATGAGCAATGTCACCCCAACCCCCCCCTCAGCTGCCAGCTGGACCGGAGCGTATCTGGAGCCAGCTTAAAGCAAGCAGGAGCCTCTGCTCAATGCCCTTCTTGTCTTCCTTCCTCTGCCGCCCCTCCTCTGATCCAGAAGCCCCTTTACCCCCCCCCCCCCCAGGCCCTCTCACATCCCCTCTCCCGAGCCCCCAGCCCCGCTTTACCCCCCTTCCCAAACCAAACCCTTTCCACCCCCCCCTCCTTCCACCTCCGCTCCTCGCAGGTCCCAAACATCCCCGCCGGCACTCGCTCCTCTTGCTCAGCCTGTGAATTTTCCCACCTCCTCCCACCTTTTCCTTCCATAAATGTCGTTCCTTGCCTTTTTATTTTCATTTTTTTTTAACCCCTCTGAACCAGAAGCCTCCGCCCCGCTCCGTACAGGGGAGGGCAGGGAAACCGCAGCTCCGCGTTTCCATCTGCCCCTCCCGCCTTTGTTCGACCAGAAAGAGACATAAAAAGCTCCAGTTTTCCCATTCCTCCCTCTTTTTCTTTCCTGGATCAAGCAGCCCCAGGGTTATTCAGCCCCCTTCACCTTCCCTGCCTTCTGATGTCCCTCTTCAGGCAGGGAACCCCAACTCCAGGCAGCACAACGCGTTGTAGAACACCAAGAAGCCCCTTTTCCCTTTTCCTTCTTTTCCCAGGAATTCTTAGATCTGAGGATGAAGATTTGGGGTTTTAACTCCCTGGATGACATTGCCAGGGACAACCCCCAAATTCTCCAAGTAGCTGTGGCCATTCCCTGGGAGCATTCCCTGACTCAGGGAGGAAAAAAAGGGAAAAAAAGGAAAAAAAACATCTCTAAGATGCTAAAAGACACAGAGCATCAGGTCAGGTCCCTCTGCAGCCTTTTTATTGTTTTTTTTTTGGGTTTTCCTACTGAAACAAGGTCAGAAATACTCCTGCTGTTCCCACTCTTCCCTATTCATACTTCCAGCAGTCAGATAGGGACCTCCCCACTCATTCCATGGGATCTGAGCTTCTTCAGGAGACCCCCATGGAAAACCAGGTGGACTTTATCAACGGGAAATGCTGCAGCTAGGGAAAATTCAGAGCATTTTTGGCCAAGGAGTATTTATGGCTTGAGCAGGGGCTGCTCAGGCTGGAAACCCATGCCCCCAAAATGCCATTTTTTGGTAACCTCCAGCAGATCTGGTTTGAGATTATGGTGGTTTTACAGAAGACTGGTAAAACATTTCCAGGAAGGCTCAGAAGTGACTGCATCCTACCCACCCCCCCAGATTTTGGGTTTGGCTGGAAGCTGCCCGGGTTGAGGTTTAGGGTCCCTCATCACCCCCCACACATCAACCAAGGGCTTTGAACAATGTGGCTGCTCCGTGTGCCCCAGTTCCATCCTGTTTGAGGAAGAGGAGCCCCTTGCACCCAGCCCAGCTCAGCTCTTACTCTTCCCTTTGGATTCCTGGGCTCGGGGAGGGGGGATGGATTGGGGATGGATTCCCAGTCACTTCCTTGCTGTCCCTTGCGGGGTGGCTGGGGGGGCAGCTGGCACAGGGGTGACGTCGGGGGGACAGGAAAGGACAGTGCTTGAGTCATTCCAACCACAAACCAGTCCTGAACCATCGGGCTGAAACTCTGAGAGGAGGAGGAGGAGGAGGAGGAGGAGGACACTGAGTTATTGTGTGCCACGGTCCCCACGCCTTTGTCACCGAGTCCCCTCTCCCTGACCTCGCTCCACCCCCCCACAAATGGATCCTTTAAGCAGAAACTTGGTGGTTTTTTTCCCATTCTGCTCCTTCCTGGAGCTCAGAGCTGACAAAGCTCCAGGGCTGCTTGGCAGCCGTGACAGAGGATGGAGAAATGTCCTGACAGCTGGAGAGGCACAAGGCAGCCCCCTGGGAGAGCTCGGGGGGACCACAAAGCACCAGGCAGGAGGCTCCAAGGAGGAGCACACATTTTGGGATGGGGTGTGGGTGAACCCCAGTGGGCAACTCATCTGCCCCCAGCAAAAATCAGGAGGGTGAAAGTGAGAAAAGTCCCGGGTGGAGAGAAAGGGAGTGGAAAAGGTGAAGCAGCAGCTGAGCACGGAAGCCAAGCAAAGCCAGGAATTCATTCACCACTTCCCAGGGAGGGAAATTCCCATTTTGTGGCTGCTCACTGGGGTTAAACCACGCCAGGAGCACAGGACCCCAGCATACAGAAAACACCTTCAAGAAAGAGGAAAAAAGGGGAAGAAATCCCTGGGTGAGAGGCAGAGTTCAGGCTCACACACCTGGGATCCCTCACCCCACTCCTACCCCCAGGAATCTGGGATCAGGACACCCATCCCTGGTCCTTGTACCTGGCAGGGTGCACCTTGTACCTTGTAGGTGTGGACAAGGAAAGCCTTCTCCTCCTCTTCCTCCTCCTCTTTCTCCTCCTCCTCTTCCTCCAGAAGCTGGGTCTGGGATGGCTGAGATTGTCCCCCCTGAGGTGAGAGGGTGACACTTGTGCTGCCACCACCCCAGAGGGCAGGAAAGGGCCAGAGAGGTGGAAACACCAGCTGGGACATGTCAAGGGGACACAGGGCACAGCCAGGTTGCCAGCAGGAGCACATCAGGGCTGTGGTCAGAGGTACAAATGGGTTTTGGGCTGCTCACAGCCATGGTCCTGGCACTGGGGTAGAACACAGGCACCCAGCAGCACCCAGCCATGTCCTGCCACCCCGGCCCCAAGGTTTTCAGGGTCTGACAGGGCTGCAGGAGCCATGCCTCAGCCTTGGGGCCCATACTTCAAAAGCCCATCCCAAAAACCCCAAAGCAAGGGGAGCAAACACCCCACTGCCACTGCAGGCTGCTGAGGTTGACTTGGAGGGTTCTCTGCAGGGTTCTCCTCACCTTCCTCCTCCTGTATTGAGACAGAAAAGTTGTAGCTTTGCCTCATCTATATCCCTACTCTTCTTGCCCAAATGCTTGGCTGAGAGATCATCCTGCCCCACTCTTTGGGGTCTGGTCACAGCCACCACATCTCCTCCCCCCACTTGGATCCTGTTTTTTTCCTTTCTTTTCCACCCTGAGCCCATCACATCCCCCATCACCCAGAATCTCCCATCCAGGGACAAACAGCACAAAACTGCTCTGAGTTCTCCTTCTCCTCAAACCACGTCATCTCTGATCCTCCTCCCAAGCTGTCTTCTTTTCCAAACCCTCTGGATCTCTCTTCCCTCTGCCCCTAAACATGGCACAAGACCTTTTTCTCTCTCTTTTCCTGTAGCTGCCAGCAGCTGGGGGTATCTCTGTAAACCCCACCACCACCTCAACCTGTTCCATCTCTGGGAGACATCCTGGAAGAGGTGCAATGGTCCTGTCGTGCCTGCACTCACCCACAGAAGGTACAATCCTGCTTCAGCAACCTGGAAGAAGACTTTTTAGCCAGGTCTGTAGCCACAGGACAAGGGGTGAGGGTTTTAAATGAGAAGAGAGGAGATTCAGAGGAGTTGTAAGGCAGAAACGTTTCAGGATGAGGGTGGAGAGACACCAGAAGAGGAAGCTCAGAGAGCAGGGACACCTGATCCCTGGGTGGTGTTCAAGGTCAGGTTGGATGAAAAATCCCTTTCCAACCCAATTTTTTTAATGATTCTAAGAAAACCTGGTGTCCCAGTCCCCACCAGCAGGCAGAGGAACAGAGGATGGCAAGTGGGAAAGGTGCTGCAGGAGCCAGCACCAGCAGCGGGGTGGAGAAACTATTTTGGCTCTGAAATAAAAGGACCCAACACGTCAGCAAGTGCAGAAATACCAGCTGGGTATGTGAACCATGCCAGGGTTTCCTTGACAGCTGTGAGGAGGAAGGAACAAACACCAAGCAGTAATAGCAGCACCAGTTTTTAAATTTTATTCTTTTTTATCCCTTTCCTTACCAGCCCTGCAGAAGAAGCCCCGAGGTGGCAGAGTCCTGTTGAGGAACACCTACCCTGCTCTGATGGGTCAGGCCACCAGCCTGGGAGGCTTCCTGTGAAACGTCCATCACTCTGGGTCCCTCTGTCACCTGTGAAAGAAAGGACTGGACCTCTGTGACACAGGGGACCCAGCCCAGCACCTGGGCTCCTTTGTCAGCCATTGCTGCTACAGAACTTTTGCCTCTTTGCTTCCAGGAAAGGGAAAATAAATATTCCCCATCCTGTCCCTCCACGGGGTAAAACCCAGTGGTTCCTCTCTTCACCCTTTAATGCTTGGATTTCATTTGTTTTCCTGCCTCACGGGCACGGTGGGGGTGGGAAGGCATCCACCTCCACCCCCTCCTCTTTCTCTGGATGGAAGGGAATGGATTAGGGCCCAGACTGCCTGGCAACATCTTCCTCCCCGAGGAGGAGGAGGAGGGGGTGCTGGCTGCTCAGCCAGGATTTTTTTGGGCACGTTTGTCTAAAGCCCTGGGCTTCCTCAGAGACCCCAGCTGTTGGGTTATTTCCTACCCATGGACTGAGTCCTCCCTGGCTTTCCCCTGGGCTCCCTCCAGGGTCTCCTGGCTCCCTGCTTGGTTTCCCTGTCTCCAATGAGCATCCCGGCTCTCTCATGGCCCCCTGGCCTCTAAATCTCCCTTTCACTCCCGTGCTGGGGGCTCAGGCCACCACTAAGCAGATTAGCCCAGGCTCAGCTGCTCGCCCTGCCCAGCAACAGGGGATGTCACCCCCGGGGGAGCCATGTGAGAGGGTGACACATGTGCTGCCACCACCCCAGCAACACCGCGGCTCCGGTGCCCTCTCCTGTCCCAGAGGAGATGCGATGGGACCAGGGCTCCGTGGGGCTCCGTGGGACATCTCCCCCCCACACACCCCCACCCAGCCCTCAGCTGGGGACACGGGTGACCCGCACCCACCCTCACCTGGTGTCCCCTCATTTGTGTAGGGATCTCCCAAGCTGAAAGCCAAGAGGCACCCAGGAAGAACAGGAAGCCCCCCCTGCACCCCCCACCCCGGGGACTCAGCCTTGTGCTCCGACAGCCCCGGAGCAGATTTGAAAAGGTCATTAAACCCCCAGTTGGAAATAAAAGAGCACATCCCCCCCCAGCCCACCCAGCCCGGGGCACAAATCCCTCACACCGACCTCGGAGAGAATCCTAGGATGGTTTGGGCTGGAAGGGACCTTGAAGCCCACCCGAGTTCCACCACCCTTCCCGTGGACACCGGGAGCAGAAGATGATGCTTCCCGGAGCTTCCAGCCGCCTTTCCGCATCCTCAGCCGGTGCCGAGGGGGTTAAGTCCGAACCCCCGGGCTCTTCTGCGGATCTGTGTTTCCCTGGCAACAGCTCCTGATGAAACCCAGAGCTCCGGAACCTCATCCACCATCTGGGAGATCCCTGCCCGTGCTGCCTGCACAGGCTGCCACCTGCAGGCAACCCCTGCCCGGCACCCAGCACCCAGCACCCAGCACCCCCCACCCAGCACCCAGCACCCAGCACCCAGCACCCACAAACAGGACAGGGGGAAAGGCTGGGGAACGGAACTTGGCTACCAGACCCAGCTTTTTGGGCTAGTGAAGGGAGCCCCCGACAATTTGGGGGGAGGGAGGAGGGTTTAGGGTCCTTCCACTGCCCCCACCTGCTTGTGCCAAACCCAAGGGGAGGGTCTGGGTTTCCTGTGAAGGGTCCCCAAGGACAAGAGAAAGTGGTGGCCCAATGGGGACTTCAGCCTGACCCCAGCCCAAGGCAGGCAATGGGAGGGAAGGTGGAGGAAGGCTGTTGGGACACTGGGATGTGGGGTCCCTGCATCCCCCTCTGTGCTTCATTTACTGCCCTCCCCCTTGCTGACACACTTTGGACTTGGCCTGGTGGGAGAAGTTCAGGTTTTTCCCTCTCCATCCTTGTCACCACTGCCTGGAACAGGAAAAGGCACCAGGAGGAGGTGAGGAGGAAGGTCAGGAGGTGCTACACCTTGAAGAGGCCTCTCCTGCTGCCAGAATTTGGGCACCCAGTGCCCAGGCTTCTTATAATGCAGATTATGATCCCATATTCCAGCCTGGCTTGGATAACTCCCTGCAAACCTCCTCGCACCACCCAAGTTCCTGCAGGGGAAGCTGCTGCTGGCAGGGACTGCTCAGCCAGCTCCTGGAGGCTTGGCCCCAAAATCATTCCTGGGTTCAGAGGAGCAGAAAGCTGCAGCTTTGCAAGTTGGGGCTCCCTGGGGAAGGCAGAGGCAGGAAGGAAGCAGGGAGGACCAGTCCCTTCTTCAGCCCCTTTTCCCTGACCTGGCTCCAGCAGAAAACAGTCCCAGGGCCTCAGAGCAGTTGGGAGTCCGGGGAAACTCAGGCATCTGGGGAGTCAGGGGAATCCAGGGATGAAAGCTGACATAAGAAAGAAAATACTCTTTTTTGGAGCTACAATTCCTGGCACAGCTGCTGGCCAGACCCCCCCCCCCTTCCTGCTGAAACCCGAAACTTGGCAGGGGATGGAAATCATTAACTTGGGTGTTTGTGTGATTTAACCCTTCCCATCTCCCCACCTCCCCAGTTTGGGTGATTTAACCCTTCCCACCTCCCTCTGCCCCTCCAATGAGCCCAGATTTAACATTTCCAGCACCCCTGGGCCAAAGAGAAGGACTAAAAGAGAAGACAGGGATCCCTCTCCTCTCCTCCTCCAAGACTTTTAAAAGCAGAAGCCACAGGGCCATGGCTTGTCTGTCCAGGAAAGAAGCCAAACCAGCACCCAGGAGAGACCTCAGAAGAGGTTTGATGTTCCTTTCCAAGAGCCAAAGCTCAGAAAGCCCCATGGGATCAGGAAGGGGAGGTGGGGGGAAGAGAAGAGGGAAGAAGAGGGAAGAAGAGGGAAGAAGAGGGAAGAAGAGGGAAGAAGAGGGAAGAAGAGGGAAGAAGAGGGAAGAAGAGGGAAGAAGAGGGAAGAAGAGGGAAGAAGAGGGAAGAAGAGGAAGAAGAGGGAAGAAGAGAGGAGGAGACCCAAACCAAAACAAAAAAGCCTCAAATCCTGGTGGAAAACTGCAAGATGATGTAAGGGAGGTTCTGGGACAGGGTGGGGACCTCCAGTAAGGGGAGCTGGGAGATGCACTTGGGGTCTGGGTGGTTGTGCTGGGGGTAGCCAAGCCCTGAGGGCTGAGGAGAGGAGGGTCTGCAGCATCCTCTGGATGGGGACCCCCTGAGCAAGAGGCAGGAAAGCAGCAGGAGGGAGGGAGGGAGGAATGTGAGAGCTTGCAAAGCATCTCACAGCTGGGGGGGGGGTTGCAGCTGCCAGGAGGAGGGGATGGATTTCAAGCAAGGCAAAGAGGAAGGAAACCAAGGGAGAGGGGACAGTGATTGAGTGCAGATGTTGGACTGAGCCTGGTAGCAGGGAGAAGCCTGAGGGAGAAAGGCCACAGCAGGGTCAGTTTAACCTCCTGGGTCAAGCAGGAGGTTGGGTACTGCTGAGGAGGGGTCACTTGCCAGCAGTGAGGGGGGGTCCAGCAGGAGCTGGGGGCCAGGAGGCTTCCAAGGTAATCACAACACTACATGGAACCACAAAGTCCTCATGTTAACAGTGAGCATCACTAAAAGGTGATGGAGAAGGCAGGTTTGGCACAAAGGGACAGGGTTAGAGCTCCACCCATGTCACTGAGCACCTGTTGGGAAGGCAAAGGGACAGTGGTGACACGAGGATGTCCTTTGGCCACTCACCTGGCACAGGGAGGGATGTCAGGGCCCCTTGGTGGCTTTGCTGCTGAAGGGCTCACTGAAGGGTAAGGACACAGGCAGGGGGATGGAGGAGGAACGTGGGGCAGCACAAGCATCTGGTGGCCCTACAGAGGTCACCCCCCCTCTACAAGGGGCTGCAAGGTTCAGGTTGGAGAGCTGGGAAAGCTCAGACTGTGGCCTCCCACCCCTCACCATCACTTCCACAACGTCTGCAAAAAATTCTGAAAGATGTGTGGTTGGATTCCTGCACCAAGAGAGCAGAGCAGAAGTTTGGGGGAGGGGAGAAAAGAGCTCTAATGGGCACCAGACCTCCCAAAAACATAGGGGAGAAGGAGAACAAGGCTAAAGGACTGAAAGGCAGCCCGGATCTTGGGAAGAGATTCCTTGGTGTGAGGGTGCTGAGCCCCAGGTTGCCCCCAGAAGCTGTGGCTGCCCCATCCCTGGCAGTGTTGAAGGTTGGATGGGGCTTGGAGCACCCTGGGCTGGGGGAGGTGTCTGTGGATGATTTTTAAGATCCCCTCCAACCCAAACCACCCGATCACTCAGTCCAAACCTCCTGCTCTCCCCATCACCTGGTTTCATCTCATACCTGCAGCTGAGGAAAGGACATCCTGCTCACCTTGCAGAACTCCACTCAGTTCCAGACAGAAGCTGTCAGCAGTCATTTCCTGGGGGTCAAACAGAAGGTGGTGTCCCCATTCCAGACAGCTGGACCTCCACACCTGAGCACCTTGCTTCCCACTGTGTCCTGGCACCCTTAAAAAGGCTGCAAACCCAGAAACCAAGGACCAGAAACCAAACATGAAGTAGAAACATCAGGGTCAGCTTCACCCCACAGAGTGCCTCACATCCAGCCCAACCTGGGCTTCCTCTCTGCTCCGAGACACAGAGACCATCACTAGCCCAAGATGAGGAGATGAAACTCAGCCTACCCCGGTGTTTTGGTTGAGGCTTCCACCTTCCCACACCTTCTGCCACCTCCTCCACCTCCTCACACCACCTTCTACCTCCTCCCACATCCTCACACCTCCTCTCACCTCCTTCACTTCCTCACACCTCCTCCTATCTCCTGCCATCTTCTCACACTCGTCACACCTTCTTCTACCTCTCCACCTCCTTCTACTTCCTCCCCCCTTCTCCCACCTCCTCACACCTCCTCTCACTTCCTCACACCTCCACCAGGAGACTCCAGGAGGGCAATCAGGTAACAGAAGAGCTGCCCAGAGCTCTGCTGTCTTTACCCAAAGCTGACTCAGGAGGACACAGATCCTTTGCTGAGGGCAAAAACCACCCCTGCAGGATCCCCTCCCAGCTGTAGAAGATGATTCTGGGGTCCACATCACGACAGAAATGCCTTTTCCTACCACTCTGTCCCTCTCCAACTTTGCCTAGACCCATGAATCCCTTCTGCATTAGCTCCCATCCACTCCCAAACCCGTTTTCTTCCTACAAGCAAAAGGATATTGGGTCTTTCTTCTCCCCAACTTGCCACGCTCATCCCTGCTGGCAGGAAAGCTCTGAATATTATCCTGCACGTTTAGAATCTGTCCTTGTCTCCTGTTGAGAGTTTCCTTCAAGTTCTCAGCAGACACTGAAAATAAAATCACTTTTTTTCTTTTTATTTAAAGTATTTTAGGAAGGGATGGAGCAGGACAGGAAAGACCTGCATGCTCCAACAACCTCCAGTCTGGAATGAGAGGCAAAGCTGCCTCTGGACCTGCCAGTTAGAGCTTTTTCAAGACTTAACATCCCCAGGGAAGGAGCCAAAGCCTCAGCAGGGTTGGCTCAGCAGGCTGGGATGAGGGCTGGGATCCTGGAGATGTTTGTTCTGTGCTAGAGGGAAGTCAGCAGCTGAAGGTAAGGATGAGCCCAGGTAGGA